>NC_022012.1:86217727-86255991 GCF_000317375.1 Microtus ochrogaster
TCCCCTTCACACACACAACTCCTTCAGGATAATTGAAATTACTTGACTAATTTTAAATCATTTTTATGTAGTTAAGAAGTTTTGCTTTTTTTAACGTGTATACTTACCTAATAAGAAAATTTATGGATAGTTAAATGATGGCAGCAAGCTTGACATTAACATGTGCAGTTCTCTGTGTCAGTCCCCTGCATGCACTATAAGAATGTGTGTCTGTCTGTGCTTTTAAAAGCCTCTTTGGCAGCACTGGTAAAAACCTCTTTGTGTAGTGTTTCCTCTTGGCACCTGCATTGTGATGTAACGCTTCAGACCACAGTGGTGACCTTGCTGCACTTAACCCCAGAACCCTCTGGAACAAATAGTGAAGGTTTTGATTGAGCTTTGTCAGGTTAAATATAGCAAGTCTTTATAACACAACTCTGTCCAGCAGTCCACAGAGGATTGTTCTGATTTCAGATTTAAATCAGCTTATATACCCTTATTAAATAGGAGGAGAAATGTTAAAGAATTTCTTAAAATAACTGTTTTGAGTACGCTGTTCATTATTGCATTGTTTGTATTATTAGGGTCCCAAAAATGGATTTTTACTTTTATAATTCTCTATGATTAATTATGGACTTTGAAGGTCAGTGTCACAAGGACTATCACAGGGACATCATTTCCATTTTAAAGCAATATTGAAATAACTTTTTTTTTTTTTTTTTTTTTTGATTTTTCGAGACAGGGTTTCTCTGTAGCTTTGGAGCCTGTCCTGGAACTAGCTCTTGTAGACCAGGCTGGCCTCGAACTCACAGAGATCCTCCTGCCTCTGCCTCCCGAGTGCTGGGATTAAAGGCGTCCGCCACCACCGCCCGGCTTGAAATGATTGTTTATGCATGCTTGAATCCCAGGGCACTGGGAGCACATGCTGCATTTTCTTTTATTTATTCATTCATTTATTTTTTTTATTCTTTTTTAGACACTAGCTCAGCATGGCCTAGAACTCACTATGTTGCTCAGGTTGGCATGTCCTTCTGCCTCAGCCTGCCGAGTACTAGGATTGCAGGTGTGAGCCACCGCGCCTGATTCTCTGCATTTTTTTTTTAACTGGGCTATTTTAGTTTAAATCGGAGACAGTCAGACCCTCTAAATGCTCCCTTCCCCAAATGTCTGCTCTCGAGTTTTATGTTTTATTAACTCCTAATTCTTCTGAAAATCTACAAATGTTCTTAGTACATTTTTTTGAGGGGATTTTGGGAGCTTAAGTCACTTGCCTTTATAACTTGTGTTATAAGCAATTTGTCTAATTTAAAGAAGTTGGTTCTGGTGTGATTGATAGGTAAATCTGCTTTAGTCTAGAGCCAAAGATGAGGAAGTCAGTAGTAAATTCTTACTGCTTCTTAAGTCTAAAATATGCAAAACGTCAGCAGTTCACGCCTGGGATTTCACATCTTCTTAAGTTTGTTGCCTGCCCCCTGGCTGCATTTGGTTTGGGTATGATGCTTCTCGAGTTGGTTAGACCACAGTCTGGAAACGTGTTTTCAAAATGCAGGATCCAGATCATGAATCCCTTGACCAAGATCATAGCTGCAGCACTTCATGTATCTCTAAATGTCTGTAAAGGGGCTGGGAGCAACCTTTCTTGCAAGTTTTGGACTTTCAGTTATAAAGATATATATCCAGAAGTCTTGATAAAATCTAAAACGTGCTGAATGACAGGGTCCCAAACTGAATTTTCCCTCCTGCCAGTTCCCAGGAGATGATGTCTAACAAACCCTTTGTATGTTTGTTGATGTTTGGCTTACTCTTGGGCTGCCACAGTGTGCAGATGACAGTGTGTCCTCATTCTTTCATCTCAGTGGGAAAATACTACATTTGCAGTGCACTGAAACTGGAACTGCACAGGTCCAGACCATTGGCAGGGCCTTCAGGAGCATGAGCACAGTACTACACTTGCTGTTAACAGCACCATGGGCTGTGGGTACCCATTAGTGTGCTCCAGTGCTTGCCCAGCTCACTTATGATCCTGAGTAAGCAAACAAAACCCCAGATTAAATACTCCTCTTGTGATAGTAAAGCATCTACATTTGTAAATATGAACTAGATGAGTGTACGGTGAGTAAGCGTGCTGTCTCCTATGCCACACCAACTTGTTTGGAGATAGCTCTATTTTCTCAAAGAGCGGGCAGTAATTCCTAAGGTATATTTGGGGAGATGTTGCTTTGAATATTAAGAGTTATGCAGATATGTATGTTTGGTTGTAATATTTTTATTAGGAGAAGGGTGGTCTAACAGGAATCTCTTGCATGGAGTAGAGTGGCAGTCCATGTTCCCATGGTTAGATGTGCTGTTACAGGCAGGGGCACTTCACACTGTGTGAACTGAGGAGAAAGTGATACTCAGTAAGACCAAAAGGGCTATACTCTTAAAACAACAGGTATTTTCATGTGGAATAAATGTAATCTGTAGTAAGGCCATTGCTAGAGTTGACCAGTCACGCCATTTTCTGCTTTGAAAGGTGGTGGTCTTGGAACAGTCTCTGCAGTGACTTTACTTTCTTTTGAGCGGTCCATAGTTAGTCAGATGTGAGGAATACTGGGGATTTATTTTCTTTCCCTATCTATGTCCATGCTGGGTAGCTGTTAAGACATGGGTGGGCTCTGCCTGGAGAGGCCTCAGTTTAGGCTCTGGGCTTCATGTTAGTGCTCTTAACACTTGGCTAAGAAAACTTTGAACAAGATGATTTTTTTCTGTTGATTGTTTTCAAACTGGCATCCAAAAGTTTCATTATAATTTGAACAGTTGCAAGAGAAGCATTTCATGGCATGCTGAATATCTGAATTTATAATTCTTAAACTAAGACTACTAAAACTTATTTATCTCTGCTAGTTTGAGGATAGGGTTACACAGAAAAGTCCTGTCTTGAAAAACCAAAGCCAAACAAAAACGAACAAAAAAAAAAATATTGAAACTTAAAACTATTTTTAATCTGGAGGAAGTAGCCCACAAAATCGAGGTATCATGGACATTTTAAATTTCTTTTGTTTAGTACTGAATTTTACTCCTATCATCTATTGTTCTCACCTTTGTATTCTGTTCCTTTTAAATGTTCTCTGAAATGTGATTATACCCTTATGCCTGGAAGTCTTTTCATGATAACTTCAATTTTTTTAAGATTTATTTTTATTTTTTATTTATTATTTAGTTTTTTTGAGACAGGGTTTCTCTGTGTAGCTTTGGTGCTTGTTCTAGAACTAGCTCTCGCACACCTTGAACTCACAGAGATCCGCCTGTCTCTGCCTCCCGAGTGCTGGGATTAAAGGTGTGCGCCACCACCACCTGGCTAAGATTTATTTATTTTTATTTTATGTGTATATGAGCATTTTGCCTGCATGAATGTCTGTGAAGTACATGTGTACAGTGCCCAGGAAGTCAAAAGAGGGTGTCCGATCCTCTGGAAGTAGAGTTACAGGTGGTTGTAAGCTGCGCCGTGGGTGCTGAGAACCAAATCTGAGCCCTGGAAAAACAAGTTCTTTTATCTGCTGAGCCATCTCTCCAACCCAGTAACCCCAGCTCTTTACAATATAGTTTCTGGGTTTCTGAGTCTTACTAGTCTTAAACTCACAGCCATCTTCCTCATTCAGCCTCCTAAATTCTGGAGTGAAAGCATGAGCCACTCCTGACTACAGTAGATTTTCATAAATGGGAAAGAAAAGGTTTTGTTGTTTTTAATTTTGTTTTTGAGTTAGGGTCTCATGTAGCTGATATTGGCCTTAAACTTAATCTCCTTGCCACCACCTCCTGAGCCTGGTTGTAGACATGTGCTACCATGCCTGACTTGAATTTAATCTTTAAAATTGCTTATGACTATAGATTAAGCTTAGGTAGGAAATTAAAAATTGGTGTATATGGTGCCAGGCCCAGATAAGTAAGTTTGATCTCCAAGACTCAAGTGATGGAAAGAGAAAACAGACTTTCCCAAATGTCCTCTTACCTCTACGTACATGGCATGGCAGATGTGCACGCACACAGACACACACATACATACATATATGTACATACATACGTAATGTAATTAAAAAAATCTTTGGGGCCACTTTATTAAAAGTTATACATTTTTTATTGATCCGGATTTTTCACTACAGGTTTCTCTGTATAGCCCTAGCTATTCTGGAACTCAAACTCAGATCAGCCTGCCTCCTGAGTGCTGGGATTAAAGGCATGCATTACTACCACCTGGAAGGCAATTATACAAATTTTGAAGTACAGTTAATAAATATAGACTTTCAGCTGGATGGTAGTGGTAGCGCATATCCTTAATCCAGCACTCAGGAAGCAGAGGCAGGTGGATTTCTGTGAGTTGAGGACAGCCAGGTCTACAGAGCAAGTTCCAGGACAGACTCTAAAGGTACACAGAGAAACCCTGTCTCAAAAAAACCAAGGAAAAAAAATTCTTTGTAAATGCATCTTGAATAAAGAGAACAGATACAGGGGGCTGAAGAGATGGCTCAGTGGCTAAGAGCACTGGTTGCTCTTCCAGAGGTCCTGAGTGCAATTCCCAGCAACCACATGGTGGCTCACAACCATCTGTAATGAGATCTAGTGCTCTTTTCTAGGCTGCAGAATACTGTATATATAAACAAATGAGAGAAAAAATAAACATGGTTTTTTGGATTTTTTTTCCTTATTTTTTTGAGACTAGGCTGGCCTGGAACATCCCCCCAGGTGCTAAGATTATAAGTGTGTGCCACCATGCCCAGCTTAGATTTTTTTAAAATAGGTATGAGAAATTTTGTTAGATAACATTTGTCGGTATCATTCAAGATTTGACATTTCTTTTGAATTCTCTACAGCTAGACAGTGATCTTTGTAGATGATTTAGTATCTGCCAGGGGACCATAGTAGTTAAAGCAAGAACTGAAAGCCACATCACTTGGAGAAAAACTCTTAGTCATTAGAACCACGTATTTCAGGAGTGGCTATTCTCCTGTCATTTACTTGGCTCTGGAGAGTCTTAAACCCCAGTGCTGAGGTCAGATGTCATGCCTTTCTTTTTCTCAAATGGGAGCCGGCTGATTATAAAGGGGAACCTTTGAAACTGACATCCTCAACAGAATAGTTGTAGAAAGATACCCAGTGTTAGGTAGCTATTTGTGAAGCTCAGAAGGGAAGGTTTCCACTTGACTATTATAGCCTGCTCAGCATGCTCTGGACCTTGGCTTATTTAGTTTTGCTAACTGTAATAGTGTGTTTCTGTATCTTGCTTTGTCCCTTGTCAAATTTTTTTCTAAGATTGAGAGATATTTAGTCCACCATATCCCTTACAGAAAACACACACACTCTGACAGCATACATGCACAGTTGGTGTGCTTGCATGCTAGCCTGTTCAATAAATCTTATTTATATCAAGGTAATAAGCAGGTACTGATGAGGCTGCTTCCTAGGCAGGCATATGAGCAATAAACAGGACCTAGCCACACCTAGATCACTGTGTGATGTCAGATGTTGCTTGTGAATCCCTTGTCTGCTGTTTTTAAACCTTGAGATATGTCTGTCGGAGCACCTGACAGAAGTTGCAGGAAGAAGTGTGTGTGTGTTTGGGGGGGGTGCTTTTAGAAAGCAAATATATTTAAAGTGTCTTGATAAATTTTGCTGCTATCATCACTCAGGTTATCTTTAAAAGCTAAAATGTCTTTTGCTGCACAGGGTAAATTTGATACATGTCTAATAGGCACCAGGTATCTTGTGGTTTATAAGTTTGCATTGGGTCAGTTAGAGACCAGATTACACAAGTGCTTCTTCCACACATTTAAGAAGCATGTTGTTAACTCATTTCTGTTTCTATCCTTAGTGTTCTCCGTGGCCCGACACCCCCACAGCCTATGTGAATAACAGCCCTTCCCCAGCGCCCACTTTCACCTCCTCACAGCAGAGCACGTGCAGTATCCCAGACAGGTATCTGGTTTTGTGTGGCCGTGTGCTTGCACCTAACCATTGCTCCTACGAGTCCCCATCCATGCGGCCTCATTTATGTGTGTCTGTGTCAGATGATGGGAAACAGCCTGTACTTAGGTCATATGAGTCTCCACCTTTGTGCATCTTTGTGCATCTAGTCACATTCACTCTGACAACACGGTAACTGCAGAAAGGGGAGGGGGTGGAGTTTTCTCCAGGGACTGAAACAGGAAGATTGTGAGTTTGAGGCCAGATTGGGGCTATATAACAAGACCCTATCTGAACAAAGGGGAAGAAGAGTTCTTAAGGTAGAGGCAGGTAGCTGTCGTTGAGAGATTTAAGAAAGCACTAACAAGGTACACAGTTATGGACATAGGGTGAGCAACTGACGTGAAGCGCTGATATGGATATGTTAAGATTGCATTGACGACAAAGCACAAAGTTTACCACATGACATAGGTTTTGCTGTTTGTTGTTTGTTTTGCACTATAGTTTCTCAGTGTAGTTTTAGTTGGATATTTAATATTAAAGAAAGGATCTTTGGTTTTCTTAAGACTATGGTGGCTTTCAGATCAGGACCTCTGGATTTTGTTAAATGTGCTTTCTATTAAGGCTTTCACAGCTGATAGTCCAGGGAGCTCAGAGTGGGAGCTGCATAAGCCTGAGGCTGCTATCAGCCTTCAGCTTCTGCTGCCTTGCCGGAGGACAGTAGTTCAGAAGTTCCTGCTTTTAGGAAGTTTCTTATGGTGCAGAAAAATTATAAAAGCTTTAGATGGCAGGGGAAAGTTCTCTTTATATAGTCTAGTCTTGTTGACAAGGTCTGGTAAGAAATACTACAAAATCTGTTTTTTCTCTTTGGAGATGGAATAACTAGCCAGGAGCCTGTTTTCATGTAGTGGTTTTGTCTACAAGTAGAAAAATTTATGCACTCTGGAGGCAGAGACAAGCAGATCTCTGAGTTCAAGGCCAGCCTGGTCTACAGAGTGAGTTCCAGGACAGCCAGGGCTATACCAAGAAACCTTGTCTGTCAAACCAAACAAAAACAAAAAATCCCAGTAGAAAATATATCATAGACTGGGGTACCAGAGAGCCAATGTGTAGCATGCCAGAAATCTCTTATGTTACCTGTCTGGGTGTATTAGCAAATGGCTGTGATCTTAGAGATGAGGTTTGAATTGTATATTTTAGATGTCTGTATGTTTCCTGAGAGCCCATTGTATTCCCAGCATGGTCCTTGGTGCTAAGATATTTATATGGCCAAATTCCTGTTGGAAGGGGCTTAGGTTCTGGTGAACCTAAGAATAAGGTCAAGAGGTGGTGGAAAACTGGTCCTGAGAGAGGAACCCTGCTCAGGAATGAGAGGTGCTTGTTCTCTGAAATTATTTGCAGTTTTCTTTATGCCTTAAACCTTAGACTCTTTATACCTTAGACTCACAAGGATGGTGGCACGTATTTGTTTCATTTCCTCATTCTCATGGGTGAATATTGAAAAGTTTCTGTAACTCCATCCAAATAGATATATTAAAGAGGGAGATTTGTATGTTTAGTTAGGGTCACTTTCTTATAGCCAGTTTTATTATAGTGTTTTATAGTTATGTTTAGCTATTTATCTTTTTAATTTTACTTATTTTCCTAATTAAATAAATGCATATCTTCCCCATTTTCCTGGCACCTTATAGACTCAAGAGGACACTTTTCACTGAGTGTCTACCTCACACACGGTGGTGCTGTCATTGTCTTCGTCCCATCTCTGTACCCTGCTGTGTTGTATTCTTATTGCAGACTTTCACAGCTCTTTGCACAGTGTTGTCCTATTTCAAATTACTTATGCAATAACCTTTCATTGCTTGACTTTAAAAAAAAAAAAAGAAAGTTAAAAACTGTCCCTTTTCCTTTCTCCAGCAATTCTTCATCCCCAAATCACCAGGGAGATGGAGTTGCACAGTCATCTGGGGAAGTAAGTATCTTTTCCTGAAAATGTCAAATACTGTTAAGGGCCTTCATCTTAAACATTCTAACCAAGCTGTGTGGGTGGTCAGTCATCAGCTGTGTTCTGACTTCAGATTATAAGGCCTTTTGAGGTTTTCTGTTAAACGTTCTTCATGATATACCAGTGACTTGGGTTTTTGTTTTGCTTTTAATCTTGAATGGTTTTACATATGCTTACTTTTTTTTTTCTTCATTAATAGCAAATTCAGCCTTCAGCTACAACCCAGGAAACACAGCAGTGGCTGCTTAAAAACAGGTTTTCTTCCTATACAAGACTGTTCTCTAATTTTTCAGGTATGTATATATTTGTGCATGCATGAGAATATTTTGTTTGTATGTCTTTGTGTTTTTATTAACTAAGAATTTATCTTCCAGTTTTCCTCAGTTGTGATTCCCTATTAAATTCCTTCCAAGCAAGGAATGAACATTGCTCCAGTCCACTCATTGCAAGTGTATTTAGTTCTATGTGATATTTTCATCCTGTTTATTTTTATTACTTTAAAATTGTGTATGTGTGTACCCATGTCTGGGTATATGCATGTGAGTGTAGGTGCCCACAGAAGTCAGGAGTATCAGAACAGAACCCCTCAAGCTGGAGTTAGTGGTTGTGAGTTCCCCAACATGGGTGCTAGGACCCAAACTCTGATTTTCTACAAGAGCAGCAAGTGCTCTTAACTGATAAGCCATCTCTTCAGCCCCAGTTCTAACTTACTTTGAGATAGTATTTTGCTTTATGTTAAACTGTAAAAACAGTTTGGAGATGATCCAGCACACAGTCACTCATTGTCTCACAAAATTATCGTATTTTGCAACCAGAAGCCAACACTCTAATGGCTGTTAAAACACTGGAAAGGTTTTTAGACCTATTTTCTGTGAGTGTACATCTCTACAGTCACCATTGCAGAGAAGATACAGGTGTGGGGTGTCTGTCTGCCGGGTGCTTTTCTCTGTCCTGCTGCCCCTTTGCAAGATCATTCTTTCCCCTATCCACATACATGTTTCCCTCACACACATTGAACTGTCCTGCCTATGATTTGGTCATTCTGAGAATGTTAAACAAATGAAGCTTTACAGTATATGGCCTTTTGAATCTGGCCATTTCTTCCTTGGCCTTAACCTATGATCTCAGGTCCTATAAGGCTGCCCTGTGTCCTGTGGTTTTAGCCTTTTCACATAGAGCAGTATCTCATTTATGTGGCTTTGTTTATGTGGGTGTCAGAAACACCTGCTCTTTTTCTGCACAGGATACTAAGGGAATGCTCTGGTGGGACTTCAGGGGTCAAGCAGCACTGCCCTGAGTAATATGGTTGTTTGGAGAGCATGCAGGAGGCATGGACAGTCTTCAAAATGTGTGTGGCCCTGTGCCTCTCCTCACTGTACATTGCTAATATGTCCTGGGCAAACATTCTGAGAAATGCTGGGCCACAGAGATGCAGCAGTTAGCATTTTCATGTGCGTTGGGGGCTACTGAAACAGTTTTAGGAGGACAGACATGGGTGTACACATACCCAGCTAGGAAAAGCTAGTTTTACAAACAGTGGGGTTTCTTTTATGTTGTTTATTGTATTGTTTGTGTATTGGGTAGTTTCTCCTCACATAGCTCTTGGACTCTAAAATACCAAATGGAAGTAATTTGCTAGCTGTGATCCACATATTTATGTGATTAAATAAAGCCTTTAATGTGTGGAAAACTAGAAATCACAGAATTCAAGATGAGGGGAGAGGGATCTCATGAACCCTTACAGGACAAGTGGATAAAAAACACAGCCCATAGAAAATCCTCTGACAGCTGGAGCCCTGCATGTTGTGCAGATCCATGTGTGTTCTGTTGAGCTACAAGATCTTTTTCCTTGTGTGCAGTGATCACACGGCTTGGCGTTCTGCTTTTTGCCTAACCTAAGGCTTCCTTTGGTTCATGCAGAGCTGCTCTTTGGCATATCACCCGAGGCACAACACTTAGAGAATGGAGAGGACAGTGAGGTCTTACAGCCAGCCACATGTCGGAAAGAGCTGACACCATCTGCCCCTTTCTCTTCCTGGTTACAGTTGTCACAACAGGGAACTCTGCTTCAGAGCTGTGTATAATGACCGCAGTAGATGACAACTGTCTCTGGGAGTTCATTCCAAGAGTGACTCCACAGCGGCTCACATCATGGAGTTAGGCTTCTCTGTCTTGATTCTTTTTACAGACTAGGATTCTGTCAAGCTCACCCTTTTGAGCCTGTGAAACCCCATTATCTTGTTACAGATGGGAGTAGATATTTATTATATGAAGTCATAGCTTCATTCTGGAAGTGTGACTGATACTAAAAGAGTTAAAAACAAGATTTTGTGGACATATCCAAACATAATAAAAATTATGGAGTACACGAAGGACTTCCTATGACCACTCCATCTTAGCTGTTGCCCAGTGCTTGTTCAGTCCTGTATCCACTTCCCCATTACATACACGGGCCTTTTTGTTGCTTTTAAGGCCAAGTACTTAGGGAAGAGATCTTAAGTAACAGCATGATTCTCTCTTATGCTTGCTTTCTATTAGAACTGGCTGTGGGGATGGCACTGTAACAGAGTGTCTTAACTTGAGTGGTATAATGAAACCCAGTCTCTCTGTTTGCTTCCCACTCACTGGTGGCTTTGGCCAAGTTCCCCAGATGCTACAGTTCCATTATGTTTTTAAAAAAGAGAAAGGTAGCGGGGTGGGGCTGTGTTTCACACATAAGGGTTGGGTCAGAAACAAGGAAAGAAAGACAGTATGGGAGTCTTGTATTGTGAACACACAAGCCTTTTGGCTCCTTGTTACCATAGCACGTTGTTTCTCTGAGAGACAGATGAGTGCTCCTGTGTTATTCGTGGGTATGTGTAATTCCGGACACCCCTTGTTGCCTAGAAGGACAGAACTGTGTGAAGACAGAGCCCCATGAAGCACCTGTTCTAGCCTTCCCAGGCTTATTTGAGGATTTCTTCTGTTTTCTAGGTGCCGACTTATTAAAGCTGACAAAGGAGGATTTAGTTCAGATTTGTGGTGCAGCCGATGGAATTAGGCTCTATAATTCCCTGAAGTCAAGGTAAAATACTATAGACTTTTCTGTGAGAAATGAGAATGGACCTTTCTCTGCGTGGGGGATTTGGTGGGCAGAATGTGTTTCCACGCTAGGTTGGCGTGTGCCTGTGTGCGCCACCGAGTATCGGCAGCATCGTGCTCACGAGAAGACTGTTTTGTGTACACCTTCAGGGCAGGCACTGATGAGGGCAGAGGTAGACTAAGACTGGTAGCAATGCACATGGGCAGGACTGATTTCTTGAAGACGACTGGGTTTGTTGCCAAGAAAACAAAACTTCTAATTTAGGTGAGCTCTACAGAATCTATGGTTTTCAAGGTCATGATTATTGTTAAGCAGTTATTAAATGTGAACTTGTAACTGTCGATTAGATCTGTGACTTTGCTGGCTTTGAGACCTGCTGCCTGCTATTACTGTTTCCAGACTTGTGCTGAGAGTTCAGTAAACTTGAGCCTTACTGATTCGAAATTGCTTAATCAATCTTGAAACTTAAATTCTCAGTGGTTTAGAGTCTGGACCTGTGGTGGTTGGTGTGAGGTGTGTGGTTTTATATTTTTACTAGAAAATTATTTTGCATAATGAAATAACATTGTAAAGTTCTCATAAGGAAAAACTAGATCTTAGATTCCTGTAGTGTTGACTGTACAGGTGTTGAGGCCACTTGCTCTCAGTCTCATTGATGGCATCTTCTGATTACAGGTCGGTTAGGCCCCGATTAACCATCTATGTCTGCCAGGAGCAGCCGAATAGCACTGTGCTGCAAGGGCAGCCACAAGCTGCAGGCAGTGGAGGCGAGAATGGCAGTGGGACACCCTGCGGTGGGTATTGAGGGCACTTCAGGTCCCCTGTCTTTCCTGTGGTAGTCTGTACGAGCTCGTGGAGGATTGTCGAATTCCTGCTACAGGGTTGACAGCAGCAGCTGTAGGGCCAAGCCCTGGGAAAAAAAGGAAACTAGAACCTTTCTTAGTTCTCAGTGATGCATGCTGTAGATCTTTTTATATGGCTTTATGCATGAAATACCCAGGAAGCAATACAATAACTTGAACATGTTGAGACCTTTCTGAATGAATGTAACATTGTCAGCTTGCTGGGGAAACAAGTGGATTTCTCTTTCTTCCCCCATTTCACTGACTAGATGAGAGGAGAGGGCCTCATCACACATGAGCAAAGGTGAGTCTATGTAGCAGTCTTCCCCCAGTGTAGACCCAGCTGAGGTGAGCATCCATTGTGTTCCATGAAGGCAGGAAGGTGAGTGTTGTCTCTTTGGTCAGTGTTAGCACTGCTGCATAGCTTAACTTGTGACTAGACAGCTTCTTGTCCTGCAGATGTAGCTCAGCTGGACAGTATGACGAGGTCTGGCCTCTCCTGTCTCTTCCCTCCCTCCTTTGTAAACATTTTGGGAAAGGGAGAGGCTAGACAAAGTCTCACTAAGTAGTCTAAGCTGACCTCAGAGCTGCCATTCCCTGCCTCGTCCTCCAGAGTACTAGGGTTACAGGTGTGCATCACTGCACCTTCCTCTTGCTTGTATGGTGGTAGCAATGTCCCTGTTCTCACATTCTGAAACACTGTTTCAGGGAATCATGTATTATGGAATTCAAAGAGGCAGTTACTTACCCTGACAGTGGGTGGAGCTCTGAAAAATACTTCATGGCTTAGATTTCTGTAATTGGAAGAGCTGTAAATCACAGCTGTGGGCCTTTCCATTTGTGTCATCTCGTCCCAGGCATGAGCTGTGACTTTTAAGATTGAGGATACAGATTCTTAAAGGAGCCTTCTGTATCACTCCATCATATACATGATTCCCATTTTTTGCCAGGAATATAGTGTTATTGTATTACATGTCCTCAGCGATTAGTGTTGGGAGGTGAGGTAGGAATAGGTGGAAACACTAGACATCTTTATCCTTGTCCATTCACATTTAGTGAACTTAAGACCAGATAGGAAATAGTCAGCCACAGGGGCGTTTCTGCACTGACCTCTGCCATTACAGCATGTGGACAACAGCTTTGACCCTGTTGCTTCCACTTTATTACAGGAGCCAGAGGGCAGCACCTGGTCTCCAGACTTTGATACGGTAGTCCTTCAGGGTTACCTTTAGTTTTGAGTTTTAATTCAAAACTTTTCCAAGTGTGTAATTAGTCAACATTCTTATACACTTAGCTATTCATTTGGGAACCCGACTTTTCAGTTTCCCTATTGCAGATCTGTGTCTGGCTTGAGTCAGTGGTTGAGCAATATCCTCTTGGGTGACACTCACAGATTTACAGTGATTTTAAGTATGGACATAAATAACAGAACAGCAGATTTTTGTTTGTTTGTTTGTTTTTTTCCTTTTTCGAGACAGGGTTTCTCTGTGGCTTTGGAGCCTGTCCTGGAACTAGCTCTGTAGACCAGGCTGGTCTCGAACTCACAGAGATCCGTCTGCCTCAGCCTCCCGAGTGCTGGGATTAAAGGCGTGCGCCACCACCGCCCAGCAGAACAGCAGATGTTGAACTGAGGCTGGGGTTTTTCCTAAAGAACCAGACTTCATTGTCTGTACCCTTACTTTTCATACGGTGTTGTCTCCATTTCTTTTGATTTGGTGTGTTTATAATAGATGACACAGATAATTTTTATTCTTAAGTCCTCATTTGGAGAATTACTGGTTCAGATTCCTTTTATAGTTCTTTTTATGCATTATTAGAAACATTTAAAACAAAAATCCAGCTTGCTTATGACATAATTTATACAGCAGAGCAAATATTTTTTTCATCCTTTGTCCTTTGCTCCAATCCATTGTTCCATTGCCCTGATCCCTAATCTCCCCCCCCCCCCCAAAAAAAAGGGTTCTCTGTATAGCCCTGGCTGTCTGGAATTCATTCAGTAGACCAGTCTGGCCTTGAACTCAGAGATCCACCTGCCTGGTATTAAAGGAGTGCAACACCACGCCCAACTGATGATGCTCTTTTTTTAACCCTCAATTATATGAGACTTTGTTGCAGAAAAATATAAAATCACATCATTTTATACAAAATTAGTATTTATTATACATGACCATAAATAATGTGTTCTTTACTTCAGGTAAGTGGGTAGAGATCTTAAGAGGGCAAAGAAACATTACCTTGTCCCTATTTCTAAGTTTGAATTTTATTTCTTTGGCACTCTGAAAAGGTGGCCTCTATGGATCAAGTATAGATCAGACCCAACATTATTGTAAAAGTGCTATTTTTCTTTTTCTTTTTTTTTTTCAGTTTATCATGCAATCTACTTGGAAGAAATGGTTGCCTCAGAAGTTGCTCGAAAACTTGCCTCGGTGTTTAATATTCCTTTTCACCAAATTAACCAGGTTTACAGACAGGGCCCTACTGGTATCCACATTCTTGTTAGTGACCAGGTAAATCAGACAGGCAGTAGTCACTCTTCCTTTCACAGTGGCACTCATATACATTGTTGGAGCTGTAAGAAATGCTGCCAACTTCTTTTGCAAGTATTGATAGTCATTTTTAAAGAGGTGGGATCAAAATGTGTAACCAGGAATTAAAGCATCTAAGTAAAGAAGGGATAGTCAGAGAAAGCAGACCAAGCTTTCCCTGATGTTTTGGAGCTCAGATATTTTCTGGGGCAGTCTTTGGTCCTTCTGTGAGGTAAGGCATTAAATATGTTCTCCTTTTAGACATTATTAGAAGAGCAGTATTTTAAAAACATGTAATATTACAAGTACAGCATGCCCCTTGCTAAAACTATGCTCACTGACAAACAGTAATAATAGGGAAAGTCAATATCCATAGGACCTGGCACAGCATGCTTCTCAGTGGCTCACCAGTGACAGGTGTAACCCTTTACTATCTCATACTACTGTCATGAATTATTTGGATCCTATAAGAATGATGTAAGGATTATGCTGTAGTACTTTTACCAAAGATTTAACCATTTATAGTTAAGAAGGACTGATGGGTCTTATACACTTACACATCTGCTTTATCCTTCTAGATGGTTCAGAACTTTCAAGACGAGAGTTGTTTTTTATTCTCCACAGTGAAAGGTACTTTCCATGTGTGTGTGCCTTGGCATGTTGTGATCATGAAGGGCGGTGTGCCCCATAGCAGCTCTCTTGTGTGTGCATATTCTATTTTTTGTTTATTTTTGTTTATTCCAGTCAGGGTTTCTCTGTGTAGCCCAGGCTGACCTGGAACTAGCTCTGAAGACCAGGCTGGCCTCCTGAGTATTACAATTACAGGCACCACTGCCTAGCTGTGCATGAATATTCTTGAGAAAGATGTTTTGATGTTTTTGCTAATTTTAAGAGATTGGAACATGGATGAACAGTATTTTTAGTGTCTCTAATAGAAATTATTTAGCAAATACAGAAAGAGTTAGGTTTTCTAGATGACTGGCCATTCTGCCAGTATTGCTGAGCGATGTATCCAAGACTGTGTTAGTGCTTGGATGAAACAAGGGTAGTGGGAAAAGTCAGAATTGGTCACAGGCACAGAAACTGACCAGTATTGGGTGTTGTGAAGAAATAAAGTGTGGGGAATATGGGGGAGGGGAAGCATTGAGCTGTTAACAGAAGGCTTTTCTGAGGTGATTTGAGAAATGAGCTGGCCACAGGACTAGCCCAACGACAGCACGGGACTGTGCAAAAGAATGCACTTGGCATTTGTGAGGGCTGGAAGGCAGCCATGCAGCTGCCATGTAGGGTGAGGGTGAGCAGAGCAGAGTGGGGTCAGGGAGAGAGGCAGCTCCTGGCATGCAGTGATGGCTGCTGACGTTGGTCACTGGATCTTATTTCAGATGGGTTGGGAAGTCAGGGAAGTGGTTTAAACAAAGGAGTAATGAGATTGGGTTTTTCTTCTACAACTGTGGAGATAACAAGATAGCAAAACTGGAGTAGGCAGTCGATCTAGGCAAGAGGTGATGGGAGTGTCTGGACATGTGGACAGGGCCCATTTGGCTCCCTGTTTGATGGGGAGTAGTTGTGACTGCCAGGGCAGGTGGCTGCCTCATCAAAGAGGTAAGTAAGGCTGATGCAGAACAACTTCATGTCAAGCAGGCAGCTAATTGTACCATTCTGAGGTTCCTTAGGCTTGAGGTACTAATTTAGAAATTTTCATGTCAGTAGTGACTAAGAGCTGGGCAGGCTGTACAAGAGCTAATTAGGGCGTAGTGTGGGAAGAGACCAGGCCAGGTCAAGTGAGCTCAAAACTACAAAGTTAGAGAGGGAAGGGCTTCATGAAGGCAGAACATGGGTTAAAATCAGCTATACTAGTCTCAGCATAGGACCCCCACCCAGAAGAGGACAAGGTCTCAAGTCCCCCTCTCCTGATAGTCACTCTGCAAAGAAGCAGCCCCAAAGGGTTGAAATTACAAAATGTTGTTCATATGCCACTGGCTATCGAGCTACCTCAAGATTCAAGACAGCAGTGAACTGGCTCACTTCTTAGTCATATGCAGAAACACCTTTAATTTCAAAACCATATAACTTTTACCTTGCAAAATTCCAGAAACCCATGCTTAATCATGTACTTGTATCTTGTGAAACTAGTGGTTGTTTGCAGCATTAGTCCTCACGGACTTCTCCGGTCTTAGTTTACCATTTGTGAGACTTGGAACCCATGAAAGCCTTCTTTCTGTTTTTATGAATGCCTCCACTGCCTCTCACAATTTCCTGAGGCCATTAGGCAAAGAGTTGTTATGTATCTGCCTCTGCGGGTTCAGCTTTCCAGGAGAGAAAGATGGATGCCTACAGCAGAACCTTCAGGCTGCCTGCACATTTTGTGCAGGGCTTTTTCAGCTTTACCCTGAAAAAGCACATAGTGCTTTGGTCTATTTTACTTCTAGCATACAAGGGTTCCTGCTGCTGTTCTTACAAGCCCTTCCCTGTAGGGCCAGCAAGAGGTGCAGGGGCTGGAGTCCCCGAGCAGTGTTCCAGGGAATGGGTATAGAGTTGTCGAAGGGAAGCAGAACTAGAACAAAGCAATTAACTTTTTATCAAGCTGTAACCTCTGAAGCAGATTGTACGTTTCCATCTTTAATAATGTTTCTTTTCTAAGTTTAGGGTTTTTTTTTAACTTTTCCCCTTTTTTCTTGGCAGCTGAAAATAATGATGGTATTCACATAATTTTGAAGTGATACCTTATACAGACTGAACTCTATTCAGTACCAAATAAAGTCATGCTTAAAGTGTGTGAAGACTGAATCCAAGAAGTCTTGGGATTGGATTTTACTGTGAAATGTTTCATATTGAAAACACAAGATGACCTTCCTAATGAGCTGTAGGAGAGACAAGTCTCCTCATTGTCACTGCCACAGCCCAGCCCCTCATGAGAGTGAGCACATCAGTCGACGTGCAACCAGCTCCCGGCCCATGGTGTGGGCACCGGGGCCAGTGGACAGAGTTCCCAGAAGCAGTCTCTGCTGGCTTTGACACTGTATGCGGTTTGAAAATGAATGTAAAAACTCAACCGTGGGCATTTACCTTTCTATGCCAGTTTGGCTTCTGTTGCCTGACCCTTATGCTGACCTGGGGAGGAGATAGGGTATGCTCTCTTTGGGGAGCTATGCTGTGCTCACACAGCAACGTTGGTCAGGTAAGAGGCTGAGCACCTTGTCAGAAGCGATCGATCATGTCTGAAGGTGTACGTCTGAGGACATCATGCCAGACCAGGGAAGAGCCAAGCAGAGAAGATGAGCAAAACTTTCAGCAGTACCTTGGTGTGAGGTCAGTCAGTGTAAGCCCTGATAGGCACGAAGACGTGGGTGTTTGGCTTTTGCTTCCATTTTTAGCTTTTTAGTTCTGGATTTCAACTTTTGAAACCTTTTAAACTCATGTGGTTTCCTTCTCTTGTCTCCCCTGTTCTCCATTCCCCCCACACTTAAGCCTCCCAAGTAGCTGGGACTCCAGGTGCACAACTCACTTGTTTTGTGCTTGGCTCTGTTCTTAAATGTGTTTAAAGCCCTTCCCCAGACATTAGAACTAGATGATGTAACAGGGGAAACAAAGTATTATTGTTGGTAGCTTCTGACTTGGTGTTAAAGGGATCTTTGTTTTGAATGAGACGAAAGTACCCAAGGAAACACTAGATGTCATAACAAGACACTAAAATGTACCATAATCCCCACTTCTCCCCTTAGATGCTGAGTTTCAGTACAATCATGGATATACACTCTGGTGATTAGTTCAGGGCTATTAAGGTGTTTTACCTCTTTGCTGCTGTGTCTGTAACAGGTGTGCCTCTTTATAGGATCACATGTGCTTGCACACCACTCTCAAAGGGATTCTTCGGCTTTTCCCTTCCTCCCCAGAATTCATCAGCAAACATTTTAGCAGGTCTGAGTTTTAAAAACCCTATTTCTGTTTTAATTATGTAGTATCTCTGCCCATTTGCTCAGTTGCTGGCTGTGAATGTTGGTCTGACCCTTGTTCAGGTGGGTAGGAACGACTACTTCAGTGGGTAAAGGCTTTAACGTCTTGCATTTTATTCATATTGGGGGTTAATTATTTGCCACAAACTCTAAACTCTGTCTCCATATTTTCATCTTGGGCTTGGCAGTGCTGAGCTCTGCAGGCCCTTTAGAGGAGGGGAGTGTTCCTATCTGTCCTTCCCTTTGCTTTTGTGTGACCACATGCTTTCTGTACCAGTCACTTATTTGGGAAAGAAATGAATTTATCTCCTGATTGTTTCTAGAGTTTTGCTTGTCTGTTAGCTTTCTTTTTTGGATCTCATGATTTATGGAACAATAAATGTCATTTAATGCTGTGTGCTATTTTGAATTCCTTATCAGGTTTTAAAAGTGGGGTAAAAAGTACTTACAAGCTCTTCAGACTTGAAATTGTGCTGAGCTGCAAAAAGTGCTAGTCTGTCTCAGTGAAACTGTACAGAACCCACAGCACCAGCAATTTGCTACTTTGGTTAATAGGATGTACAGTTCAGTGTAATAAATGTTTTCTGATCTTTTTGTAAATGTGTCACTCATTTAAAGTCTAAGTTGTGCTACTGTCATCTCAGGTCACATGGAATGAAGGACTTTCCTGGGTGTGTCCTACACACACCTTAGTGGCCACGCTGTAAGAGGTTCACCCCTCTGGGCTGTCCCTGCCCTTTCCTTTTCTGCTGATTTCCACAAAGGTGATGCAACTCAAGACAGGTAATTATAGGAACTGTCCCTACTTACAGAAGACAAGTCAGGTTTTCTGACAAGAGGTTCTTCTAGTCTGCAAGTGAAGTTAGAGTCGTTGTGAATCAAGTCCAACATTATGATAGGCTAGCTCAGAAAAAAATGTATGGTTGTCTCTGGTATTTAACAGAAATGAGTTCATGAATCACTGAAGTAAGTCTAGTACATGCTTAATCCCCCCATCATACAATTAATAGCTGATGTGATATTCATATAATCTTCAAGCGTGGGCAACATGTCCTAACAAGGTAGTCGAACTCACAGTAAGCTAATGCTTACAAGGATTCTCCTGATGAATTTCCAGGGCATATGTGTGTATCTGCTTTCCACTGAGAATGCACTGTGTACAGATGCTGTAACACTGTCCACAGAAGCACAGAAAAACAGCTCAATTTTGCAGTTTTGGCTGGGGAATGGTTGCTAGGAAGGTTCGGTTACCATTAGCCCCTAAAGTCACATTGAAGGCGGTAACTGTCAACGGCACAGAGCAGGCAGCAGCCACAGTAAAAGCCTGGGTGTCCTTACCCTAGTTAAGGTGATATAAAAACACCTGTATGTGGAGAGCTGCTTTGCTCAGATTTACCAGCTTGAGCATCATAGCAGTAAAGTCTCTGACTAATTCTAGTGAGCACTGTAAGGGCTTGTTAGGAGTTTAAAAGGTGCCAACACTTTACTCGTTTGAGTTTTTCCATGTGTGAAGCTTTAATGTAGTTCTGGTATGATCTCTAAAAATTCAGAGTAAATTTGAAAAAAAAAAATTCATTCTCATGCACCCATTCATTATTTTTACTTGATTATATTATAGATAACTTAAGCCTTAATTCTGAGTTTCTTCAAGGTTCCCCCAAATTTTTTGAGAAGTGTGGACATAATTGGCTTTTTTCCTTTAACAGAAATGCATTGTATGCTGTAGCACATGACAGAGCTTATCATTTCCAATGGGGCAATGCAAAGTAGGTTGCTTTTGTTTAGGTTTTGGTCCCTATAATTGGATATGACAAGTTGACACAGAAGGGTGAAGATCATGCCCCACCCAGCTTAGAGTCCTCATTCTTTGGTGTTCTCTGGAAATGTATTAACATGCCTTTCACACACGTTTCTACATACGAAACTACCAGCCATTCTGAGTTTGCAGTACAGTCACATTGATAAAGGTGCTATTTAGTCTTCAAAATGGAAAAGTTCTGCAAATCAGTAGGAATCATTATGAATTAAAGTAAGCCACCAGCTTAAGGACCAGGTAGAAAACCACAGGCTCTATGCTCTGCTCTGGTTGTGCTAACACTGAAGGTCTATGTGTTGGATGCTGACAAAGCCGGGTAGGGCTGTGTTACCTAGGTGGGTATCCACTGCTGAAGGGCCTCCGGGTTACTTGTGTGGTCTTGGCTGCACCACACCACTCTTGCCATATGGTAACTGACACAGGCTTTGATTGGCTTGCATCCCAACAAGGTTAAGGTGAATAGAATCACCAGTTACTGCAGTCTGTGCTGAAGTCTTCCCTGTAATGCTTTCCCAGTGGAGAGTTGAGACAGGGTGATGGTGCGCAGTCAGGAGACTGGTCTAACCTGGAGGATGGGGCCCTTGGCCTAAGGAGCTGCTGTCAGAGTATGACACAGCACCTGCACAGTCGATGTCCACTTCCTGCCACTGCTGGTGGAGGGGTGACTGGAGCAAAGTAGGCATGGACTTTGACATGAGGAAGCTGAGCCTGGAAGGAGATGGAAAAGGGGGAATAGTCTGCCCTGGCATTAATTAGCATTCTTGTATAACCTTAGGAAACCTGAAGTCCATTTAAAATTGACTCTACCTTAACATTAGGAAGGTAGAATGCTCTAAGCTAGAACTGCTCCTCTTCATCCCTTCTACCCCAAAGTCCAGCACCCTCTAAATACAAATGGAAACATTTGTCCAGCGGCAGTGATTACCTATTTGTAAACAGCCCCTACACTTAAAACAGTGACCTTTAGTTGATTGCCTTGGAAGCTTGTGAAAGTGCCAGTCACCAGACTACATGGAACCTACACCTCCAAGAGTAAATGTTTGAAGAAGCCTAAGGTAGTACTGTGTATGGAATCAGACCAGCTTGCATAAACACAACAGACTAGACAAGTGGATGTTGACTTTTTTTTAAGTACATCATGTGCACTAGTGCAAGTGCATGCCACAGTTTGTATGTGGCTTTCAGAAAACATTTGGGAATTGGTTCTAGTCTATTTTGTGTGTTCTTGAACTCAGGGAGACAGGAAACAAGCACCTTTACCTGCTGAGCTCTCTTAACATCCTGGATGTTGATTTCTGGGTATTCCTCAGTTGCTGAGGGACAGCCAAGGAGGGACTTGCACCTACCCGCATGCGCTTGATGCCTGCACGGGTGACCTGCTGGCAGTCGTACAGCTCCAGCCGCTCTAAGCCACGGCAGTTCTCCAGGTGCTCCAGTGAAGCATCCGTGACAAGGAGGCAGTTGTCCAGCTCCAGTACCCGCAGTCTCTCATGCCCACATGTGCTGCTGCTCAGGTGTAGGATCCCTTCATCTGTGATGAGCTCACAGTGGGACAAACTCTGGGGAGGGAAGAAATACGTTCCTTCAGAGGTAAGAGCTGGGGAGTCGGGCCCTCAAGTGCCCCTGAGTAACTTAACTGCTGGCTGCAGTGTGATTTGTCCTCTGAAAAGCACATGCTGGAAATTGAGTGCCATGTGTTGGGGAGGGCCACGTTGTGAATGAATGGAAGATGGAAAGGCTGGAGTCTACAAAAACCTCATCAGATCGACATCCAGTACTGCAGGAAACACTTGCTTGGGGTTTTCTGTAAGACCAGCATAAAATGGCTGTGACACTGTTTCCTTGTCCAGAGAGGAGCTGACAAGGCCCTGGGTTTTTTGTACCCAGGCAGCTGACTTTAACCAGAAATAAGGAAATACATGTTTCAGGGGAGTATTTAAAAGTTTTCCCCCTTGAGCAATTTTATGGCCCAGTTCACCATCTGAGTAGAGGCTTCACCAGTAAAGCCAGCCGTTTTGGTGCCCTTGTTCCTTTAAAATGTACAGGGGCTGGAGAGGTGGCTCAGTAGTTAAAAGCACACACTGCTCTTCCAGAGGACCAAAAAGTTTGGTTCTCAGAACTCAGATGGTGGCTCACCACTTCTTGTGACTCTGGCTACAGGAGGATCCAATGCCATTGGCTTCCATGAGCACCTGCAGTCACGTGCAATCACCCTAGCACAGACAAACACAGACATTAAAGTGTAGATGTCTGAGACCTTGACCCCTGCATACAGCATTAACCTCTTGGGAGTGATGATAAAGGTTACGTAGCCAAGTTTACTTAGTAACTTCAGACTGGACAGTTTCTCCACTGTGAAAGTAGAAAATCCACACCAAGATACAAGGTCGTGGGGGACAGTGCCTGCGAGTGACTGATGTGTTTACCCTGGAGAAGAGACTATGAGATAATGTCTGAGGTTCTGGGGCTGAGTAGGAAAGGTGCCAGATGGTGAAGGAGAATGTCAGGCTTAGAGTTTAGCAGGAAATAGGGGATGTCCTTGGATAGAGAGAAACAGGAGCTAGGGCACAGGATGTGCAGGCCACGCAAGCCAATGCATGGCAGAAGTGGAGGTCTGAGGTCTGAACAACTTGCAAGCGATGGCTCTTTCCTACCACGGTTTGGATCAGGCTTGGCAGTAAACACCCTCTCCACCGAGCCTGACCATGGGTTTTTGATCTCAGAGTCACAGAATATGTTACACTTCTCAGAGAGCTCATCAGTACAGAATCTGTTAATTCTTTAAATGTTAGGAAGAATTCTAAGCAAATCCACTTGAATATTTGGGAGAATTTAAAGATTATAAGTGAATTTCCTTAAGAGAAGTTTCGGGGTTGTTTTACATCAAATGAGTTATTTGTCCATTTCACCTATGATGGAGGAAGGTCATTGGTTAATTAAAGAAGCTGATTGCCCTGATAGGCTAAAACATAGGTGGGAGGAGTAAACAGAACAGAATGTTGGGAGGAAGAGGAAGTGAGGTCAGACTTGACAGCTCTCCTCTCGGGGGCAGACGCCTCAGAGAGACGCCATCCTCCCCTCTCCCAGGCGGACACACGCAATGAAGCTCCGACCCAGGATGGACGTAGGCTAGAATCTCCCTGGTACGCCACCTTGTGGGCTACAGCAGATGATTAGAGATGGGCTAGTCCAGGTGCGAGAGTTAGCCTAAAAGAGGCTAGATAGAAATGGGCCAAGCAGTGATTAAAAGAATACAGTGTCCGTGTAATTATTTCCGGTAAAGCTAGCCTTGCGGGCAGCGGGGTGCTGGGGACGCAGCCCCGCCGCTCATATTACTACACACCTATGTTGTCAAATCCATACCGTGAAAATTTGAAAATCTTCAAAATCTAAAAATTTACACAGTACCACAAATAGGGAATATCAACACACAAATAGGAAATCCACAACTGACTTCGTGAGGCAGGCCACAGTCGAACAAGGCATGAATTTGTGTTTAGACTTTGGCACTAAATCCCAAGCACTTAATTGGCATAGTGTGTCTGGTAGCCTAAACACCTCTGTTCCAAACCTTTTGGATAAGGGATGCTCGGCCTGGACAGCTGTGGTGGCAGCACGGCCTGAGGGCCCGTTTCCAAAGCTGTAGCGTCACTAAGATACTGCTGTGGTTTTGGTTTCAGCTTCACTGATCTCTACCATGTTGTGTCCTTTTAATTTGGGCTTATTTATTTTACTTTGTTCTGGATCTTGGAGTTGGGAATATAAATCACTGGGGCCTCTCTCAAGTGCAGGCACTGGTGTGGGGCTGCAGTGCTGTCTTGGCTGTACCCTCACATCTTGCTGTTCAGGCACCTTGTAAGGAACTGGCCTTGGGGGTTGGAGGATGGGTAGGGGGGTGTGGTGGTGAACATTGGTCTTGTCCGAGGTTTGATCAGCTTCAATCTAAAGGAACATTTTACTAATTTTGGAATTTTTAGCTGTTTCAATTTTAATTGTGATACTGTGACTGTCACACTGTCTGTTCCAGCTCCCTAAAGCCTTAAGTTACTTGTCTTAGTTTTCTTCAGGCTGCTCTCACTTGCCAAGAGTAGGCCATCTCTGTTTTTGGACCCTCCACTCTGCTTTAAGGCCATCCACTGAATGTTGGTTTTACTGTGTTTTCGTAATTTCTAACTGGAATGTTTCTCTAAAGTCCACTTTAAAATGTGTCCATCTTATCTGGAGAATCAGCTGAGTTCAGAATGTTCTGTCGTAGCCAAAATGTTCTGATGTCTTATTTACATCTCATTGCACTACGTTGTAGAGTAATGCCCTGTTGTCACCATACAGTGGCCAAGTCCCTATCCCCAGTCTGGTCTAATGCCCATGGGGCAGATGCCTTGCCGTGACTAGGGATTCAGACTCCTCCAAACAGCCCCGATTCAGGTGTGGGAGACATCTGACTGCCACCTAGGGAGTGGCTCTCTGTGTGGTCTCCACTGATACTGCATGTGTGGTCTGGCAGATTGTCTCTACTAGGCAGAGATGAGAGATCCCAGCCCCCACTCCCCCTTTACTGACAGGGCAGGGATGCGCAGTTCTCCGGATTAGAGGAGAATCACTGTCAGAAGGGCTTCTCGGCCTTTGGAGTTTCTTCCCTCAGCTCCTTTAGAGCCCAGCATTGGACAAAGCAAACCCCCCAGGGACTCAACTCAGTCCGCAACCCTAAGGCTCCTGGCTGGTCTTTGAGTCCCTTCTTGAGATGTTTTAAATAGTCTGTGCCTAGGCTTAGCTGATAATCAATGTAAAGTGACAAAGTATAAGGAGGTCTTGTTTTTTGCTTGTTTTGGTTTTTAGAGACAGGGTTTCTCTGTGTAGCTTTGGAGCCTATCCTGAAACTCACACTGTAGACCCGGCTGGCCTCAATTTCAGAGATCCACTTGCCTCTGCCTCCTGAGTTCTGGGATTAAAGGTGTGCGCCACCCAGCTAATAAGGAAGACTTTAAGATAAGAAAGGGACTTAGCAGAGGAAGGAGACTGTGGTTTTGCACTCATGCTGACTTTTCTCTCCTCTGCTGGGCTGCTGGGGGTCTACTCTTTACACACTGCACAATGCTTCCTAAGGGACACCTCAGGAGTGGCCTGCTGACAGTGTCGTGACCACACCTGAAGAATGAGACCCACTCCTCTTGCCTGAGCCTGAACCTTCCTTGATCTTCAACAGTCACACTGGAGAAGCTGGTTGGCTGTTGAGGAAGCCACCTGATACTCTGAGCACGCCCAAGTGCCGGGGAGAGGGTCTGTCACCCTTGGTCCTTGCTGACTCCCCTCCTCTAAACCAGCAGGCAGCTGTCATGGCCAGGGCCTTCCTGACAGTGCCCGAGCCTCATAGCGGTTGGGGTGATCCCAGGACTCTCTGCACAGGCACATGCCTATTTCCAGAGATACGAGCAGAACACAAGGACCCTGTCTGTCCTCAAGTGACAGTCTAAACCACAGGCCCAGTCCTTCCTGGAGACCCCTCAGCAGGAGCTCACCTTGAATTTACAGAAAGCACATTTACCATCTAAGAAGTAAAAATCTATGCACAGATACTGCTAAGGAGTCAAAGGTAAATTACAACATCAAAGACAGATATTCAAAAGAAGCACCAAAAAGGCAGAGAAACACAAAAAGTGACAGTAAATAGAGGACACTGATGCTGCACATTAAACGTAAATGACACATCTTCCCAGTCAAAGGCAGAGATTTGGGCCCAGGACCAGTTCAGGGGCTACACAAACCCTGATTGCAAAAAAATCCAAGGGTAGAAAGATGTAGCGTGGTGGCAGAATGCTTGTGTAGCAGGGGCTAAAGCCTCAGGACTGGGAAGACTTTAAAAGGCCAGTGGGCTGAAGAGATGACTAAGTGCTCAAAAATCTTGTATGCTCTTGTAGACAACCCACATAGGGCAGACCTATAACTATACACACAGTTTAAAAATCAGACTAGATAAAATCAACACTCAACCACCTGTCTCTAAGAGACATAAAAACAGAGATGCTGAAAGAAAAGTACATGCCCCCCCTTGTTCTTTGAAATGTGGTCTCTGCATGCCAGTCAGCCTAGGCTCACACCTGAAGTCTTCTTGTTGGCTTCCCAGGAGCTAAACATCACAGCTGCACGCCTCAGACACCTGACTCGTGGTGTCACAGTGCAGCTTTACTCCTACGTCGTTTCTAGAAGCAGCACATATAAAAATAGGGGGCCGTGTTGAGAGGGGCTTTTGGTGCACAACCTTCTGGGGGAGAACTCTGGTTATTGGAAGGCATTCCAAAGAAGGGCAGTGGGTCCTGCTCTTCCAGCCCCTGCCATGACTGCTGTTAGATCTTTCTGAACATGCTCAGATCTCTGCTCCGGCTGAGTACATATGAAAAGCAAGCCTATCAGGAGGAAGGTCCCTATCTTTGGTCCATATAACAGCATTTCACATGCCAACTGTGCTCTCCCTGACAAGATGGACATGGGGTTTAGTGAAGTGATGGAGCTGTGGGTCCCTATCAGTTTCACTTCCTACAGTGGAAGCAGTAACATCCGTACACCTCACAGCCCAGGTTAGCCCAACAAAGAGCTCTTTGAGACCAAGAGTGGCGGAACTCTACAGGAAGGGGACCCGTGTGAAAGGGATGCGTAAGTCATTACTGTCACGAATAACTCACCAGGGCTTGTAGCTTGGGACAGTGGATGGAGAGCTGGATGAGGGTGCTGTCAGTGATCTAGAGAGAAACAGGCTGTCAGTGTGGCTTCCACGCCAGGCCCTAACACTTAATCCTGACTTCTCTTGAACATGGGGATCAGAGAACACAAAAGAAAACTAAAACCTCATCCAGGCATATATACTCTGGCTCAAACTGTTGACACCTGGGGAGGCACACTTTGCTCTTGCTTATGGTGCCTGAGGGAGCCTAGAGGCAGGACACAAAAGCAGGCAGACAAGGGGTTCCCCAGGACACCCTTCTCTGTAGTTACCCTATCACCTGACACACAGGTTCATTCCTCTCACGGACTATGTGTAAAATAAAAGGAAGTCCTGCTTAAGCTTGGAAATGGATGGTGCTCTGCTAAAGTCTATCTGAAGTTCTGGAACAGCCAAACACAAGTTCCATTACAAGTGACCTAATGGGGGCCCAATACCCACCACCATGCTGAAGTAATGGCAGCCTGTTCTTGCTACTACACCAGGCCCTCAGCAGTGATAATGCAGCCCCAAGTGGCTGCCAGAAGTCCACTCACCAGGACACATTCTTCAAGGTCCATCTTCTCCAGCTCATGACAGTTCTGAAAGAGACCACAAAACACTCTGCTCCATGGGCCACGTGAGGCTGGGCCCTGTAGGAGTGAGCCCTACTGACAGCCATCCCAAACCAGCAATTCAGAGTCTGCGCTCACTTCAGACAATGACCGTGCCTACTGCGGGCCATACCATCCTCTCAACCCAGAGAGGGTTGTCACCTTCCTACACTGCAGAGGGCCTGAAAACGGGAGGTGAGGACAGGAAGACAGACGGGTACCACAGTCCGTACACAAGACAGAGCAGAGCACGGCCGTGGCAGGGGGAGCTCTGCAGATGCCCAGCTGGGTCCACACAGAAAGGGCACTTGCCACTGGAGAGAAGGTTCCGTTCAAGGGGGCTAACAATGAGGCCTGGGGGGCTGGAGAGATGGCTCAGTGGTTAAGAGCATTGCCTGCTCTTCCAAAGGTCCTGAGTTCAATTCCCAGCAACCACATGGTGGCTCACAACCATCTGTAAAGAGGTCTGGCGCCCTCTTCTGGCCTTCAGGCATACAGACAGAATATTGTATGCATAATAAATAAATAAATATTAAAAAAAAAAACAATGAGGCCTGAACTCCTGTTCCAACTACAGCTTATCAGCTGCACATGCCCAGAGTGAGCTCTGACTGCGGCCAGCATTTTTTAAGTGTACAGGTTTTTGTTTTTGAGACAAAGTTTCTCTGTAGCTTTGAAGCCTGTCCTGGAAGTAGCTCTTATAGATCAGGCTGGCATCGAACTCACAGGGATCTGCCTGCCTCTGCCTCCCGAGTGCTGGGATTAAAGGTGTGTCCGTCCGGCTGAGCGCACAGCTCTTAAGATGAACTTTGGAATTGTCAGTGCTATGCGGGAGGGTAGGACATGCCTGCCAGGATCTCCCTAGCGTCCTGACCTGCTGAAAAAGGTGCACAGCCTACCGAAAGGGCTCCATCCTACCTCATGTACTCCCCAAAACTACCTGAGCCACTCTGAATTAGCAGGGTGAGTTACAAAGCAGTTGTTTTTCAAACTCAGTGCCTTACCCGAGCTAGAAGTGTAAAGCCTGCATCAGTCAAATGGGAGCATCGAGCAGCCTCCAAAATCCTGGGGAGGAGGGGAGGGGAGAGCAGAAGCAGAGCCTGGTTAGCAACAGAAGCACTGCCTGGTGCAGCACACTGAGCTTCCTCCCCATGACCTTCAGGGTCACGCGACCACAGCCTCTCAGGACAGACAGCAGCACCAGGATACGTGACCAGAGCTGAGTTCTAATATCTCATCAGAGACAGAGACATAGTGATCAAGGAGCCTGCCAAGTACTGTTTTTTAAAGACACAACTAGGGGCTGAAGAGATGGCTTGGTGGTTAAGACCACTGACTACTCTTCCAGAGAACCTGGGTTCAATTCCCAGTACCCACATGACAGCTCACAACTGTCTATAAATCCAGTTCCAGGGGATCTGACACTTTTACACCAATGCACATAATATAAAGTTAAAAAAATCATAAAAAATCTTTAAAAAATAAAAACAATTAAAATGGACTTTTGCTAAACAAAATCATCTTGACATCCATGACACTTATTCGTTCTTTGGTACTGAGGATTGAGCTAAGGCCCTCATGCACGCAGGCAAGTGCTCTCCTGCTGAGTTACATCTTCAGCCCCTAGACAGTGAAATTCCCAGTTGCCCTCTAGGAAAATGTAAACTGTGCGCAATGAAAAAATGTGAGTTAATAATAACTGAAACGGGAGCTGGGTGATGATGGTGGTGCACACCTTTAATCCCAGATTTGGGAGGCAGACGCTGGTGGATTTTTGTGAGTTTGAGGAAAGCCTAGTCTACAGAGTGAATTCCAGGACAGCCAGGGCTACACAGAGAAACACTGTCTCACAAGAATTTAAAAAAAAAAGTTTCACTGGAATATGAAAATAAATGATTAAAACTTTCCCACCATTTCTTTTATAGTTGTTTGGGTTAAGCCTGCTAGTTTAAAAAAAACAACTGGGTGGTGATGGCACACGTCTTTAATCTCAGCTCTTGGGAGGTAGAGGCAGGTGGATCTCTGTGAATTAGAGGCCAGCCTAGTCCACAGAGAGTTCCAGGACAGCCAGGGCTGTTACACTGAACAACCTTCTCTAAAAAAGCAAGTCAAAACAAAACAAAAAACCTGCTGGTCTTGAGATAGAAATCTACAGGTTTAGCTTCTCTCCTTATCCATCATGAGGTGCAGGACAAACTGACTTTGTTCTGGACCTCAGTTTCTGCTGAAAGTGAGCGTCCACTCTCGTGGCTGTGTTGAGTTAGGTCAGGGTGGAGTGAGTGCTTACGTAGGAGGATGTGTTGAGTTAGATCAGGACGGCACAGGCCTACAGGGAGCAGCTATTCTTGAGGACCAAGCTTCTGCATATGTAGGGTTAGTGCCTGGGGTGGTGGACAGTAACGCTCTGCCTTGGGAGCCAGCCCTTCCTCCAATATTCAGAAAGACACAAGCAAGCTGCTACCTTTCCCGGGTTTACCCGTCCACTGACAGGTGCCCTAGAGACCCACCACAAGTCTGTTTGCCGTCAGACCACTCTGATGGCCAGAGCCTAATGGCATGAGTCAAACCACAGACGAATGCATGAGGATCAAGAAACATGGGAAGAGCCATCGTGCTCACCACCCGACGGGGTCAAGCGCTGTCTTCCTCCAGTCCACCCGACAGCTCCTGGCTCCGCCACCCCTCTCCCGGTACTGGCAACCCTCTCCCCTCTTGCAGCCTAGTCCTCACAGTTGTAGAGCAAAAGTGGGTCATACTCACTGCAGTCTGGGGCAGTTCAGGCCCAGGGCCGTGAGAGATGCATCCGTGAGATTACTACAACCAGAGAGGCACAAGGCCTGCAGCCGGTGGCAGCCCCTGCAGAGCTGCACCACGCCCTCATCAGTGATGCGCTGGGGAGAAGAGGACAGGAGTGGGGCCAGGAGAATGAGCCTACTGCGGCCCACCGTACTCCACCCTGACACCCAAACAAAATAGAAGCAGGCTGGTGTGGCAGTACTCGCCTATAGTCCTGGCACTCAGAAGGCTGAGGCAGAAGGATTGCCAGTTTTAGCATATCCTGGACTACATAAGTGAAACTCTTTTAAAAATTAAAAAAAGTACCCAGGTCTAGTGGCACACACCTTTGATCCCAGCACTTAGGAGGCAAAGACTGGATCTCTGTGAGTCTGGAGTCAGCCTCGTCTACAGAGTGAGTTCCAGGCTAGCCAAGACCCTGTCTCAAACAAACAAAACTGTCCAAAGCCAAAATAAGAGTAAATAAGTCCTGACTATCACCAAGTTGGCAGGTGCCTGCTTGGCTCTCTCTCCCTGAGTTTAATCCTAGCACTCAAAAATGGGTAGAAAGTGGCTTCCACACAGCTTAAAATAGCCTAGTGTTAGCAACAGATGCTGAAAGTCCAAAATTCCACCCAAAGGCATACTGTTCTCGGAAGAAATTCATAAACTCGTGATAAAGAACTCAGGACATCCTAGTTAAAAGACACATTAGTATGTGGCTGGGTGTGTAGACAGGGATTCTCTGTGTATTCGCCATAGAACTGTGTGCTGTTTACATGTATATAACACCTCACCAAATACTTTAAAGAAAAGGAAAACTCTATATTCCTTGGAGTTCTATTTCATTTGTCTGTAAATACAAGGAAGTCTTTGTGTTCAAATACACTAATTCATGCAGACGGAAGCATGTGCCTGTACTCTAGGTTTGCTGCTGGCCAGTGTTAATCCTGTGGAACTAGGGTCTGTCCTTTGAACAGTGCAGGCAGATCTGTGAAGCCAGCTATGAAGATCATCTGCTTTTCCTTCCACCACCAGGCATTCTGAAGACGGGATTCATTTATTCAAAGCTGCAGGCAAGGCCTTTCTCTTACATTTCTCAGACTCTAGGGCCCCCTTGGGCCATGCAGCCCATGACTGTGCATGCCCACACTGCAGCAGTGAGGGAGACTTGTAGGCTAATGCCTAGAGAAGACTGCTGGCTTTCTCTTGCACACGCTGTTTGCTGCACTGCTGCATGAGTGCATGTGTGTGTGCATGTGCGTGCACACACATCCTCAAGTGTCATTCTTCAGGTGCTGGCCACCTTCTATTCTGTTACTGGCTCAGAATTCACCCCAAGTAAGAGGAGGCTGGCTGCAAGCTGGAGGAACCCTACTGCCTCTGCTTCCCTGGTGCTGGGTTTTAAGGACATGTTGCCATGCTCCGCTTCTTCACGTGGGTTCTAGGGATCAAACTTGGGTCCCTGTGCTTGTACAGCCAGCACTTAATTGACTGGGCTAGCTCTACAGCCCACAGCTATTATTCTTGCCAAGGAATTATAGGGTATTTATCCAAAAAAGAAATGACATTAAGATATTAGCAAGCTGTTCAGGTTCAACAGCGGGCTAGTTACAGTGTTTCTGATTGTTGTTGTTTTGAAAGAGTCAGCCAGGCATACTGACCTTTAACCCCAGCTTGCAATATGCTAAGATATGAGAACTGTGAGTTTCAAGCTAGCCTGGGCTATGCAGCGGGATACGTATGTGCAATATATAGATTCACATAAATATGTTTCTAAATACGAATACAGGTAGAAACTAATGATCAAGACTGATGGATGACCTTGTGCTGACCATGCTGCCTTATTATTGCTCTCTCACCTTGCAAAGACTCATAGCTCCAATGAACATGGAGAGAGGAGTCAGGGTAGGCCATGGGGCATTTGCCAGCCACTTTGGGCATGTGCGGCCAGACAATGGGGCTGCACGCAGGTGTGGCGGGCAGCGGGGGCACAGGTGCAGCGGGGGAGCACCGGTGTGGCAGGCAGTGGGACGCGGGCATGATGGGCAGTGCGGTTGCGCGCAGGCGCCTGGGTCCATACTTACTGAGCAGGACTGCAGGTTGAGACTGACGAGCTCGTGGCAGTGATGCTGAATGTGTTTCAGAGCTTCGTCCTCTAACTGAGCAGATGGAGGAAATGAAAGAGGGGCGAGAGAACATGTCAGGTACCAAGGTGACTGCCACAGCAAGGGAAACAGGCTGACCAGATGTGTGGCCTTTGTACCTGAGTGCAACCCCTCAGAAGAAGGGCTTTTAGGCCCCGGCACCCCCGCACCAGCGCCTCAATGCCTTCCTTTGTGATCTGGTCGCACCAGGAGAGGTTCAGATACTCCAGGTTCCGGCAACCATCGCTGAGAGAACAAAGAACAACAGTGCCCTGTGCAGCCTGCTGCAGACCGTGCTGAACTCAGCATACCACAGACAGCCTGGAGGGGAGATGAGCCCAGGGCCAGCTGAGCAGCCTCTTCCTCACCCAGGGAGTCCCTGGGAATATCTCGGACTGAGATGCTAGCATGCTAGTTTTGGGTCTCTGTGTAAGTGCACGTCTGTGTGGTGCACGCTGTGTGTGTGGCCAGAAGTGGACTTTGGTGTCTTCCCTAATTCCTCGCCACCTTCTGTTACTAATTTTTAAAAGATCCGTTGATTGTAATTAACTCACAGACAAAAAAACAGGACACAGCTAGATTACTTGAATCAAACACTGACCCAGCCTCAAACTCTATACATCTCTGAACTTCTATAGTTAGAAAGGGCACTCCAAAGCCACGGAGTTTCCCTAGATGCCACACATTCTGTAGCAATTACAATTTTATGTACTCATCCATTACAAAAAGAAAGATAGAATTGAAAATAGAAAACAATTAGATTTAAATCCTCTTTTTAATCTCAAAGTATGTGTGGGTGTGGGTGTGAGATGTGCCTATGAATGCAGTTACCCAAGGGGCCAGAAGAGGACATCATACCTCAGGACCTGGAGTTAAGTTAACTGTTAGCTGCCCAGTATGGGTGCTGGGAACTTGGTTCCCCTGCAAGAGCAATTATGTGCTCTTAACTACTGAGCCCCCTCCCCAGCCCCTAGCTTTCTATGCTCTTTCGTGATTCATGGGTCCTTTTTTTATGCATGCTCTCCCTCCTCATCACACAGGGCTCTAGCTGAACCTGGCTGGAGCTCCCAAACTCAGCTGGGCTGGCAGGCCAGTGAGCCCCAAGGATCCTCCTGTCTCCACCTCCCCAGGACTAGGGTCCTGTTTACATGGATTCCGGAGATGGAAACTTACAGGCTGCACTACCTCCTCAGCCCGCACTGTGTCTTGACCCCAAATGCCAAGCACTCTCACCTGATCCCCTTTAAGGAGCTGTTGGTGACAGACACGCAGGACGTGAGATCCAGGTGTTTCAGCTTGGAACAGAATCTGCTAAGGCTGTAACAAGTGCTGGAAAAAGGCAGGCACACTCTAAAGATATTTTCAACTTTGTTTCTCACCCGGTCTCCCCGTGGCCACTCTGTCCCCACACCCATCTTTATTGCTTACCTGTCAGTGATTTTTGTGCAGCCATTGAGGTTTAAATGTTCAATGTTTCGGCAGTTCTGTGCAAAGGTCCTAAAAGGGGATAGGGAGCGAAAGTTGTGTGGGGTTTTTACTCAAAGTAGCACAAAAAGCTTTAAGGCAAAGATTCGCTGCCAGAGACCCGTGGCTACGGGGTGCCTGCAAGCTGCAGAGTGGCCACTAGAGGGCAGCACAACCATCCACTTAGAACAGCGCTTTCCAAATCCTCCCTAGGGCAGCAAAGGCCACAGACTCCTTGGCAGAGATGGGGTTCAGGAACCTAGGAGGCTCTCAGGCAGTGCCTGTTGCTAGCCTGGCGCTACCTCACCCCCACTCCCACCCTTGGGGATCAGCTGAGATGGGATGCCTGGCATTTCTCACTGGAAAGGTCAGTTTGGAGCAGGGGTGAAATCCTTCCTGCACTGTGCCCCGGGGGCACTCTGACCACAGTCAGTATCACTAGTTTCAAGACCCAAGTTTACTGACAAGGACCCCAAGGCCTGAAGAACAGCTGCCTCGACTGTAGGTGAAATCAAGGCCAGAGGCAGATAACCGCACCACTGCCACTCCTTGCCAGAATGCTCTCAGGCAATCTGCATCTTCCTCGGATATGACTTCAGCGAGTCTCCCTGGCTGTTTCATGGCCACGGATGTGTGCTCACCCTGTCCTGCCAACATATAGGGTGGAGGACCGAACTGGATAAGCTCTAAGGTCCATGATGCTCAAACAGTGTAAGAGGAACAGCTGCCAGCAGTGCCATGTGTGACCTGCGGTCTGCGTGTAAGGCTGGGGAGAGAACCAGCTAGAAGGATGAGACTGAAGATTGCCGAGGCCCCTTGGTGGGGTTCGGCGGATACTTCTACCTGCAAAACTTTTGTTTCTAGGACTGGGTAGTGAGAAGAGCTGAGCTTCAGGGATGCAGAAGTAGCCTCAATGAGATGCCACTCTGCTCAACCTGTCTTTTACTTTAATTAATTCCGGGGGGGGAGGGGCTGAAGAGATGAGGCGGTGGTTAAGGGCACTTGCTGCTCTTGCAGAGGACCTGAGTTTGGTTCCCCGCACCCACAAGGCTGTGCACGACCATCTCTAACTCCAGTTACAGGGAATCCAGGGTCCTCTTGTGGCCTCTACGGTATATGTACATGTGGTGCACACACATATGTGCAAACAAACACGTGTACACACAGTCGTTAATTAATTAATGGACTGACTGATTTTTTTGTGTGTGTGGTGCTGGGGATCATGGGCCTCTCTCACAGGCTACGCAAGCAATCTACCATTCTGTGCGCCCCAAGCCTAACAAAGGATAGGACCCAAAAAAAGAACTGTTAAATGGAGCAGCTGCACCCCAGACTTAAACTCAACAGAGCATTGATGGGAACAAGAACTGCTCCATACCCAAGAGGGTGGAACCCGCGATGCCTGCCCGACACCCAGCAAAACCCTGCGCGTTTTCAACAGCAGAGGAAACTAAATCTGCAAGGAACAGAGAACTTCTCTGTCCTATCCAAGTCTACTCAAAGCTGCCAGCAAAGACAGCAGGCAAGGGCACTGGAAGTACTGTCTGCTTTACCCAGAATGCGCTGTGAAGACATTTCATGCAGACGTGAGAGGGTTTTGTGCATTTGAGAAAACGACATGCTAAACATGGCTATGATGATATGTATGGATGGATTAACAACAAATTAGATTCGGTAGGTAGAAAAAACCTCAGTGAGTCCGCAGGGCAGGGCATGCACCAATGGCAGAGGATTTGCCTGGTGTGCACAAGGCTCTGGGTATGATCTGCAGTAACACATGTGCTCACACACAAACACACAAGAGCTGGTGTGGAATGCAGCTCAGTGGCAAACTGCATACTCGGTGCATATATATGAGGTTCCATCCCCAGCATTGCAGAGGGCAAGAAAAACAATGTATCAAAATTAATCATTTCTCTATTTCTAGCAATGAACAGTGAGATTGGAATAAAGCATACAACTTGCAACAGCACTTCCAAATATGTAGAGGCAGGGGCTGGAGAGACGGCTCAGTGGTTAAGAGTACATACTGCTCTTAGAAAGGACCCGAGTTCAGTTCCCAGCACCTATAATAGGTGGTTCACAATCACCTATAACTCCAACTCCAGGGTATCTGATGCCCTCTTCTGGCCTCCGTGGATACTGCACTCAGATGCACATACCCCATTTTGCAACAGATAAACATGTCACATGTAATTTAAAAGAAATCTTTTTGAGTAAAGCACTTTTTTTAAAATTTATTTATTATGTATACAATATTCTGTCTGTGTGTATGTCTGCAGGCCAGAAGAGGGCACCAGACCTCATTACAGATGGTTGTGAGCCACCATGTGGTTGCTGGGAATTGAACTCAGGACCTTTGGAAGAGCAGGCAATACTCTTAACCACTGAGCCATCTCTCCAGCCCCAAAAGAAATATTTTTGAAAAAAAATGTTTAGAAAAAAAGAATATTTAGAACTAAGTTTAACAAAATATGTATACAGCTTTGACACTGCCCAGTGCAAGCTGAGCCTTGAACAGTTATATACAAAGGCACTGTGACAGGCACTTGACAGATTTGTGTTTGTCAGGGTGCCACTTTTCGGCAGATGGATCTGTAGTATCAAGTCTGCCCTGAGACCCCACCAGGATGTCCTGAAGAAAGCGGCCAGCTGCTTCTGTAATGCCATCAGAGCAGCTAAAACAACTTCCTAAAAGAGCAAAGTTGGAAGACCAGCTGTGTCTGGCTTTAAAGCATGATAGCATTGCTAAACAGAGTGTGACTGACAATAAGCCATAGATTATGTTACAATAGTAGGATGTTCATAGGCAAAGCCCAAACCCGAATGTGACCCTGTGTTACACAGAGGAACCAGCTCTGGTCGGGGCATGGCTGAGCGGGAACGTCTGGCATGAGCGAGTCCCTGGGTTCAATCACCAACAACGGCCCCCAAATATTCAAAATAGATCCGAGTTTAAATCACAAAACTTCTGAGGGTAGCGGAGCCGGAGAGGTGGGCAGCAGTCAGGAACACTGGCTGCTTCAGCAGAAGGCCTGCATTCTGGTCTCAACACTCCCACAGCAGCTGATAACTCCAGTTCCTCTCTTGGCCTCCGTGCGCGCGGGGCACACATGATACACACTCATGAAGGCATTCGCACATACACAGAGAACAAGATGAACAGATTTTAAGGGCATCTATAAGGAAAGCACGGGACAGGGTGTTTGTGACCTTGGGTCAGGCATAAGCTCTTAAGTTCCATAAGGAATAAGTCAGCGGTCTTTCATTAAAAACTTCGCTTTGGGGCTGGAGGGATGGCCGTGCAGTGAGTTAGCAGCACTTGTTCTTCCTCCAGAGGATTCAAGTTCTGTTCCTAGTACCCACATGAAGCTCAACTGTCCATATCTCCAGCTCCAGAGGAACCCAGCACCCTCCCTGGCCTCTGCAGACACCTGTACACATGTGATGCACTCCGATCTGTGAAGGCCCACACAGAAACAAAATTTCAAAACTAAATCAAATGTACAGAAACTTCCCTTCAGACAGGCAGCTAAGAGACTGGGAGAGTGCATTTGCAAAGGTACTGCGCCAAGCACTGGTACCCAAAAATGTAATAAGGACTCTCAAAAATAGCTGGACAGTGGTGGTAATCCCAGTGCTTGGAAGATGGAGACAGGGGGATCTCTGAGTTCGAGAACAGCCTGGTCTACAGAACAAATTCCAGGACGGCCAGGACTGTTACACAGAGAAACTCTGTCTTGAAAAAAAAAAAGCAAAAAACAAAAAACAAAACCTCTCAAAAAAATGAATGAAAACAACCTATGAAAAAGACATGGGCACATGACTTAGACATCTCCCCAAGATCCATGGCAGTGAGTCAGAGCATAGGAAGACACCCAGCGGCATCAGGACCAGGAAAATGCAGAACAACCACAAGATGCCACTGTGCACTACTAGGGCCACAGCGAAATTATGCCACACGAAACTTTGGCGGGAACATGGAAGACCTGGAGAGTCACGGACCACCATGGGAACCTAAAATAGAACATTGTGCTTGTAAAATAGATTGGAAGCTTCTTAAATGTTTAAGCTGGAGGCTGGGGCACACTGAAATGGACCACCGTGCAAGCATGCAAACATCAGCAAGCATTGCTTACAGGACCCAAATACTCCACTGCAGGAGAAATTAACACCCAAGACAGTTTTATCTGCACCCAAGCAAACGGCAAAGCCCCCAGCTGTCCGTCCTTAAAGAACACAAGCAGTAGATCCCTGATAGTGGACAGTCCTGCTGAACAGGACTCCCCACTGCAGCAGATCCTGACTGACAGGGCTGCACAGGACTCCCCACTGCAGCAGATCCTGACTGACAGCGGCTGCACAGGACTGCCCGCTGCAGCAGATCCCGATTGACAGTGGCTGCACAGGACTGCCCGCTGCAGCAGATCC
>NC_022012.1:86256245-86261694 GCF_000317375.1 Microtus ochrogaster
TGACAGTGGCTGCACAGGACTGCCCGCTGCAGCAGATCCTAACTGACAGCGGCTACACAGGACTGCCCGCTGCAGCAGAGTCCCTGGGTAGCAGCGGTTAGATTTGGTACTTTGAATGGCTGTCTGACAATGACAAGCAGTTGGAGAACTCACTGTGAGTTTCAGCTCCCTCCCCTACTGCTGTGCACTGCTAAGGCCTAAATCTGCCGTGTTCCCAGGGGCCCCTGTGTGGAGCACAGGCCCTTGCTGCTGCTACCTGAGGAAGCTGTGGAGTTTTGAGGAGAGGCACCTAGCCAGAGGAAGCAGGTCGCTGGGGGTGGGTTCCTGGAGCTCTCTCTCCTGGCTCATTGATGCCTTGCCTTCCGCTTCCTGTTCACCAACCAGTCTCTGCCACAAACTGTCAATGTGCCCAGTATAGACAGCACAGACTAACCTGAAACCGGGAGCTGAAAGAAACTTTACTTAAGTTGCTCCTGTCAGGCATTCTGGTCACAATGACCACAGCTCACCAACACATGCAGTCAGACTGGGGAACAGGGCACAAAGTTCACTAACACCTGCAATCAGACACTGGAGGGGGGGTGAGACAGCTCACTAACACCTGCGGTCAGACACTTGGGGGGAGCTCACTAAGACCTGTAGTCAGTCACTGGAGGGGGGAGAGCTCACTAACCCCTGTAGCCTGACACTGGACGGGGGGAAGAGCTCACTAACACCTGCAGCCAGACATGGGGGTGAGAGGCACAGTTCCCAGCTGGCCGCAAGATAACCAGAATGAACAGTGCGGGTATTCTAGAGGCCGTGTTGTGTTTAGATGCAGATGTTTGATAGAGTATATAAGACACTCACATCTGTGCTATGGGACAGGCTGTATATTGGACGCTTTTGCTCAGTTCTGTGGTCATAGTGTGTTTCAAACACGCCCAAGGCTCGGCTAAGTTCTGAAGTTCAGCGAGGTTCGTGTATTAAAAGCAATTGTATGAGGTTACTTTTATTTTATGAATATGTATGTGCCTCTGTGTGTTCCATGTGAGCGCGGGTGCCCGTGGAGGCCAGAGGAGGGCACTGGGTCCCGAGGCAGGAGTTACAGCAGGTTCTGAGCTCCTGGACATGAGTGCTGGGAACCCGGCAAGAGCAGCAGTGCTCTTAAGTCCTGAGCCGTTGTCCCCAACCGCGTAGGACAGGTGTATGAGATGGGTAGCCTGACACCTCAAGAGGGCCTGCACATCTGCAGGATGTTACTGCTCGGCAGGAAAGGGGAAAGAACGGCAGCTACAGCCAGATGAATGACGGAATCCAGGGCAACTGTGCTGGGCAGGAGCCACACACAGGACCAGCGTCTCCCTCCGATGCACAGATATCTAAATAATCAATAAAGATTTTTGGTTTCAAACTCAGGACAAACCACTAAACATTCTTGGCCTCTCAACAGTGCTTCCTACCAGGCGTGGTGGTGCTCACCTTAAACCCAGCACTCAGGAAGCAGAGGCAGGCGGATCTCCGTGAGCTCCAGGACAGCCTGGTCTACAGGGCAAGTTCCAGGACAGCCAAGGACAGTTCAAGCTGGTCTTGAACTCAGGAGATCTGTCTGCCTCTACTTACAAGGGCTGGGGTTTGATGTGAACACTACCACACCCAGCCTGAACTAGTCTTTAATGTATCAGTGTATCTATAGTGTACACAGTGATGGTTTCATACTGGCATTGTTCACTGTGGTAGCTCATGGGTGTTGACCACGGTCAAGCCACATGACCTGTATTGGCCCTCCCTTCCTTTAGCCTTCCCTACTTTCTACTACATTCTATTTAAAAGACCCTCCTGAAGGCAGGGTGTAATGTGGGTCTCTGTGAGTTCAAGGCCATCCTGGTCTATTAGCAAGTTCCAGAGCAGCCAGAGCTACATAATCAAGAGACCTTGTCTTAAAAAGAAAAAAAAATCCTTCATGGGCTGGAGAGATGATCCAGCAGGTGAGAATGCTGGCCACCAAGCCTGGGGCCACTTGCTACTGAGCCTGACACTGTAGTTAGCTTCACATGTCAACTAGGGTGACACGGTCCCTAAGCAGGCAGCCGGGCAAGCCAGTAAGCAGTGTTCCTCCATGGCCTCGCTTCCCTCCATGATGGGCTGTAACCTGTAAGCCAAACAAACCCATTCCTCCTCCAAGGAACCATGGCTATCCAGGAGGAAGGGGACAGGGGACGTGCATGCAGGCACACAGGTACTACTGATCACCATAATAAAAGTAACATCATAAACCTGTCCCATCACGAGTAAGCAGAATTCCACCTTACAATACAGGCGCTTCTGAGTTACTTTGCGTGTGAGTAAAGTCTTGGAAGAAACTAGAAGAGAGGGTAGAAGGGACAGAGGGGAGTGAGAAAATACTCAGGTCTGGGCATAGCCCCGCTGTCTGCCAGCTATTTGATGGGCACTCCCGGCACTTCCGCACATGCTCTGTAACTGCCCCACTGGCGTCTAGGAGAGCGAGCTCACACTGGGCAGCTGACGCCATTGTTCCCAGGCTGTTCCCTTCAGGACAGAGGAGTTTCAGTCGCTCCAAAACCACAGCTCTCATTATGATAATCACCACAGGAAGGACTTAGTGGAAGAAAAGGACAGAATATGTTTGCTTTGCTTTTGTTGATGCCACACATCAGCTGTGCTGGCTGTCACTCACTTCAAGGAGGAGTCCCCAACGCCGATGCAACCCCGCAAGCTGAGTTTCCTGAGGAAGCCACCGCACCTCTTGGAGATGTTTTCCACAACTCGGCCCTTAAATGGAGAAAGGTGGGAGACGGTCACTTTTTCATGCTGTTTATTTCATAACAGAATAAGCTAAAGTGAATGGAGTTTTCCAAATGCAGCTAGAGACGCGCCCAATGCTCTCGGAGCCGGTCCTCACCTGTCTTTCACCAGCACAGTGAGGAGTCTGACAGCCTCACCGCCTTTCCAAGGATTAGAAAGCACCGTCTCCACGATACCAGGGGCCATATTCTTGTTTTGTGTTTTGTATTTTGAGACAGGGTTTCAGGATGCAGCCCTGGCTGTCCTGGAACCTACTCTGTAGTCTATGCTGGCCTTGAACTCATAGAGATCCGCCTACCTCTGTGCTGGGATTAAAGGTGTCTGCCATCACTGCCCGGCTCAGGGGTTACATCCTTAAAGAAAACTGATTCCTCCCTCTCTCAACAGCTATCGATTGTCAATAGTTCCTCAGCTATGGGTGGATAGCATTTTTCATAACTACAAAGATTGATGAGGAATGTCCAATTGCTTTTTTATTTTAAATTTTTATTTATTTAGACGTGTATGCATATAAAAAATACCATGGCATATGTGTGGAGATCAGAAGTCAATTTGCCAGAGTTTGTTCTCCCCTTCTCCTATGTGGGGCCCCAGAATTAATCTCAGATAGTCAAGCTTGGTAGCAAGTGCCTTTACCCACTGAGCGATCTCCTGGTCTCACATGTCCAGTCTCCAAAGGCATGGAAATTCCTCACCTCAGAGAAGCACATACACTCAGAAAGAGGGGCACTGGAGGGAAGACCCCTGAGCTCCTGACACTTGAACACTTCATTCTGCCTTTTCTGTCAACCTGCAGGTGCATAGCCCACTTCCCTAGGTAAGTACTCAGACTCAACCTATTTGTTCCTCAGTTTGTTTTTTTTTAATTTTTTTTAATCTTTATTTTGTTTAATCTATTTGTGTTTGCCTTTGTGAGTTTATGTGCACAATGTGGGTGGAGGAGCCCTCAGCGGCCACAAGAGGGCATCCTATTGCCTAGAACTGGAGTTAAAGATGGTTGTAAGCCGCCACGTGGTATTGGGAATCAAACCCAGATCCTTTGCAGGAGCAGCAAGTGCTCCTAACCACCAACTTGTCTCTGCAGCCCCTCTGAAGTCTGATATTGAGAGGACCAACGCAAGAGTACCCAGGGCATGCTCAGAACCGTGTGGGTGGTCAGGAATTAATGCTGGGGGTTATCTACAGGGACTAGGGTTCCCTTTCCAGAGGACAGGTGGATCCCTTGGTCCTTGCCTTCTCTGTACTCACACACCAAAGCAGGAGGAATGAGGGGCTCCAAAGTGAATAGTGAGAGAGATGTGTTCTGCCCACTCGCTGGAGATGCTGGAAATATGAAGAGACCCTGCTCAAAGACCATTACCACAAATGGGGCCAGAGTAACGTCTGAGTAGGTAAAGGTGCCTGTCACCAAGCCAAAGACCTGAGTCTGATCTTTGGAACCCAAGAACCAACTCCTGCAGGTTGTCCTCTGACCTCCACTTCTACCTTTGGCAAATGCATGTCCACACATACACACACAATAAATAAATACAAAATAACTTGAGTGAACTAACCTACCTCTACATCTGTTTGGAAGTTAAAAAGGTCTATTCTCTGCCAGTTGCTTCCATCCAGGGCTAAGATGTTCCATGCCTGGGAAGTGGAGGTAAGAGAGGAGGACACATCCACTGAGAACAGATAATGCTGGGTATTCCCAAACGTTTAGTTGTAACGTGTTTGACCCAAGCTCAGCCCTCTCATCGACACCAGCAACCAGCCAATACTCTACCTTGGAAATCTGTGCACATCGACAAAGAGTTACTATGTCCAGGAAGGAGAAAATTCTAGAGAGAGAGAGAGAAAGATGAGATGGTGTCAGCATTTTAGGACAGTTAGAACTTGGAAGATAAAATCTAAGGCATCACGGGGACAAACAGGATTTTCAAGCGCCCTTGGCTCACACACTCAGCTGGCAACACACTAACGCACACTACTTCCCCACCCAGTGTCCGCCTGCTCCTACTCTGCTTTAATCCGTCCTCTAAATTCTCCCCCAGGGTAACTAATTCCCTGTCCTCCTAACGTTCCTAACGTGCAGCACCTACCCCTGGCTCAGATACTGGAGGCTCAAATAATGTGGTTCAAAAGGTCTGATGAGAAAACCCCTCTCACTGGATGAATCTGTTCACCTGGCAAAGAGTTCTCACAATCTTTAAGCACCTTTTCCCAGGCAAAAGCCCAGGAGCCACAGGAGATGAAAAAGACAGGGAGGAGGAGCAAAGGGACAGACAGATGGAAGCCTGAGATGTCTATAACATGATGGGGAACCTCCTTCAGCCAATAACCTTTAAGAGGCTGGGCCAGGTGAGGGTGTGACCTTTTGGGTACCCAGAGAAAAACCACCGGCCTGCCCAGAGCTCTCTCTCTCTGGTTCCTACTTTACACACCTGATGTGGGACTTCTCGTTCCTGTTCCGTGAGTTTGCCCCTTATAATAAAGAAATATAATTGGAATCTTTTGGGGTTAGCTTGGAATTCTTTGACCCGTGCCCTCACCCCCTTTCCGGTAACAATAACAACAATGGTTTTAGAGGAAGGTGGTCATGGGTGTGGCAGGGCCTGGGGGGTTCCTCTGACACTGAGATGCTGATGGCAGCAGAGTGGGT
>NC_022012.1:86262148-86263285 GCF_000317375.1 Microtus ochrogaster
CACCCAGTAACGGTCCCCAAAAGTCTTCAAAGTCACAGCCAGTGTTGATTCAAAATTTTGTGGGCTCAAGGGTGATTGACAGAGCCCTAGAGTGCCACAGTGCTGCATACTACCATGGGACTAGAGATGACAGATATGCCTCTCCAACAGAGGCTCTGTGAACACAAGGGACAGAAGACCATAGGCTGCACTGACCGTAACAGATCTAAGTACAGAATGTGCTAGCAGCTAAAATGTGTGCTTACATATAAATCCATACCCTTCACCAGGGTCTCTGCACACCTATGTAACATCTAAGAGAATTCATCTTGTTCGCCCCACAGGCCCTCCTGCCCAGTAGCCATCTTGGTAGCCTACAAGTGGCTCCACAAATTACCCATGCACACGTCATGCTGGGACCCAATGCAAAAGTGTACGATAGAGATGAAAGGGAACTAGTTAAGGTCCCCTTGAATATCTCAATGACAATCCATGTGACAGTGACACAATCTACCATCCCCCAGTAACGGCAACACACACTTCTGGCTAAAGGATTGTTGTGTGTGCACCATGTGCCACCTGCAAGCTACAGGTGAAGTCACTTGTCACAGCCACAGGGTGAGGAGATGACTATGGGCGTGTCCGTTTCAGAGACAGGTTACTTGACGAAGCCGCAAGGATGAAAAGGGTGGAGCTGGAATCTGAACCCAAGTAGTCCAGTTGGCCCACGACCTCATGTGCACTGCCTGGGAAAGTCTGACACAGCAGTTCTTTCTTGGGACTTGACTAGCCACCATGTGGAGAAGTCTTCTTTTGGTGTTTGGGAAAATCTAGTTTTGCTAAGCAAAATAAGACCTTTGTGGATTGGAACAGACAGGAGCCAAGTGGCTCAGAACACATCTTGCACTGATCACTCTGAATGGAAAAGCACATCCAGAGCATTTCCATCGTGTCCCCACACACGTCTTTAACTGAGTGCAATCTCATTTCCACAAACAGGCACGGTGCTATTTCCAGCTGCCAATCTGCAGCCTATGCCGATTCCTGACTCGTGGTTTGCTGAACGAAATCGATGTGAAAGACAGACCCTAGGGCACCAGTGACAGACACAGACAACGGGGGCCATGGAGAGGGCACAGCAGGTAAGGGTGCCTGTCG
>NC_022012.1:86263709-86268543 GCF_000317375.1 Microtus ochrogaster
AAAAAAAAACAAAGAAGAGACAGAGCTAGCTGAAGCAGGGACTAGTCATGGCCCTTGAGGGCTCTTTCTATAAAGTGGCTTCCAGCTTCCCCCCATGAGAGCAACCCTAGAGTGCAAAGCTATACACGTACAAAAGTTAGAAGTGGAGACTGTGAGCGTCTCCTACATGACCGACTCTAGGTCACGGGAGACGGCCCCTACCTGTGCCTGTGGGAGACGGGAAGCCCAGTGTCAGGCACCGAGTCCTAGACAGAAAGAATAAACGTGAGAACTGAGCGGCACGCGCTGCTCTCTGTGTGACTGTGGCTGCCAGGTGACCAGCGTCTCACACTTAAGCTGCCCCTTGCCCACAGCAGATGAGGAGCAGTCTGTGGACCAGAACAGAGCCTTCGCCCCTAAGGGGGAAGCGTCAGTCAGAGTATTTGATCACAGCCACAGGAGCCAGCACAGATCTTCTCGTAGACGGGACAGCCGCTGTGGCCTCCGTCCACATCTTAGATCCGCGTTTAGCTACAGAGATCCGCCCTAGGCTGTTTTGGCAGGGGGAGAAGGTTGAGACAGAGTTTCACTGTGTAACAGTCCTGACTGTCCTGGAACTCACTCTGTAGACCAGGCTGGCCTCAAACTCACAGAGACTAGCCTGCCTCTGCCTCCCGAGCACCGCTGGGCCTGCCCTAGGTTTTGAAGTTCCATCGTGCAGACTCCTGACCCTTGTTCATCAGGCCATTCATTTCTTGCTATTCTCAACCCTCTGAGTTTCCATCTGCCTTCTAGACTTCCTGTTGACTGGCGTTACACTGAGTCTGCGGGAAACTTGGACAGAATAGGGTTTAGAGTATTGGGGGAGAAAAAGTCCACACACACAGTCAGTGCATCTCAAGGCACCTACTGTCCATTTACCTGCAAGGACCTCCTGCACTGCTGTTCCCTCCTGGAGACATAAAGAATGTCTTCATGACAAAAAATTCCTTTAGCACTGATGTGGAGGTGTGTGTGATGAATCTCAGCCTGAACATACTTGAAAAGGTTTATTTTTATATAAATTTATTATCTGTGTCTGTATGGTGTGGGGGCGGGGATCAGACTGGAGAAAGTCCCAGCACAGCGTGGAGGTGAGAAGTCAAGTTTGGGGGTCAGTTTTCTGCATCAGCAGCGGCTCCTGGCATTGAATTCAAGTCACCAGGCTTGCACAACTATTTTTCCTGCTGTGCCACCTCATCAGGCCAGGCTTTTATTAATTTTTTTGGCTAGTTTTTATTTTATTTTATTTTATTTTTGGTTTTTCTGGACAGGGTTTTTCTGTAGCTTTAGAGCCTGACCTGGAACTAGCTCTTGTAGACCAGGCTGGTCTCGAACTCACAGAGATCCGCCTCCCTCTGCCTCCCAAGTGCTGGGATTAAAGGCGTGCGCCACCACCGCCCGGCCTTGGCTAGCTTTTAATCTTTAAAAAGTACCACTGTGTGTATGGTGTGTGGGTGTATGGGGGGAGATGAGCCTCAGAATCCCTGAAGAGGTCAGAGAGCAACTTCGCGGAGTTGGTTCTCCCCTCCTGCCTTTAACAGGCCCAAGGACACCAGGCCAGCGCCTTTGCCTGCTGAGCCACAGTGCCGGCCAAGGCTTTATTTTGTGGTTGTTTGTTTGTTTGTTTTGAGACAGGGTCTCTTTACACAGCCCTGGCTGTCCTGGAACTCACTCCATAGACCAAGCAAACTGGTCTTAAACTCACAGAGACCTGCCTGCTTCTGCAGTGCTGGTATTAAAGGCGTGCGCCACCACGCTGGCTCCAGGCTTTTACTGTCTGAAGGTAACTATGGGGTGCAGCTAGGGACAGGAGGGTTTTCTCTCAGTGCTTTAAGCATCTTTTCTTTGGAATCGCTGCTCACACCCCGGCCCCATGTGTATTCTTGGCCCTGCTCATACACAGGCACAGCCCATGGTCTTTGGGTTATTTGTGTTTTTGCAAGAGATTTGTTATGTAGCCCAGGCTGGCATAGAGCCCATGATCCTTGATCCTCAGCCTCCCAGGCACTGGTGTCACCATGGCCACACGGGCATCGGTCATCTTTCAAGACTTTCCCTTACTGTTCGTCAGTAACTTATCTGGCGCCTCCATATGGCTGGTCGCCACGTGAGCTCACTTGGAGACCACTGCTTTTTGACCTGCTGTCTGTAACCAGGTTTGGCAGCTTTGGGGCCATTATTCTGTCAAACATTTGTATGATGATTCCTTCTCTTTCTACCTGGACCTCCAAGTGCATGTATGTTAGATCACTTCATCTTTTCACTTAGTTTTTTGTTTGTTTGTTTTGTTTTTGTTTGTTTGTTCGTTTGTTTTTTAACAGGCTTTCTCTGTGTAGTCCTTGCTGTCCTTGGAACTCATCTACAGACCATGCTGGCCTTGAACTCAGAGATCTGCCTGCCTTTGCCTCCTGAGAACTGGGATTAAAGGCATGCACCACCACTATCCCCGGCTAGTTATTAATTTTTAATGTGTGTGTATGTGGGTGGGTGGGGGTGTGCACGTGAGTGCAGGTACCCGTGGAGGCCAGAGGTGTCAGATCCTCTGGAGCTGTGTTACAGGCAGTCGTGAGCAACTTGATGTGTGTAGAGGCCACAATAATTCAAAAAACTATTAGCCACCTACCCCATTTCTTCTCTTGCATGACCCTTGTCCCATATTCTCTGCAGTTACGAGAAAAATAGTTGGTTAAAAATTAAGACAAGGCCCCAGTTGTGTCAGGAGCTGTGTTAGGATAACCACAGACTTATGTAAACATGCTTTTACGAACCCTGTCAAGCCTGTACAAACACCTTTCATCACAAATTGTACTATTAGATGTAAAATGTTACCATAAGCTGCAAGTTCCAATCACCCAAGACTAACTTCTAATTGTAAAAATTCTTTTCTTACATCACCCCTGACCCCCTAACTTGTGGCTTTTGCTTTAAAAATGACCTACTCTCTGTTCAGGGTCACGGTGTCAGAACCCAACCTGCCTGTGGCCCAGCTAGATGCTCTAGTACCCCGTGGTGATGGAATAAAGTTCCTCGTCCACAATTATCTCTGCAACTCTCAGACCCAACAACGTGGGTGCCGGGAACTGAACCTGGATCCTGGTGCAGGAGAATTGTCTGTATTTTGTCAATCATATTTTAAATAAACGCTGATTGGCCAATAGCCAGGCAGGAAGTATAGGTGGGGAAACCAGAGAGGAAGTAGAGGTGGAGCAATGAGAACAGGAGAATTCTAGGAAGGAGGAAGCCCATTCCTCCCAGTCCTGCCTAGATAATGGAAGAAGCAAGATGTGACCTGCCCCACTGAAAAAGGTACCAAGCCATGTGGCTAACATATACTAGAATAATGGGTTAATATAAGTTATAAAAGCTAATTAGAAGCCTGAGCTAATGGGCAGAGCAGGCCCTAATGTTACAGGATCCTCTGTACTGAGAGGTCTGGCTGACTTGTTTTCTCTTCCCCATCATGGTTTTCTGATTTGTCTGTCTCATTGCAGGTCCAGCAGAGGATGCAGCATTTTATCTGTCTTGTTTCCCAGAGACCACTGGCCTTTCCTCTGGCGGTTAGCATGTGTGTGTTCACAGTCCTCAAGTGCAGCTAAGGCCACTCAGCTCACCTGTGAGCAGCTGGGCCCTGCCCAAGGTTTTTAACTCTTGTAGGTGAGACAGAAGGCTGTTAGTTGCAGCTCAGCTGTAAGCCTGTAAACTCCTCTGCATTGCATGATTGCAAGAACCGAAAGGCCCAGGCACTGCCGACAGCTCCAGCCCCTTCCAGCAGTGTTTGAGGAGAAATGAATGGGGAGAAATTTTAGGACGAAGAACCTTGCATTTGGGCCTCTGAGACACGGCTGGTTCCATTTTTATGAAACGCAGTAGGGCTCGGGGACTGCATGGGGGAAAGGCGCTCACTGAGCCTGGAGACCTGTTTGATTCTCGGAACCACAAGGCAGGAGAGAACTGACCCCTTTAAGTTGTCCTCTGGCCTCTACCTGTGTACTGGGCATGTGCATGTGCACACACATGGATAGAATACATACATGTCAAAAATAACAATACCACCTTGAGTAGAGATGCCTATGCCTAGGCACGGAACCCAGATATGAACCCAGGTACGGAGCTGCTACACCTCCCTGATCACTTTCCATGAAAATGATGAAAATCAACCTCATGAAAATCAACCTGTTCTCAGACCTCCCACGTCCTCTGCTTCTCACTTCCTCCAAACGAAGAAGGAATTTGTCTGTAATTAGTCTTTTGGTCCTCAAAGAAGCAAAGTCTTCACGGCCTTCCTATTCAGAAATAGAAAAACAACAACAAACAAACAAACCCCTGTCTTCCTTTTTAAAAACAACACTGAGACTGGTTTTCACTCTAGCTCAGGCTGGCCTAGAGCTTGCAGCAATCCTCCTGTCTCAGACTACCTAGTACTGGGCTACAGGTGTGAGCCACCACCCTAGCATTTAAGGATGTTTCTAAGCTCCAGACCTGTTCTACCTTGTGTCACACATCCCTGCAGCCCACAAGTTCAGCAGCAGCTCACACTGCACCTTCAGCCCTACTGTTCACCCTTCCCCAGCACCCAACCACGCTGTCACTAATTCCTCCACAGGGTTGTCATTAGCAAACACTTTCTTTCTCCTAAAAGCAATGCTTAGCTAAGTGTGGTGATGCACGCCTTTGATCCCAGAACTTGGGAGAGGTGGATGGATGAATTCTGTGAGTTCGAGGCCAGGCTGGTCTCCATAGTGAGTTCCAGGACAGGCGGGGCTGCATAGTTAAGACTCTGCCTCAAAACAAAACAATAGGGCTGGAGAGATGG
>NC_022012.1:86268973-86271950 GCF_000317375.1 Microtus ochrogaster
CCCCTGCCCCGTTTCTTATTTCCTGGTTAGTGCTCTTAGGGAAGATATAGTAAGTCCATCTTTAACATTCCCTGCAGAAATATTAGCCCTGACACTCACATGAGACGCTTTAAGTAGACGAGGTGAAACCATGAGGCATCAAATCAACCACAAAATCCAGCAGCCACTGGTAGTACAGCCAGCGCTGGAGTCAAGTTTGGAAGCAGGTTCATCCCCCGAGTGAAATGCATACACGGTAGTCAGCCCCGCCCCTGAGCCCGACAGACACTGATGTGCCGGCTGCAAGGGTGCTTCCCTGATCCTTCAGGTAAACAGACTCACCAGACCTTCGGGGCATGGCTTTGTTCCTTAGCATGCTCTTCATGCTCACTCACACTGGCATGTTCACACTCACCCGCACCAGCTGCTTCCAGTGTTCACAGGTACTTCCCCTGGCTGAATGCCTCTTTGTGTGTTTACATCACAATCTGTTTGCTCAGTCATCTGTGATGGACATCTGGAGTTCCTCATCTTGGCTCTTGTGAACAGTTCTGCTATGACTATTTTGTGTACATGTAACTGTTGACATTTTTAATTGTTTTAATCATGTACTTTGACTTTTTTGCAACTTCAATTTTGGCACAGCAAACTGTGATCTCAAAATATTAAATTAAAAAAATTCCAGAAATAAGCAATTTTAAGTTTGTGTAATTTTTTGTTTTCTTTTGAGACAAGGTCACACTAGATAGACTAAGCTGGCCTTAAAGTGCTTCTGCCTTGTAAGTGTTGGGATGAACACGAGTTCATGTAACTTTTATTAGTGAATTGTTATCCGTCTTACTACTAGCTATTGCTATTCACTCTGCTCATCTGTAGATCCAGTCTTACCTGCGTGCACAAGAAACGCAGTGCAGGGAGGACAAGCGCCCAGGCTGCGGGGACACACGGGGCTACAGTGTGCCCAAGACAGGAATTACCACTGTGTGGTTATTTTGTGTTTTGTTTTTTGAAGAATTGCCAATTGGCTACACGAATTACAACTTATCATTATTACATCTTATAATTAAGCTCAGGAAGACAGTTCTGGGCTTCTCTTCCCTCGGGCACATGGAATAAGAATCCACTCTCTCCCTTTTATCACCGCTGCCCAGAGACCTGCTCTTAGTTACTTAGGACTATCTCCAGGAAGCCCGCTCATGTTACAGGTTTGTTCAGGACACCGTGGGCTTCTGAGATGGCTCAGCTGTCGTGCTCAGAATCCCGAGTTTCATCCCCAGAACCATGGCAGATGAAAAGCAGCAGCTTCTGTAGCTGTCCTGTATGCTGGATGGTCAGTCTGTCAACTCGACACAAGCTAAAGTCATCTGAGAGCTGGGATGAAAGGCGAGCACCGCCAGTGCCGAGAGGAGGGAACCTTGTTTAAGAAAACGATTCCGTGGGGCTGGAGAGTTGGTGGGAGAGTTAGCTCAGAGGTTAAGAGCACTTGCTGCTCTTCCAGGGGACCTGGGTTCAATTCCCAGCACCCACATGATAGCTCACAACCATCTGTAACTCCAGTCACAGGGGAATCTAATGCCCTGTACATGTGATTCACAGACATACATGCAGATCAAACAACCATATATGTAAATAAGGAAAAAAGTCTCCATAAGATCAGGTATTAAGCAACCCTATAGAGCATGTCCTTAATTAGTGATTGATGAAGGAAGGCCCAGCCCATCATGGGTGGTGTCATCCCTGGGTTGGTGAACCCAAGCAAACCACAATGAGCGCACCAGTTAAGCAGAGCCCTCCATGGTCTCTGCATCGGCTCCCGCCTCCAGGTTCCTGCCCTACTGCTTTTGATGATGGACTGTGATGTGGACCTGCAAGTGAATCCACCCTTTCCTCCCCAAGCTGCACTTGGCCATGTTGTCACCACAGCGGCAGTAACCTAAGGAAGGAGCACAGCCTCTGACTACCACATGTACACTGTGGTGCATCCCCACCCAACACACATCCACACAAAAGAAACAGAAGCTGGAGAGATGGCTCAGTGGTTAAAACAACTGGCTGCTCTCCCAGAGGACCCGAGTTTAGGTCCCAGCACCCACATCAGGCAGCTCAGACACTTGTAGCTCCAGCTCTCAGAGATCTGGCAGCCTCTTCTGACACACACTTGCACAGACATATACATGCACACATAAAAAAATATCTTTGGGGGGGGGGCTGGAGAGATGGCTCAGTGGTTAAGAGCATTGCCTGCTCTTCCAAAGGTCCTGAGTTCAATTCCCAGCAACCACATGGTGGGAAGAAGGAATTTGTCTGTAATTAGTCTTTTGGTCCTCAAAGAAGCAAAGTCTTCACGGCCTTCCTATTCAGAAATAGAAAAACAACAACAAACAAACAAACCCCTGTCTTCCTTTTTAAAAACAACACTGAGACTGGTTTTCACTCTAGCTCAGGCTGGCCTAGAGCTTGCAGCAATCCTCCTGTCTCAGACTACCTAGTACTGGGCTACAGGTGTGAGCCACCACCCTAGCATTTAAGGATGTTTCTAAGCTCCAGACCTGTTCTACCTTGTGTCACACATCCCTGCAGCCCACAAGTTCAGCAGCAGCTCACACTGCACCTTCAGCCCTACTGTTCACCCTTCCCCAGCACCCAACCACGCTGTCACTAATTCCTCCACAGGGTTGTCATTAGCAAACACTTTCTTTCTCCTAAAAGCAATGCTTAGCTAAGTGTGGTGATGCACGCCTTTGATCCCAGAACTTGGGAGAGGTGGATGGATGAATTCTGTGAGTTCGAGGCCAGGCTGGTCTCCATAGTGAGTTCCAGGACAGGCGGGGCTGCATAGTTAAGACTCTGCCTCAAAACAAAACAATAGGGCTGGAGAGATGGTTCAGTGGTTAAGAGCGTTGTCTGCTCTTCCAAAGGTCCTGAGTTCAATTCCCAGCAACCACATGGTGGCTCACAACCATCTGTAATGAGGTCTGGCGCCCTCTTCTGGCCTGCA
>NC_022012.1:86272050-86276648 GCF_000317375.1 Microtus ochrogaster
GAGCATTGCCTGCTCTTCCAAAGGTCCTGAGTTCAATTCCCAGCAACCACATGGTGGCTCACAACCATCTGTAAAGAGGTCTGGCGCCCTCTTCTGGCCTTCAGGCATACAGACAGAATATTGTATACATAATAAATAAATAAATAAATAAATATTTTTTTAAAAAAGCAAAAAAAATTATCTTTGGGGGGGTGTTGAGACAGGATTCTCTGTGTAACAAACAGCGTGGCTGCCCTGGAACTCACTCTGTAGACCAGATTGCGCTGAAGCCCAAAGAGATCTGCCTGCCTCTGCCTCCCGAGTGCTGGAATAAAAGGTGTGCGCCACCACCGCCTGGCCTGCTTTACTCTTCAACTCTGTATTTTTCCACACCACTGGGCAGAAGGATATACGTGTATATGTGTGCACTGCATCATCTGCTGAAAACAGCCAACAGATGGAATGCAATCTTAAACAACATGTGGCTATAGGTAGATAACATCCATTTGCCATTTCAAGTGCTCTTCTGTGTCAGCTAGGTAAGGAGAATAACTTCTTTCCCTGTTAAAGGCCGGGTGGTGGTGGCGCAGGCCTCTAATCCCAGCACTTGGGAGGCAGTGGCAGGTGGATCTCTGTGAGTTCGAGGCCAGCCTGGTCTACAGAGTGAGTTCCAGGGCAGCCAGGGCTACATCTATCTTGGGGAGAGAGGGCAGAAAGAAGTAAAGTACCCTACTCATGACTATCCCACACCATGTTTCCCTGCCTGAGTTCCTATACTCACTTCCCAAGTCTGTTTTGGTCACAGCAATTCATCATTGTAAGATTGAAAAAAGACATACAGGGACTTGGGACAATGTTTCTCCCACACCTTTCCTCAGGAATATTCTGGAGACGAAGCATCAAAAACAAAAGGACAACACAGAAGCTGAGGAAACGCAGAAAGAGTTGAAGGAAAGAGCACACAATCCGAGGGAACTAGTCAGATCTTAAAGTGTCACACTGACAGATTCGGCTGAAATTGCAACTCATAAACCAAGAGAGAGAGTGACAGTGTGGCAAATCTGTGTAAGCCCTCTTCGGCCAGTCTGGATGACACCACTCCCACAGTGACAAAGGACACACAACAGAGTCCCCAGGGACAGGAAAGGTGTGGGCCACTGAGCTATGTGAGAGCCAAGAGTAAGCAGTTGTTTTGTTTTTAAACAATTTATTTTTATTTTAGTCACACGTTTGCATATGTGTCTTATGTATGCGTACATGAATGCACTTGCCTATGGAGTCCAGAAGGTGGAGCTGGAGGTACAGGTGGTTATGACTAAGAATTCTCCGCAAGAGCCATTTGTGTTCCTAACCACTCAGCCATCTCCCCCCCCCCCCGCCTAAGAAAGTCTTTAATGCATGAGTGAAAGGTGTGTAGAAAAAGTCAGGCTGTAGCCTGGCAGTGGTGACACACACCTTTAATCCCAGCACTCGGGAGGCAGGGGTAGGTAGATCTTTGTGAGTTCGAGACCAGCCTGGTCTACAAGAGCTAGTTCCAGGACCATCTTCAAAGCTACAGAGAAACCCTGTCTTGAAACACCCCCCCCCAAAAAAAAAGACAAAAGAAAAAAAAAAGATGTTGACAGAGGTTTCTGTCCTGCCAAGTCCTACAGCATTTCACTCCCAAAGAAACACACAGAGGTCTACATTAATCATAAACTGGTTGGCCTACTAGCTCAGGCTTCTTATTAATTAATTCTTATATCTTAAATTAGCCCATAATTCTTGTCTGTGTCACCTATGTGGCTTGGTACCTTTTATCAGTGAGGTGTTCTCATCTTGCTTCCTCTGTCTGGGTTATGACAGCAGACTGAGCTTTTCCTTTTCCCAGCATTCTCCTCTTCTGGTCACCCCCACGTCTACTTCCTGCCTGGCTACTGGACAATCAGCATTTTATTAAAACAATACAAGTGACAGGGTACAAGGCCATTGTCCCACAGCACTCCCCCCTTTTGTTTTCAAAACAATAATCTTAATATAACCTCCTTTGTTTAGTTTTTCTTCTCCAGACCATTATCCATACAACATTATCCATACAACACTCTAAACAAAGAAAAATACCCATAGTCCATTTTCCAGGCTACTTCCTGCTGACTGGGGACACTGATAATCCTATGGGAACCTAAAGAAAATTTAGAATTTTGGTCAAGTCCTGACAAAATATTCTGTGAGGCTTGATTATCTCAGCCAGCAGTCTTCAAACTGTTTTGGATGTAGAACTCAGACATCTGGGCTACCCATTCCTACTGGAGATTCCTCAGGGGTCTTTTTTTGACCAAACCTGATTTTTCTTAACCCAGAATGAAATCACAGCCTTTTATTTCCTATGGAAACAAAATAAAAACCTCTACTCTAAAGCAACATATCTTTTGACTTAAATTTTGAAGTCAAGGCATTTTCAAAATATAGTTGTTGGATTAATCCAGCAGCATCTATAATCAAATGTTTTTTTAACAGTTTTTGCTCCTTCCTCAGCCATCAAACAATTTAAAGACAACACAATAACATACAGTATCCAGACTCTCTGTGTATTTTTCAACTTTACATGGCTTTATTTTAAACTCTATTTCTTTTATTTTTATTTTTAATTTTTGGTTTTTGAGACTAGGTTTCTCTTTATATCTTTGGCTGTCCTGGCACTCACTCTGTAGACCAGGTTGTCCTTGAAGTCACAGAGATTCTCCTGCCTCTCTTTCCCAAGTGCTGGGATTAAAGGTGTGTGCCACAACAACCACCTACTCTTTCTTTCTTTTTTTTATTTTAAGCACTTTATCCTTTTTCTTTTCTTTCCCAAGCCTACATATATTTTTAAACACACTATCAACCATTTAAAGGTTTTCATCATCTGAATCTATCTTAACTGTATCTCTCTCTTTTTCTGACCATATGAGTCTTTAATTTGCTAAGCCATGTGACTAGAATTAAAGCTGTGGCTTTGACAACTGGATCCATCCCATTCCTTAGCTTTCTGAGAGTCTAGCCTCATGGCGGAGGTACTGGTGGGAGCCATGTTTATTGCCACAACTCTATGGAGTTTCAAAGTCCATGCAGCCATCAACAAGCATGCTGTCAGCTATTCATAAACACCATTTAAGTGTTTGCTGGCGGGTCCTCTTAAAACAGCAGCAAGGTTTTTGCAGCTAAAGCTGAGTCAGGAAACCTCTCTTAAATGAGATGCATTTATTTGCCTGTAGTAAACAGAGCCCATCCAAGAAAATGCTGCTACCAAGAAGCCATGCTTAACTCTGTTCTTTTGTATCTGTCCAGAATTACTTCCCAAACTCTCTCAGGTTTTAAGTGGATTCAGTTGTCCACATTGGCACCATTTATTGGCAAAGGTTTCTGTCCTGCCCAGTCCCCAGAATCAAATGTCTCTCTGCAGTCAGAAAATTCAAAGAAAACACAATAATATACATAATACAGACTCCCTGTGAATATTCCATCTTTACGTGGCTTATCTTTCTTTACTCCTTTTAATCTATGACTGTCTGTACTCTGTCCCTTAAAGACTTTGTTTTATTTTTTAAAAACCATTTACTTCTTTTTATAATTCTCTATACTCTTTTTCTTCTCTCTCCCAAGCCTCTGAACATTTATCCAACACTGACCCATTTAGAGGTCTTTTTTTATCTGAATCTGTCTTTATTGTGTATCTGTAATTATTTTCTGACCAGAAGCACCTTTTTTTAAGTAGGCGTGGCTAGGGCCAACAAGGCTCTGCCTGTTGGCTCAGCCAAATCCAACATGGAGGAAATGTGTAGTGCCTCTGAGACTGCCCAGTGGGAGCCTTCCTCACCACCTCAACTCTGGGGCGTACCATGCAGCATATAAACCCTTTTTTTATCTGACTAAAAGCTAAATCTGCCATGTAGCACACTGCATGTCCTGGAAATATTTCTGTGTATGGTGGCAGGAATCTGCCACACTCTCCTGCCTATGTATGCCTAGCAAACCTGATTTGGCTGCCTGCCCAGGAGGGGAGCGCTGAGCCATGGGCATGGTCTCAGCTGCTTTCCTCCTGTTCCCAAGTGGGCATACAAGCACCCGGGCCCACAAACGTCATTCAAGTGCTCGGTCTCCTGAAAGAGCCAGAGTGGTTTGTGCTGCCATTTTGAAACAGCATAGTTGTTTTTCCTGCTCCTGCTGAATCAGAAAGACCTCTCTTAGAGGAGCTGGGCACAGCACCAGCAAAATGCTGGCTACCAAGAAGCCATGCTTAACTCTGTTCTTTTGTGTCTAAAATTACATTTTAAGCTTTTAGGTTTTATGTGGATGTAGCTAGTACATGTTGGAGCGCCAATTTGTAGGAGCCGGCTTGTTTGTTCCCAGCTGCCCAGACTTGAAATAACCACTCAGAAACTGTATTAATTACAGCACTGTTTGGCCTATTAGCTTATGCATATTTCTAGCTCACTCTTTTTTCTTTTTTCTTTTTTTTTTTTGGTTTTTTGAGACAGGGTTTCTCTGTGGCTTTGGAGCCTGTCCCGGAACTAGCTCTGTAGACCAGGCTGGTCTCGAACTCACAGAGATCCGCCTGCCTCTGCCTCCCGAGTGCTGGGATTAAAGGCGTGCGCCACCAT
>NC_022012.1:86277159-86284436 GCF_000317375.1 Microtus ochrogaster
AAAAAAAAAAATACACAGAAAAAATATGTGAAATAATAATAAGTATTCTGAAAATTATCAATAAAAATCACTAGATGAGGGGAAAACACTTTTTTTTTTCTAGTGGATCCTGGTTTTCAGGATGCAGAGGCAGGAAGATTGTAAGTTCAAGACTAGGCTGGCTACAAAGTGAGCCCTCCCCCCCAACATGCACATCTGTGCACACAGCATCTCCAAACAAGAACCAAGAAGTGGAATTAAGAGACAAAAAGATGATGATGGCTTAGTGGTTAGTCAGGGTGCCTGTCTGGCATGTGTGAGAGCCTACCATGACTAGGAATCCAACAAGATTAGTACAGCTGCTTTCACCACCATAGGACGATCTAACACAAAGTCAAAGGAGCAAACCTAGAAAGTCATCTCTGAACTGAGACAAAAATAAGAGCCCAGGAGACTGGAACTTTGTGGCACTCTCCTAAGGAGCAGGGTGCAGAAAAGTTCTGCTGAGAAAGGAGAGCTGAGAGCAAAGCCACTCGCCAAGAAGGCAAAGTCTGCTGCAGAAATAGCTTAACACTCGGCAAACCTGTATAACTCTCTGGTTGTCTAGAGGTAGTTTTGACCTGTAAGACTTCTTACAGCAGTATTTAAAAACTTCAATCGCTGCTAGGTGGTGGTGGCGCACACCTTTAATCCAGCACTTGGGAGGCAAAGGCAGGCAGATCTCTGCGTTCTGGGAAGCCTGGTCTACAGAGTGAGTTCTAGGACAGCCAAAGCTACACAGAGAAGCCCTGTCTCAAAATAAATAAATACATTTAAATTTTTTTTTTTCGAGACAGGGTTTCTCCGTAGTTTTTGGTTCCTGACCTGGAACTCGCTCTTGTAGACCAGGCTGGCCTCAAACTCACAGAGATCCGCCTACCTCTGCCTCCCGAGTGCTGGGATTAAAGGCGTGAGCCACCACCGCCCGGCATAAAAATTTTTTAAAATAAAATTTCAATTGTTCTGACTAGTTCCAAAATAAGAATAGGAGTGTGGAGACCTGAACGCTCAAGAAAATGTGATGGACATTTGCTCTCAAGCGGCAATTCATTTTAAAAAATGATTGACAGATGAGCCTTGTGCACCACTCGAAAGCTATACCTAATGACCACAACCTCCATGTCCACAACAACTGATACACTGTGGATTGCTATCCTCTGTGTGCATGCTGTGCGCACCTGTGTATGCATGTGTGCATGTGTGTGCATGTACACTCATGTGGGCACATGAGGTCAGAGGTTAACACTGAGGGGTCTTTCCTTAGTCTCCTCTCGATCTTTTTTTTTTTTTTGAGACAGGGTCTCTCACTGAACTTAAGGCTCACCATATCAGCAAGGCTGGCCAGCCAGTGAAGCCCCAGGATCCTCCTGTCATAGCTCCTCAGCACTGGGGTACAGGTGTGTACCCCATGTCCAGATGTTTGTCCAAGCTCAGGTCTCCATGCTTGCACAGCAAGCCTTTTACCCCTGAGCCCCCGTCACAGGCGCAGTCCCACTCTGGGTCATTAAACAGGGTTTCTCTGTGAATCAGTCTTGGCTGTTGTGGAACTCACTTGCCCAACCAGGCTGGCCTTGAACTCACAGAGACCTGCCTGGCTCGGCCTCCCAAGTGCTGGGATTAAAGGTGTGTGCCATCACTCTCTGGCTTCATCGTGTAGCCCTAGCTGACTTAGTACTCACAGAAATCCATCTGCCTCTTCCTCCCAAGTGCTGGGATCAAAAGGGTGCACCACCAGGCCTGGCCTAATTTATTTATTGGCAGAGACAAGCTAGCACTAAGTAGATGTTGCCAAAAATGAAGGGCTCAGAGGAAGTCGGGTTTATCAGCAGAGTTGAAAGTACCAAATGTTTGCTTAAGAAATGTTCAGAACCCACTTTATCATATTTTTCCAGAGCTCAATTCTTCCTGGGTTACTCTTCATTCAAAGATTCAGGGGATGGGGTAGTGGGTTGGACTAGAGAGCTGGCTCAGCGAGCAGAGGACCCAAGCTCAGTTCTCGGCATCCCACACCACAACTCCATGGATCCAGTGTGCCCTCTTCTGGACACTGCAGGCACTGCACTCACATGCACACCCACATAGGCACAAACACGTATGATTAAAAAAAAACAACAAAATAAATCTTTAAAAACAAAACAAAAGACCATGGAGATCAAAAGGAGAGGAATCCTGTGTTCTTACGGTCTTCTCCTGGCTGGGCCTGGGCCTGGGCTGGGGCCTGGCACCTGGCTCAGGCTCCCACCACTTTCTGCTCCAGGCTGCTCCAGGCTCCCTACTCCCCACTGTCTTTCCATATGCTCATTCTTCTAGATTTTCTCATCTCTCAACCAAGACTGTCATTGCAATGACCAAACAATTCCAGAATGTCTGTGACACTCGGCCCATAGTTGGCTCAGCGGTGGGTGCCACAGGCTGGCAGTTCCACAGAAAGACAACCAAAAGAACTAACTTCTAAGCCGGGTTCAGAAACCGCATGACCACAGAGTGGCAGAATCCCCTATTTTGACTTTCATTCCCTTGTATCAGCAAATAGAAACCACTTCATGGCTGAGCATAAAAGCTAACCCTAGCACACGGAAAAGCAAGCCAGTGGCCCTGAGTTACAAACACCAGCAGCACTTGTGAGGGTGGAGTTTAATCACAGCCCAGGGCTGAATGACTAATGTTGGCTGTCTGAGCTGGCTGCGGCTCACACAGTGGCCTGAGGCCTGTGCCCCATGAGCCCTCGGGCTGAGGCTAGAGGCGCTGCCTCGACCACGGCCCTGCAGTGCTTACTGACAACAGTTCGCCCTGCATCCAATGGCTCCTCTGACTTCTGAAGCCCTTCTCAGTTTGTGCTATCCAGTCCTTCTCTGTCACCAGTTTTGAGTTGAAAAAGGTCAAAATGCCAAAGATGATTCTCTTATCTTATTGGGATAAAGTACAAACAGCCCTTCCCATACAGTTCTGCCTTGGTATTTTTTATCAACTAAGTGGTAAGCACTCATGATATAAATGTCAGACAACCCCCAGAGACAACACTCCGGGGCCAATAAAATGTGTTCACTACACAAGAAGCTAAGTTCTCACCCCGACTGACTCAAGAGAAAAAGTTTAACGTGGTCTGGCAGGAGAGATGAGGCCTAGCAGCATTTACTCCAGAAGGAAAGGTTGACAGGACGGTTTGGTGAGTGACGGCGCCTGCCAAGGTGGACGAACCATGTGATAGGAGGAGATTCTGACCTCCACAGGTGCACCAAATCGTACACGTGCATATGTCTATCCCAAACCAACAGATTTAACTTATAAAGAATTAGTCTCAAACCAGGCAGTGGTAGCACATGCCTTTAATCCCAGCACTCGGGAGGCAGAGGCAGGTCTATCTCTGTGAGCTCGAGGCCAGCCTGGTCTACAGAGCTAGTTCCAGGAGGGGCTCCAAAGCTACAGAGAAACCCTGTTTCAAAACAAACAAAACAAACAACCCCCCCCCCAAAAAAAAAGTAGTATAGCCAGGGAGTAGGCTCGTGTGCCCCATCTCTCTCTAGACATGAGCATCTTCTACAGTGTCACAAACTTTCTGTCAACAGTACCCCACTCCAGCTATAGTCATGCACACCAGCCTTCCAGACTCTAAGACAGCTGTACCAAAGAAACAGCCATCCTTAGATTAGCATCTGCTTCTTGTTTTGTAGGATATTGGCAACGGTTTGGAAATGCCCCTCAAAGACTGTCACATGTACATAAGTCAATTGTTTGTAAAGAATTAAGACGTGACAGCCTCCACAACTAACATTCGATAACTGCAGAATCAAAAAAAAAAAAAAATCGCAGGGCCTAGTGGCCAACAGTGTCACATGAAGACTCTAAAATGACCGTGGTACACAGATGTCCCTTTGCTCCTCAGTACCTGGGGAAACAGCACACTGGCTGCTTGGTAAGGACATAATAACTACACATCTCTTGTGACTGCTGAATGTCTCATCTCTTGGAAAATGCCAAAAACACTACAACCCCAAGAGCCCACAGCTATAGCAATAACCTTTCCCCGAGTTGATTTAATTGATTTATAATTATCTATTCATATCCAACACGGGCACCTGCTAACAACTGCTACAGTATGGATCACATTATAAGACGATTTCATACTTAGTACATTCTGGAGTAGACCAAGGAAGCCTTAGGAACAAACTGAGCGGCATTCTATAAAACAACACCAGAATGTCAGCCAGGCTCTGACCCTTCTTGCTCAGGACTACACCAAGACAGAGGTGGTTTTGCAACTGGAGGCCTGAGCCAAACCTGAGCTTTTGAACATGCACGCACTTACCTTAAGAGCAGCTCCTTGGGTAACTTTTTGTTGATAAGGCCATCATCATTGTTTGAGAAAACCTGCAAGAGAGAGAAAAACTGTATAACAGTTCTTCAGCTAATGTATGAAAAAAACTAAATCATGTTTTTATACTGGGTCACAGCAGCACTACTTACTGTCCTACAAAAAAACAAAAACTTCACGATTGGAGTTCCGTGCCCAGTACCCCAGTACCCATGTCAGGGGGCTCACAACACCCCTGGCTTCCACAGCACCAGCACACAAGTACATCTACCACCCCAAATCCAACAAACACACCCACATAATTAAAATGAATAAAATAAATCTTTTTTTATTTTCAAAACAGGTTTCTCTGTAGCTTTGGTGCCTGTCCTGGAACTAGCTCTTGTAGACCAGGCTGGCCTCGAACTCACAGAGATCCGCCTGCGTCTGCCTCTCGAGTGCTGGGATTAAAGGCGTGCGCCACCACCTCCCGGCAAAATAAATCTTTTTAAGATGGCAGCACAGCCATTCGCGCACTGCATTGTACTGGAGGCTCCAGTGAGAACACAGCAAGAGAAACAGAAGACATAAGCGACATGGGGCTGGGTAGAGACAATTCCAGAAACCCACAAAGCATACCGTAACTCATCAAAGAGTTCATAAGACCACACATTTATAAAAACAGAAATGATACACTTTTAAAGAGTTATTTTTAGTTATGTGTGTGCACATCTGAGCGCAGTGCTCTAGGAGGCCAGAAGAGGGAGTTGGATCTCCTGGAGCTGGAGTTACAGGCAGCTGTGAGCTGTCTGCCCAAAGCGGGCCCTGGGAACTGAACTCCAGTTCTCTGTAGGAGCAGCTGGGGCTCTCAACTGCTGAGCCATCTCTCCAGCTTCATGAAAATATATTTCTATACATCAGAAATGGAGAACTTGGAAATGAATTTTAAAAGCAATCAAATTTATAATGGCAGTAAAATGAATAAAGTACTCAAAAATGAATCTGACAAATTTTGTATATATGTATGAGTTCCATTGCTGAAATTGCATTCTGGGTTTGGAGAGATGGCTCAATGGGTCAGATGGCTTGTTGTGCAAACAGAAGGCCAGAGTTTGAATCCCAGAACCCACATGAAAAAGTCAGGCATGGTTGTGAGTGTCTATAACGCCAGCACTGGCTGACACTGGATTCCAGCTCATTAGCCAGCCTAGCTGAACCAGTGAGCGTTAAGTTCAGTGAAAAACCCTGTCTCAAGGGAATAAGGTGGATGTGATGAAGAGGCTACTGACATCTTCCACGGGCCTCTCTACTTGCGTGTGCACAGGCATACAGCACACACACCAACGTACACACACACATAATACGCAGAGGCATACATCACACCCACACCCACAGAAGTATATATTGCAATGCCTCTCATCCCTTTAAGAGTCAAGGCACTCGGGGCTGCCTGCCACACCCACTCCGGGATCCGCAGCATTTTACTTTTACCATAGCATATATCTCACCCACATACCCATGTGTATGTGTGCACACAACACAAAGGGAAAAAGAAAAGAAATTTTGCTTTACTGGTTGCTGGGAGTTGTGGTCAGGCCCGCAATCCAGCACTCTAGAGGCTGAGGCAGGAAGATTGGGACATAAAAGATATCAGCCTGGCCTACAGAGTGAGGCCCTACCCTAGAACATCCAAACAAGAAGAAGAAATGAGATGGGGGAGGGAAGGGAAAGGAAAGGAAATTCCTTCAGAACTGCTGAGAGAAACTGATTATACGAAATAAACTGACAGACTCCACACTCACGATAGTGACTGCAGGCCAGCAGCCCAAAACTGCTGCGCAGGCCTGCAGCTCCCACCATCCGCTCTAGAGCTCAAGCTCATGAAAATACAAGGGACCCAAAGTAGCTAACACAGGCCTGGAAAAGTCCAAGAGCTCAGTCCTCCTGATCTCAACATTTGCTCTATGGCTAGGCACAGGAGCACACACATCTCAGCTGCTGCAGGGCTTGATGTGGAGTGATTGCTTGAACCCAGACACACACACACACACGCGCGCACACACACACATGCAACTAAAATACTTTAATGTTGATTTTTAACTCTTTATTCAGACTTACATATCTGTGTGTGTGGTGATTTGGATGAAAATGGCCCCCACAGAATTACAGGGAATGGCACTATTTGGAGGTGTGGCTTGTTGAAGGAAACACGTCACTGAGGGTGGGCTTTGGAGCTTCAGAAGCCCAAGCCAGGTTACTATCTCTTCCTGCTGCTGCCAATCCAGATGTAGAACTCTCAGCTGCTTCTCCAGCACCATGTCTGGAATGCCTGCCACCATGCTTCCCACTACAATGACAATGGATTAAACTTCTAAACCATCAGCCCCAATTCAATGTTTTCCTTTTTAAGAGTTGTTGTGCCCATGGTGCCTCTTCACTGCGATGGTATGTAATTGTGTGTGCAGGACCCACAGAGGCCAGAAGAGGGCATCAGACCATTTGGAACTGGAGTTACAGGAGTTGTGAGTGGGCATGGGTGCTGGGAACAAAACTCAGGTCCTCTAAAGGAGCAATCTTAACCTGCCAGTCATCTCTCCAGTCCTAAAAATGTAAGTTTTTAACTAGAAAGCTACAGTAACGGAAATTCTGAAGTCTGGTGTGGGAAGTCCTTCTTTATGTGCTGCTTTTACTGGTTAATGAATAAAGAAGCTGCTTTGGGGCTGTGGCAGCACAGAATAGAGCCAGGCGGGAATTCCAAGTAGAGACAGAGGAGAAAAGAAGGTGGAGGTGAGACGCCATGTAGCTGCTGAAGGAGTAAGATGCCTGCCCCAGAACCTTATCGGTAACCATGAGCCTTGTAGTAAAGTACAAAATAATAGGAATGGATTAATTTAAGATGTAAGAGTTAGTAAATAAGAAGCCTGAGCTAGCCGGGCGATGGTGACACACGCCTTTAATCCCAGCACTC
>NC_022012.1:86284996-86297349 GCF_000317375.1 Microtus ochrogaster
TGTGAGTTCGAGACCAGCCTGGTCTACAGAGCTAGTTCCAGGACAGGCTCCAAAGCCACAGAGAAACCCTGTCTCGAAAAACAAAAAACAAAAAACAAAAAACAAAAAACAAAAAACAAAAGAAATGTGCAGGACGATGGGGTCCTCATGAGAACCATGGGGCTGGACTTTACCTCCACCGCAAGGAACTCACTCCAAGTAGAGGTGTGTGATGTAAACACAGGACCAACAACTCCAGCCCTTGTGCTGTGGGCTCTGTGATGGTTTTAAACTATGATACCCAAACCACAGACAACCCAAATAAACGTAGGTAAGGTGAACTTCGTTAACAGAATACCTCCTTGATACAAAGGGCACCATTCAGAAAAGAAAAAGGAGCTGTACACGGCAGAGCGCCCTCCTGTAGCGCCAGCGCTTCTGAGACAGAGGCAGGAGATTGCCACACATTTGAAGCCCCACACGCCTATACTGGGAGTTCCAGGCCACATAGGGAGACCCAGTGGGAGCAGGGGTGGGGTGGGGGGACAGAGAGAGAGACAGAAACCAATGAACACTCATAAAAATTCGCAAACACCATGAAGAGGATCCCAGGACACATCAGAAACCTCTCAACAACAAAAAGGCAAGCTAGGCTCAGTGGGTGCACCACTTGTGTAGGAAGCATGAGGACCTAGTTCAAATCCCTAGCACCCATGTAAGAAACCAAGAATGGATGAGCATGCCAGTAACCCCAGCTTTGGGGAGGGTGCTGTTGGAGACAGGTAAACCCCAAGATCTCACTGTCCAGCTAGCCTGGCTGAAAGGTGAGCTTTAGGTTCGGTGTGAGACCCTGTCTCAAGGCAATAAGGCGGAGAGTGACAATCACTCAACACCCTGCTCTGGGCTCTACATGTACAAAAACGTGCATGCTCACACTCGTGTGTACATACCTCATGATACACTCACACATAAAACAACAGCCCAATGAGAGAACTGGCAAAGAAGCCGGGTGTGATGTCATATGCCTGTAGTCCCAGCTACTTGGGAGGGTGAGGCAGAAGGATTCACTTAAATCATGATTCTGAGACCAGCCTGTGCATCATAGTAAAACCCATCTCATAAACAAACAGGGGGTGCACCTCAGCGGACCGAGTGTTTGTCTGCGCCCTGGTTTTCACCAAAACCCACTGTAAAATGGTCAGCCTCTTAACCCTGGCATTTGGGAGGTAAAGGTGTGGGCAACAGAACATTAAGGTTATTCTCAGTTACACAGCAAGCTCAAGGCCAGCCTGCAATACATGAGACAGTGTCAAAACACATAATGAAAACAGCCCAGTGAAGGCACATGCCTTTAATCTCAGCACTTGGGAGGCAGAGGCTGTGAATTTGAGGTCAGCCTGGTCTACAGAGTACGATCCCCATCCCAACAAACAAAACAAACCTTAAAACTTACAACAGCCTGTTAACTGCAGCTCCAGGGGACCCAGTTCCCTCTTCTGGCTTTCTAAGGCATCCAGGCTCACGTCCACATACCCACACAGAGATACACAGACACAAAAGTAAAGCTAAATTTCAAAACAACAAACAAAAACCAGCATGTGGCTGAGGCGACCACAGGTCTTAGTGGAGACCCACTACAACTGTTCTACGGGAGATGATGTGCCCACCAGACTCCCTTCCAAACATGCCTGTTTGTGCTGCCGATCAGCGCTGCTGCCGGCTTTGGAGACACATTCTGGCAGCGGGCGGCAATTACTGCATATTCAAACCTGGTCAGACTGCTGAGAAACACCAACTGCTGAAAGCCGAGCCCTAAAAAGGACACCCCTCCTTGGTGGATGAAGGCAGTGGAATGAAGGGGGTCGGGGGGAGGGGAGGGTGCTGTCTTCTGAACAGGAGAGGGACGGCGCACTCTGGAGCCTTCAGCGGCTGTGACTGTCTAGACACATCTTGCGGAAGACAGGCCATCAACAGGCCATCGTAGAGCCGGGAGCAGACCGAGTACACAAAGACGTGTAAACAAAACCAGAACTAATCCTGCAAGCTGTCATCAGACAATATTAATAGACAGCTTGTCAGAGAGAGGGAAGAGGGGGAGGTCAGCCTTCCACTGTTCAGATAAGACACTGAGATTATTCTTTTTATCTTTAGACTTATTTTATCTGAGCACATTCCCTGCATGTATGTATGTGCACTACTTGCATGCCTGGTGCCTGCAGAGGTCAGAGGATGACTGTGGGTCACCATGTGGGTGCTGGGAAGCAAACTCAGGTCTTCCGCAAGGACAAGTGCTCCTAACCACTGAAATTCTTCAAGATTTATTTTGTGTGTATGTGTATACATTTGTATGAACGTATGGCACATGTGTACCCAGGAGGCCAGAAAGGACAACAGATTCTCTGGACCTGGAGTAATAGGCAGTTGTGAGTTGCCACATAGGTCCTGGGAACCAAACCCAGGTCCTTCGCAATTCTTTTTCTTTTCCTTTTTTATTATGCATATGTGGGTGTTTTGCCAGCATGTATGTGTGTGTACCACTTGCATGCCTGGTGGCTGCAGAGACCGGAAGAGGGGTCAGACCCTCAAGGACCGGAGTGACAGACACCTGTGAGCAGTCACATGGGTGCTGGGAAAAGAACCTGGGTCCTCTGGAGGAGCCCCAAGCACGGAGGCATCTCTCCAGCTCCCTCGGAGATTCTTACTCTTAGTGTGGCACATACTACAGTTTGAACAGTTTGAAGGCCTTGGTGTGAAGGTTAAGGTCGTAGGCTTTGGAGAACAACCGAGTGATGTTAAATCCTTACTTGGCCACTGACCAGCTACTATCTAGGCAAGGCACTTAATCTAGCTCTACTAAATATGTATAGTAAAGTCAGTCTCATGGGGACGGTGGAGAGGTGTGGGAATTCAATGTGATTGGCCTAGAACTTGGCTCTATGGAAGAAAGGTGTGAGAGTTACTGAAATCATTCTCTACCTCGACATCAAAAGCAGGAATCCAGACAACCTACTTTTCATGGTCAGTGAGCACAGAGGCCTCATTGTGTAAGTTTCTGTCTCAATTTGTATCTCCCCTCAGTGGATTGTGGGTCTCAGTCTGCACCTCCCCTCACATGGATTGTGGGTCTCAGTCTGCCCCTCCCCTCGCAGTGGGTTGTGAGTCTCAAGCTGCCCCTCCCCTTATAGTGGTTTGTGGGTCTCAGTCTGCCCCTCCCCTCGCAGTGGGTTGTGGGTCTCAAGCTGCCCCTCCCCTCGTGCTATGGGGACTGTGGGTCTTGTGCATGCCAGGCAAGTGCTCTACCCAATAAGCCTCTTTCATTTTCAGACAGACAAGATCTCTCTAAATTATCCAAGTTGGCCTTGAAGTTAAGATTTTTTTCTATCATAGGCTATGTTAGGAGCATGGGTGCCAGCAATCCCAGCACCCAGGAGGCTGAGGTAGGAGAATTACCACAAATTCAAAGTACGCCTAGCCTACATAGTAAATTCTAGAACAGCCAGGGCTATAAAAAAATCTACCTTGTATGTGTATACACACACACACACACGCACACACACATATATAAACACACACAATTGGTAAAGTGATTGTCACATAGGAATGAGGACCTGGGTTTGATCCTAAGAACACACAATAAACCACCACGGACAAAAACCCCAACAATAAACCACCACCGACAAAAACCCCAGCTGTCCTTCATTCCCATCAGGGGAAACAGGTGATCTCTGTGGCTTACTGGCCAGCCAGTCTAGACTAATAAAAAAAAAAAAAAAAAAAAAACAAGCAAGCAACAAGAAAGATAGGAAGGAAGGAAGGCAGGAAAAAAAAAAAAAAAAAAAACCTAGGTAGCTGGCACCTGAGGAACAACACAACACTCAAGGTTGACCTCTGACCTCCACACACATACACCTGCATGCGCATACCCAGAAAAGTCAGAAAAGGTAGAAAAGAAACTTTAACGTGGAAAAACTACTATTAAATATTTGAGTTTAAAGTTTCCCCAAATTCACGTTTCCTAAACCTCTAAAAGGCCTGCTCACAGACAAAAACAGAAAGTGGGGTGCAGAATACCAGGAAACAGTCAGCAGAATGAATTAAAATGGAAAAACATGATGATGTGACATACAATTCAAAACAGAAATGTATTTTAAAAGCTGAATTAAACAACAACAAAACAGGCACCAAGAGAAGACACTCCAACATCCAGTGTGTTCCAGACCAGCTAACGTTAAAACCACCACCGGAAGTCTTACACAGCAGCCACAGAAGAAAAATAGGAAGAACAGGAAAAGGAGGTGAGAAGGAAGGAGCCCAAAGGGGGGGGGGGGGGAAGACGGTGGAGAATGGCGAGCAAAGAGAAGAAACCAACTTTTATAAAACACTGCTGCTTCTCCCTGGGCCGTAAAAGGCGTCGTGTAAATCATCCCGGTCTGTGAGCTACAGTGAGCAGACGCCAAGTCCTGAACACAAACTGAGGTAATGGGACAAACTCTCAGAGCTGTCCAAGGCGGAAGTGTGTGGACACTCCCCGCGCCCGCGCCTGTTAATCCCTTCTCTTTCAGCTTTGCCACGGGGAAGAATGCAGAGCCCAGAGTGTGAGGCCTGCCCACTGTTCTTCAGCACCTACCCCACGGCTGGAACAAGATGCCAATCACTCCAGACAGCTCAGAACCAACGCATCCAAACAAGAAAAGCCCGTCACTTCCTACTCCACAGCACCTCAGAGGGACAGACGACGTTCTGCATAGACCCGCTTGTCTATGGTGTCTGTCACCTCAGCTACTGGGAACCCATGGGTAGGAGAGAAAAGATCCCCAGAGCTCCAGGTCAGTGAGACCCTGTCAAAAGTAAAGTGGACATCCAATCACCGACCTCTGGACTTCACATCGGCACCTACACACATGCATTTGGGTGTGCATACACACATATACACGCCAAACAAATATCCATCTATTTATTTATGGCAAACATGTGATTTTTTTTTTTTACATTTTATTACTTATGTGGAGGGCATGCCCTATATAGAGGTCAGAGGAAAATTTATAGGACTCTCTGTTCCCACCACGTGGGTCAGGGGTACGGAACGCGGGTTGTCAGGATTGACAACAAGTGCCTTTACCCACTGAGCCATCTCACCGGCCCCCTAGTGATCTATTTATTAAAATTAGGCACGTCTCCTATTAGCTAACCCTCAAACAGTAGTCTATTCCCAGGGTGCGTCACGAACTCAGGGAGTCCACTTCTTTTATATCTTTGGAGGCCTCTCAAGAAACCACACCTGAACCTTGCCCATTCGAACCAGCACACAGGCCAAGTCAATTAAGGCTTTAAACAAGCTAATGGAGGCCAGGTGACATGCCCACGGCCTTCCAAGTTTATCGAGCAAAACTAACGGCTTACGGTGTTTACAACGCACTAATGACAGATTCATTCAATCCCTCACGGAAGGTGCACCACTCAGAAGGGGGGAAAAAAGTCCAGTTCAATGTCCTCCAGTTTTACAAAAGAGGGTAAGAGGGTCTCTTCCAAAGCCACCCATTAAATCATCCAACCCCTCGTGCTAGGAGCCCCGACAGGACGCTGAACTTGAAACAAATGTTTCAAGTACGGTATTGACATCATTGCATAAAAGCAGCCTCAAGTACGCAGACTGAAGAGTGTGGCTGTGGGCATCTATGCAACCACACCCTCTGGTGGCTTCCCGGGCACGCTCCAGCCGAGCGGCGTCACGGCGTCGGGGTGGCCAACCGAGTAGAGGTCCCTGGTGTGTGACTCAGACACGGAGCATCAGAGAGCACGGCGTCTCGGTGCCCCAGGCATCCAGGCATCCAGGACCGGGGGACCTGGGCTTTCCACCTTCAGGACCAGTCCGAAGAGCCTTGCCCTGCCCTGCCCGGCCCGGCCTCACCCGGCCCGGCCCGATCCTGCCCTGCCCGGCCCTGCCCGGCCCTGCCCCGCCCAGCAGGCCGTGGCTCTTCTCCGCACCCTCCCCTAGGCGCCCAGCATCTCCACCGCCCCGTAGGCGCGGGCCCCAGACTCACCATGGCCGCGAGCGCGCCCACAGCCCGGAGTCACACGGCGCCGGCGACGCCCGTTGTCCTGGTGACGCCAGCCCGGCGCCCCGCCCCGGCCTCAAGGTGGGCTCGAAGACGGCCATTGGCCCGCATCCGCCACGTGGTCTGTAGGCGCGCCCTCCGGCCCGCCCACTTCTTCTGGCCCCACGCAGCTTTGAGGAGGGGCCTGGGTGTCTTGGGGCTCCACACCTGATCTGTCCCATCAAGGCAGCATCACCTTGACGCCTTCCCAACCGACAGGTGACCCAGCCATGCACTGTCCAGAGCAAGATAACTTTGTGGATTCTCTTTACTGAAAATAAAAAAAAACAAACTACAACAAAAAACCCAAACTATTGGAGCTGGGGATGCGACTTAGTTGGTAGACTGCTTGCCATGAGTGCATGAAGCCCTGGCTTCCTCCCACAGCGCCACATAAACCCAGCCTGGGGGTGTACTCCTGTTCTCCCAGCACCGGGGAGATGGGGCTGGAGGACCAGAAATCCAAGGTCATCCTGCAACGGAGAGTTCGAGCTCAGCCTGAGGTACAAGAGACTTTGTCTTGGAAAAACAAACTCCAGTTACCCAAGAGGCCGTGGCGCACGCCTTTAATCCACTCGGGAGGCAGAGACAGGCGGATCTCTTTGAGTTCGAGGCCAGCTTGGTCTACAGAGTTAGTGCCAGGACAAGTTCCAAAGCTACACAGAGGAACCCTGTTTCCCCAAACAAACAAAACAACAACAACAACAAAAGACCAGTGACTAAGACCACAGTAATCCCAATACCTAAAAATGTCATGACTGGCGTTGGGTCCATGAGGGTTGGGCAAAGATGGAAGACAAACCACTAAAGCAAACTTTATTCCAGGAAAAAAAAATAAAAATTAAAAAAATAAATCTCCATGGGGCGCAAAAAGCTTATCAGCTGAGACCACAGCCAAGATGGATTTGTAAGGCTGTGGCAATGAGCTGTTTCTGAACTCCCCCTTTTATAGCAAGAAAGAAGCATTAGGCGTGAACAAAAGAATTTTTACAATCTCAAGGTAAAACTCAGATACAAATTGCTTTATTTTATTTTTTTAAAATTTCCATTAACAGGGTCTTTTTTTAGTTAAACTAGTGTATGCATTTTGCCCATTGTTTTTTTCTGTCACTTTCTGATGGTATTTACCAAAGTTCTACACTCCCCAGAGACTGCTTGTTTTGTGTAGCAGGGAAGGGTATGGGAAAATGCACAACCGAAATGTCAGGGACATCCCATCATTTAAAAGTTAGCTCAGCTCACATCAGTTGCTGGTCATGAGTGGTCAGGGGGTTTTCTAAAAGCTGACCCTCAGTTTGCAGAGGGCCGCTTCAGCTTTGCAGACAGAGCTATGGACTGTAAAGCAAAGTACCCCACTGTTAATAGTTAATCCTTAAACTGCTGAGAAAGCTGCCGACAGCCTGCTCTCATTCTCCTAGGCTTACAAGTTTACATTTCTTTATTTCTACATTCTTATTTCTGGAATCTACATTTTTATATTCTTATTCTTGGTATTCTAATCTGTTGGCGTGCATGCTTCCATTCAAACACATAGCGAAGCATGCGTTTGTTCTATAAATTAATTTTTCTATTAAAGATGACTACCTGACAGGCAGTGGTGGTGCACCCCTCTAATCCCAGCACTCAGAAGGCAGAAGCAGGCAGATCTCTATGAGTTTGAGGCCAGCCTGGTCTGCAGAGTGTGTTCTAGGACAGCCAGAAGCTGTTAAACAGAGAAGAGAAACCCTGTTTCAGAAAAAAAAAAAAAAGACTCTCCTTAAACTGGTGTGCAGTGACTGAGGTGGATGGAGTAAGAAATACTTGGGAGACTGAGGCAGGAGGATCCCCTTGAGTTCAGAGTTCAAAGGAAGATTGAGCAATATAGAGAGGCACCTCCCATCTCCAACACGCAAACACATTAATATGTATAATCTTTGCGGGTCCATTACTGATGGTGCCTAATATGCATAGCTTATAAGTCAGTAAATGAGACAGCAATCTGTAGCATGTTTTTAATGTGGTTGATTGTGAACCTAGCCTTTAATGGCTGAGCTGTCTCTCCAGCCCTTTAATGTGGTTGAATAAAGTGTAGATATTCCCCGATGCTGCCCATGGACCTGATGGGGAAGAAACATTTGGTCTGGGATTGTGGCTCAGCTGGTAGAGGGCTTGCCCAACATGGAGGAAACTCAGTTTCGACCGACAATACTGAGTAAGCTTTTTATGGTACTCCTGCACACTAGGCGGAAGGGTCAGAAGTTCAAGGTCATCCCTGTTGCTATGGAGTTAAGTCTGAAGCCAGTCTGAGCTTCATGAGACCCCCATCTCAAAAATAAATAAATAGATAGATAAAACAAAAGTCAACAATGAACCTGACATCTCCTCTGGAATGTCTGACAGAGTCCTCAGATTTACTGGGCCCAAGGTTCTTTTTTAAATAAAATATTTATTTAACTTGGTGTGAAGACGTCAGATGCCCTGGAACTGGAGTTGCAGACAGTTGTAAACTGGCATATGGATGCTAGGAATTGAACCTGGGTCCTTTGGGAGAGTAGCCAGTGCTGTTAAGCCATTTTTTCAGCTCTAACCAAGGTTTCCCATCTTCCCAATCCCATCAGACATTTCTACTGTCCCCTGATTGTTCTGAAAAAATTGTCCTTGGTGTCTCTTTTTTTCCTTTGACCTCACTTCCCATCCATTAACAAACATTCTTAAGTCTACCTTAAAAGACGTGTGACCTAGCCGGGCCGTGGTGGCTCACTCCTTTAATCCCAGCACTCGGGAGGCAGAGGCAGGCGGATCTCTGTGAGTTCGAGGCCAGCCTGGTCTACAAGAGCTAGTTCCAGGAGAGGAACCAAAAAACTACGGAGAAACCCTGTCTCGAAAAATCCAAAAAAAAACAAACAAACAAACAAAAAAAAAAAAACATGTGACCTGGTAATTCACGCTTTTAATCCCAACAGAGACAGGGGGATTTCTGTGAGTTCAAGGTCAGCCTGTCAACAGAGAGTTCCAGAACAGCTAGGGCTACAAAGAGAAACCCTGTCTCAAAAGACAAAACAACAACAAAAGCACGTCAAGGGCTGGGAAGATGGCTCCGGCAGTCAAGCGCTTGCTGCACAAGCGTGAAAACGTGAGTTTGATCCCTAGGTCATAGTGGCCTGTATCTGTAATCCCAGTGATGTGAAAACTGAGACGAAAGGTCCCCAGAGCTTGCTGGCTACTTGGTGAGTCACCACGTGAGGCGCTGTTTCGAAAACAAGGTGAACAATGCCTAAGGAACATCCAAGAATGTCCTCTTGCCTCCACATGCATGTACATACACACACATGTGTGCAAATACACTCACATGTTACCACACAAACATAGATACAACTGTAGATATAGATATAGTATGTATGTATATTATATATATAGAGAGAGATATGTATATTATCTGTATCTTGAAAATCTACTTTCTCAGACTTTTTTTCTTACTAACACCCTTCCCTAAATTTGCCTCTTTGTGCTATAGTTTGAACAACTGTGTCCAAAACTCATGTTCAGACTTAATTTGCTTACCTGCATGAAAAGACAACAGCCTAACAGGGCTTCATCTTGCAATGGGAAACAGTCGATGCAGAGACTCGTGAATTAGTCCATTCTGGGAACGAGTGACTCAGCCCTAACAGGACTGGAACTTCCAGAACCATAAGATACAAATTTCTACTTCTTACCAAGGACACAGCTGTGGCATTTTGTCACAGCAGTGCGATCAGACTAACACATTGTGCCTCCTGTCTTCGCTCCCATGATGTACACGATGGTCGGGTTCCAGTGGTTTCTCTGGCATTGAGGACAAAAGAAAATAGGCAAGCTTTTCTAATGGTCTGTGGTCAGCTTCTCACATCTGGCTGTGATGAAATACCCCCATGAAAGCAACTTTGGGAAGGAAAGGTTTCTTTGAGCTCAAAGCTTAAGGTTACCATTTGTTATGACAGGAAGGCACGTGGCAGAAGCCTAAGGTAGCTCGTGACATTGTGTCACATAGCACCCCCAGTCAGGAAGCACTGGGGCAGGCCGGAGCTCACCTTGCTTTCTCTTTTTATTCAGGCAGGGCCCCAGCTTACAGATCACTTGAATTTAGGATGGGCTTTTGTTGTGGAATATTATTTTAAGATACATTACATTTGTTCATGCTGTGGAACACTTGTTTAATGATGCAAAGATGTGTTGCATTCTTTACGTGGCATCTCTTTAACTCTAGGAAGCTGTGTTACTTTGTCTAAAACACGGATCTAATAAAGAGCTGAATGGCCCATAGCTAGGCAGGAGAAAGGATGGGGGCTGGCAGGCAGAGAGAATAAATAGGAGGAGGACATCAGGGGCCAGCCACCCAGCTATACAGCAAGCCATGAAGTAAGAAGTAAAGAAAGGTATACAGAAGAGAGAAAAAAAAAAGCCCAGAGGTAAAAGATAGATGGGATAATTTAAGAAACACCGATTAGAAGCAAGCCAAGCAAAGGTCAGGCATTCATAAGTAATCCTAACACTACACGTGTGTTTATTTGGGAGCTGGGTGGCAGGCTCCCCAAAGAGCAAAGAGTAAAACAATCAACTTCCCACTTGGAGAGACCTAATGCAGAAACCCCTCACAGACATGCCCAGAGGCTTGACTTCTAGGTGTCTCTCGGTGCTGTCAAATGGACAGCCAGTATTAACCATTACCGCCAGTAAGCCCCTACAGGTTGGGTACATCCCACTGATTGCAACTGCTGTTTCCTTACCCTGTGACGAAGACTTGGTGGCTGCTGTGCTAAAGGAAAGAATTCCCCTGACTGAGCTGCAAACGTCTCTAGACAGGGACCCGAAAGTTAACACAGTATATAAGCGTGGCCAGCTGCCTGCATTTGGCATCGTCTCCTCTACACTGTGCTTGTATCTCGGACTTCAGGAACAACCATCTCATAAGGGCGTGGAGATGTCCCCTAGGCAGGGACACCTAACCCTGAGATGAGACCCACTGACCCCTGATAAAACACTCTCTAAATAGTATGGCTTTTGCCTCCTCGACTATAGAATCTTGAACAAGAACTTTGCGGCCTGCTGGGGATAGTGCTGAAGATGTCACCATTACCTTTTCTGTTTGGTTTGCTGGGGTGAGTGTAGGGACCTGATTTTTTGGGGGCCTCCCAGAGTCAGACCTCTGGCACAGAACTTCATTAACACCACCACACTAGCAGCCTACTTTATTTCCCAAGGCCCCTCAAACCTGCTGAAGGCCAGTGACCAGCCTCTGCTTCCTTCTCTGCCTTAGACAGGGTCTGGCTGTGTAGTCCAGGCCGGCCTTGAACTCATGGAATGTAGTAATAGGATCTGAGTGGAGGGGCTGCGTCCCCAGCACCCCGGCCGCCTGGCTAGCTCAGTCGGTAGAGCATGAGAATCTTAATCTCAGGGTCGTGGGTTCGGGCCCCACGTTGGGCGCCAAAATGTAATGGCGTAAACAAATGCAGACAGATTGTAAATATATATATATACAGCTTTAATAGACTTACAGAACCACTGTTCCCGAGGAGACCAGGAAGGCAGAAGCAGCAGCTGGGAGCACACTCGCCAAAAAATTTATATGCAAACATTAGCCCGAGGCGAACACGCCCCCTAAGGGGTGGGACTTATCTCTACAATGGAATGCCTCCCACCTCAGCTTCCCACTTTGCCTGGCTCACTATTTACATCTCAGCATACACAGTTGAAGGCCATGGTGGTTGTACAGTCTGTTGCCTTTGTGGATGTTTATCCTGGTCCTTCCTGATCTGAAGGGATAGTTTTGTGTGCTTAAAAAAATGCAGGCCAAGGCTGGGAGGTGGTGCCTGGGATTGAAGTTATAGACAGTTGTGAATTGCCATGTGGTTGTTGAGTGTAGTAATAGGAGCGGTGGGGCTGCATCCCCAGCACCCCAGCCGCTTGGCTAGCTTATGCCCCAGAATAACAACACACAAATTGTATTCATTTAAACACTGCTTGGCCCTTTAGCTCTAGCCCTTACTGGTTGATTCTTATATCCCGATCAACCCATGTCTAATAATCTGTGAGCACCGGTCTTACCAAGAAGATTCTAGCCTACGTCCATCCTGGGTCGGAGCTTCATCGCGTGTGCCTCAGAGAGCAGAGCTCTCACGTCCACCCTTGAGATGGGAGCATGGCATCTCTCTGAGGCATCTGCCCCTGAGAGGAGAGCTGTCGAGTCTCTGAGCTCACTTCCTCTTCCTCCCAGCATTCTGTTCTGTTTACTCCACCCACCTATGTTCTAAGCTATGAGCC
>NC_022012.1:86297737-86302104 GCF_000317375.1 Microtus ochrogaster
ATGCTGTGTATTTTGGAAGGCTGGTTTTAGGTGATTGGTAGATGAACTTATCACTCAGACTGGTTTCACAGACATACATGTATAGAGTCCTCTCTTTGAATAGATGAAACTGCTGTGTCAACAGGGAGGTGCGTGCCATATTATACCCATCTTTAACAGGAGATGTCTTAGCTCTGAATACACATTTAATGTGTTCACAATTATAAATATTCCACTCACTTTTTTCTTTAATATTTAAGATGTTTTCTGTAATATGGCTTCAGAAGTTTTATGATACCTAGATACGGCTCTCTGTAGTTTTTTATTTTATTTTAAGGACTTAGGACTTACTTATTTTTGTTTTATGTGTTTGGGTGTTTTCCCTGCATGCACATCTGTGCACTGCATGCATGAATGGTGTCCACAGAAGCCAGAAGCCAGTGTTGGATCCCCTGGAACCCGAGTTGCAGGCAGTCGAGCCAATATGTAGGCACTGGGAATTGAACATGAGGCCTCTGGAAGAGATGCCAGTGCTCTTCACCACTGAGCCAGAGTCCCCGGCTTACAGGCAGGAGCCACCGTGACCAGTTTATCCTTTTAAAGATTATGTACACCAGCCCGTAATGATACAGACTTCTGGTGTTTGGGCTTTCTCATAACATTTTAATCTTTTATAAGATAAACAAATTAATTGTAACTTACATAATTAAAAGTTTGAACAAGTCAGAGTTCTAAGTGTCTAAAAGACATTTTGGGGCTAGAGCAGAAGGCCTTTGGGGCAGAGAACACCTTTTTTGCCAGACATCTTCTAATATTTGGAGGTTTTTCTTTGGTTGGTTTTTGTTTTGTTTTGTTTTTCTGCGTGTTTGCTTGATGTATAGTCTTTTTTGTTTTTGTTTGATATTTGATCTTTTGGGACAGGGTCTCATTACCTCTAGTCTATTGTTTGTCATCCTCTTGTCTTGGCCTTAAGTATTGTAAGTAGTGGCCACTTCCTAAGTCCTATGTTTCTACAATATACTTCCAGATGGGAATTATTTGTATGCATGTATGTTCATGCTGGGGGGAGATCTACATGTGTGTATGTGCTCATGTGATGCCCTTGAAAAAGGTCAAAGGTCAGTCTTGGATGTCATTCCTTGGGTGCATTTTGAGATAGGTCTCTCAATGGCCTAGAAGTTACCAAGTAACTTCTCACTGGCCTGGCTGGTCAGTGAGTCCCAAGAATCTACCTGTCCAATTTCTCTAGCTCTGGGCTAACAAGTATATGCTACTAGACCCAGTTTCTTTAAAGTTAGTGTGTGTGTGTGTGTGTGTGTGTGTGTGTGTGTGTGTGTGTGGTGACTGCAGTTGTCCTTGGTGTAGAGGTGTCAGATTTCCTGGAGCTGGAGTTACAGGAGACTGTGAGTCACCTGACATGGATGCTGGGACCCAAACTTGGGTCCTCTGGAAGGGCAGTGCACTCAATTTCTGGGCCATCTCTCTGGCCCCAGGCCTGAATCTTTATTTGAGTGCTCAGGATTGAATTTAGGACCTCATGTTTGTCCTGCAAGCACTTTGCTAACTAAACCCTCTCCCCACCTCTGGGGATTAGTTTAACTTCTTTCATTATACTATTTCCCCACAGAGCACTGAAAACGCCCTACTGCCTGCCCCTCCACTTTCCACAGTGTCTGATCCTCAGCGCCACCTACGCAGTCCATCCCGGGGCTTCCGTTTTCCGGGGGGAGCCGCTTTTCTGCTGGTAATGGGGTCATTCTTTCCATCATTTCCGTTCTGCTCCCGTAGGTAGTCCATTCTCCTGAAATGTTTTGGTTTGCTTTGGTTTAGTTCTTTTGTTTGTTTGTTTGTTTGTTTTCGTGCAAATGAAGATAAAGTTACAAAGCTCTCCAAGCAGCTACAAAGCGATCCTTTTTTTGCTCATTTGCTCCAGCAGAGTCTGGCAGGGCTTCTTAAAAGTCAATAGACAGGAAAAGATGGAGCGCTGGAACACAACGAGATGAAAAACTGGGCTTTGGGTCCTTCTGCCTCCGCTCTTCCTACCTCTTCCAAGAAACAAACACCAGTCTGGCCGTCTTTTTCACGGGCAGCGTAGTAGTGAACAGGGAGTGGGGTAACAGACAACCAGCCGAGCAGTTTGAGGTATCCCCTCGGCAGGGCCCTGTTAGGAGCCTGGTGGGGTACACAGCACCTTATGCCTGTGGAATTACCCAGTGCTCTGCTGCCGCCTCTGGATTCCAGCCAACTAGGTCCTAACGTTGGGCCGTCAAACCAGATAGTCTTCTCCAGTTTGCACAGTGCCAACCCCTCATGGTCCATCACCTGTGTATCGCATGTATGCATGACTGAGTGCCGGGCAACTTGCTTCTGGCCAGAGGCCTTCCCAGTGGCAAGGCTCTTTTGCTTGTCCTATGAGCCCTTTAGAGGGGCCCTCTGTAAAGGTGACTTAGCAGCTTTGTGCTGCCCGCTGTAAATGGAGAACAGAAAAGGATTCCTCTTGCTTCCTGAGGGCCTGGCCTGCTGGAGTCAGGTCCACATCACTGTTGTGTGGCCTTTCCCTCCAGGAGGGAGGAGGAAGGCCATCAGCCTTGGGAATAAACAGAGCTCAAATCTAGGAGAACAAAAACTTGAATTCTTTTAGTTGTTGTTTTTCAAGGGGTCCCTTGTTTGTTCAAAGTGGTGGTGGTACACAGCTTTAATTTCAGAAGGAGGCAGAGGCAGGTGAATTTCTGAGTTCAAGGCCAACCTGGTCTACAAAGTGAGTCCAGGGACAGCCAGGGCTACAAAGAGAAACCCAGCCTCAAACAAAAAAACAAAACATAACAAAACAAAGACAGGATTCCTCTGTGTAGCCCTGGCTGTCCCAGGACTTACTCTGTAGATCAGGCTGGCCTGGAGCTCAGAGATCCTCCTGTCTCTGACTCCTGAGTGCTGGGATCAAAGATGTGCCCCACAACCCCTGTCAAGGCTTGTAAGATATGGAGGATCCCTGCCCGGCAGTATAATAAAGGAGTAAGCTACCTGGGGAGGAGGCTCTGACCAGCGGAACTGTAGCAGGAGGGAGCAGACCTCTGGACTGCCCACCTGCCTGCAAGCTGTGCAGAACGCAGGATTGGCTGCGGTAGGTTGTCATCTGCCACCCTGACAGCGTCCACTTCTTGGTGACACATCTACTTTTGAGTCATCCCTGTCCTTATAAAAAACAAACAAACAAAAGAACAAAAGCCCTTCACCCCTTTCCCATTAGTAACCTCTATAAAAACTCAGTGATTCACCAAATGGGACATTGGTGTCGTCCTAACCTCGATCTGTCATGGTTCCCTTTCTGGGGTAAATAGAGGTATATGCTGTGTCTCCCCGGGAAAAATCTGTCACACAACAAAGGCCTAGAAAACTTGCACAATTCTTTTTTATTCAAAAATTATTATTGTTATTATTACTATCGTGTGTGTAAGAGAGAGAGTGTGTTGAGGTACCCTCAGTGAAGGGAATCTAGCCAGTCTGAGCATGGCAAACATAGCTCTGGCTGGCTGTGCCCCTCTTCCTGATTCCCTTGTATCTCTTGACCTTGGACGGCTGATGGAAGCCTTAGACCTCTTCCTGATGAAGGGTCTATGCCTGTTCATATGACGGCAGGTGGTGAGTCCCTCTGAGAGCCTTGCATACCACCCAGCTCCAGGGTTGCAGTGGGTCTATGTCACCATTAAGCAATTTGTAACATTCTGCTCACAGACACCATTTAAGTGGCCGACCTCCTGAAACAGCCAGAGTTGTTCATGCAACTAGTGTGAGCCAGGAATCCCTCCCCTAAAGAAGCCTAGAGGTCCATTTATTTCTTTACTTATTATTTTTTTATTTTTTATTTTTTTTACTTTTTTTGGTCTCTGTTTGGTTATGTTTTTATTAGGTCTTAAATGGTCCCACATTGGGTGCCATTCTGTAGATGGCTACTGATTGTTTTTTCCCGACCACCCAGACCTGAAATAATCACACAGAGCATGGCCTATTAGCTCAGACTTCTTGTGAAATAACTCTTACATCTTAAATTAACCCATTCCTATTATTTTGTATTTTACCATGAGGCTTGTGGTTTACCAGTAGGGTTCTGGGTCTTCTGTCTCCTTGGGCAGCTACATGGAGTCTCTCTGGCTCCACCTTCTTTTCTCCTCCATCTCTGCTTGGAATTCCCACCTTTCTCTATTCTGCCCTGCTATAAGCCCAAAGAAGCTTCTTTATTAACCAATGGTAATAAAACACATTCACAGCATATAGAGGGGAATCCCACATCAAAATACCTTTGCTGAAGCTACAATATAAGCCTGAATCAGCACAGCATCCCAGAGGAGTGATTTTAACTTACTGGAACACTAGGGCAGGATTTGCTGTGT
>NC_022012.1:86302204-86310144 GCF_000317375.1 Microtus ochrogaster
CTCTATTCTGCCCTGCTATAAGCCCAAAGAAGCTTCTTTATTAACCAATGGTAATAAAACACATTCACAGCATATAGAGGGGAATCCCACATCAAAATACCTTTGCTGAAGCTACAATATAAGCCTGAATCAGCACAGCATCCCAGAGGAGTGATTTTAACTTACTGGAACACTAGGGCAGGATTTGCTGTGTTCCATACAATGACAACCATACCTAGAAACAAAGATTTGGGCATGCAGACTGACAAACACATGTATACCGATGTATACAAGAAGACAATCAGGGATGGACAGTCCCTAGAAGGGCTGTCGCTATGACTTGCCCAGAGGACAATGGTGGAAGCAACGGAGAAGGTAATTGCTTCTCAAAACAAGGATATGTTTCACTGGTTAGTTTGTGATCTTTAGGATCCTCTTCTTATTTTTCAATTATGTGTATGTGTGGGAATAGGGGTGCACATGAGTGTAGCTGTCCACGGGAACCGGAGGCATTAGATCCTGGGAGCAGGAGCTAGAGTTATAGGTGGGAACTGGGCTCTGGACCTCTGCAAAAGCTGAGCCACGTCTCCAGGCTGCAAGATCCCGCTTTTAGACCGAAAAAAAAAACTATATAGGTGACAATATTGTGTGTTCTGGGGAAAAACAACTGAGTTCGGAAATGTAAAACGAGGCGTCAAGGCTTCTGCTGATGGAATCGCAAGAGCCGGAATTAACCGCAGGCTTTAAATACGCTGTTTTACCAGAACTGTCCCTCTCAGGACCATCTGCATTTCAACAAGAAAGGAAGAAAGCAGCAGGGGTACCATATGGAGCCTGCTGGGGCTTCCTGGGAGACTGGGGGCTTCCCAGGGTCCCTGAGATGCCAGCAGAAGCAGCCAGAGACAACCCTCCTCCTCCGGGGTCCACCAGGGTCTCTCTCCTTGGCTAGACTGCTTTCCTTTCGAATGTTGGGGGGCTTCCTTTGGGGTCCCGGCTTCAGCACCCCTCACTGAGGACTCATCCCTCTGCTGCAGATTAGGCGCTAACCCCGTGGTAAACAAGTTTCCTGCCGTTGGCATTCTGCGGCTAACCGGCTTCTCCCGAGATGGTTTCTTTTAGCTAATTTTTAAAAGAGGCAGGGGAGGTAAGTTGAGGGTTGGGAGGTAGGGAGCAGCTCTGGCAATGACTTGCGTCCAGCTGCGAATCAGCTTCAGACTCGGGAGCAACTTGAAAACCCGTGTCCACAATGGCTCTTCAGTGCAGCCTGTGTTTACCCAGGACCCCGCCCACAGCCTCCGGAGCCTCCAAGGCAGCCCACATGTAAATGCCACTTTGTGCTCTGGGTTTTTTTTTTTGTTTTTTTTGTTTTTTTTTTTTTTGTTTTTTTTTTTTTTCAGTGCCGTCAGTGGCTTCAGGCTGGTAGCAAGATGATTTGTAAGGCTGCTGCACATCAAGCAGGTTTTGAAATTCTATATTGGCTGGTATAATGCTCCTTGCAGGCTCACGGAGCTATCCTTCCTCTTAGCAACGCTTCATTGAAGGGGCAGGACGTGCGGAGTCCTGCAGTGGCCACAAGGGCCCGAAAACCGCCAAGAATAGGGCTGTTGTCCTATAAAACAGACACGGAGGGACCGGTGAAGTGCCGTGCAGGCTGAAGGACCCGAGTTCACATTCCTGTCACCCATGTGGAAAGTCAGGTGTGGTGGTTACATACAAGCAGTTCCAGAACTGGGGAGGTTAAAACAGGAGAATTCCTGGAGCTTGCGGGTCAGCCAGTCAGTCTAGCTAACTGGACTTCGGGTTCAATGAGAGCCATCAAGAAAGCCACCCGACTCACACACGCATACACATTGCACGCGTGCACAGACACACGCAAATACACAACTAAGTACATAAAGCACATACAAAAACCAAGTACAGAGGGCTGGAGAGATGGCTCAGTGGTTAAGAGCATTGCCGGCTCTTCCAAAGGTCTTGAGTTCAATTCCCGGCAGCCACATGGTGGCTCACAACCACCCGTAATGAGGTCTGGTGCCCTCTTCTGTTATGTATACACACAGACAGAATATTGTATACATAACAAATAAATAAATAAATATTTTAAAAAACCAAGTACATAAAAGACACTGAAACCAATGAATTTATTGCCATAGGCCTTGCTTTCTCCTAGAGCTGAGTTAGGCTGACACACTGGGTGTATTATCACATGACCCCATGACGGAGGACCCGCCGTGAGAATGGCGCTACGGATAAAAAACCCAGAAAGGTAAGTTGGCCCAGCCACTATCGAAAGCAAATTAAAAATCGGGCTGCCGGGGTGACTCAGTGGATGAAAGGGTGTCTTGGTTTCATTGTGTTGCTGTGATAAGACACTCAGACTAAAAGCAACTTGGGAATGAAAGGGTTCCGGTCCTGGGTCACATCCCATCCGAGGGAAGTCAGGAGTCTCTCTAGGAAGAACTGAGACAGAAATGGCAGAGGAACAGCTTACAGCTCGTTCTCACACAGCCCAGGCTCACAGTGGTCTTCGGCCCTCCCACGTCGACTGCCAACCAAGGCACTGGACCATAGGCACGCCCACAGGCCAGTCTGATGAGGGAGGCAATTCCTCAGCTGAGGCTCCCACTTCCCTGGTGACTCTAGCTGTGTCAAACTGAGGTAACCAGGAAGCCTAATGACCCGGTTTGGATCCTTGGGATTCGCATGGTCCAAAGAACCAACTCCCACAAATTGTCCTCTGACCAATACACACACATACACATGATAAATAAATAACATTTTTAAAATTCTGACACCAGAACTACCCAGCTATACTGCTCCTGAGTGTGTACCCGACGGACCCTAAGACCGCTCACTTCAGAGACCCCTGAATACCCATATTTATTACAGCGCGGTGTCCAAGTCACAGATCAGCCTAGGAGCGGAACAACAGGTAAAGGACACACGAGTGAGTGAAGAAGACATGGCACACGCATTGCGTTAGTTACTTTTCTCATTGCTGTGTTCAAATCCTCGACAAGTGGCTGATTTCAGCTCATTCTGGTAGGAAAAGGCATAGCGAGAAGAGAAAAAGGCAGTGGGTGACTCCGATCCCAGGTAGGAAGTTGAGAAAGATAAAAGCTGGTTCTCAGTTGACTTTCTACTGTGCGTGCGTGTGAGTGTGTATGTGTGCACGTGCATGCATGCTACGTGTATGGTTTGCACATGTATGTATTCCTGTGTGCTCACGTATGTGCATGTGGATGCTGGAGGTAGATGTTGGGTGTCTCTATCTCTCACCACCTTATTTTGTGAGCCAAGCTCTCTCCCTGAGCCTGGAGCTCGTTGGCTCAGCTATGCTGGCTGCCCAGTGAACTCTGGAGATCTTCCTGCCTCCCTTCCCAGTGATGGGGTTGTAAATGGGCATCACCACACCTGGTTTTTCACACGGTGCTTGACCCCTCCTGCTCATCCACCTTTCTCCTGATTATTCTCAGCCCACGGGTAGGCAATTCCCTCATGGGCACAGCCAGAGATTTGTTTTCTAGGTGATGCTAGATCCTGTCAAGTCGACAATCAACATAACCATCATTTGCACAATGGAATTTTATTCGTCTACAGAGAATGCATTGATAAAGCTGGAAAGTTGGCTCAATGCTCCGTGCTCTTGAAGAGAGAAACTTTGGTTCCCAGCAATCACCTGTGACTCCAACTCCAGGGGACCTGGTGCCCTCTTGTGGCCTCCCTGGGCAACTGCATGCGTGTGGTACACATAAACACATAAATAAAAAAAGCATTTTTTTTAAAGAAAAGAATGAAATGATCTATGCAGTGGTGGCAACGCCTTTAATACCAGCACTTGGGAGGCAGAGGCAAATGGATCTGTATGAGTTTGAGGCCAGCCTGGTCTACAGAGTGAGTGGGCAGCCAGGGCTACAGAGGGAAACCCTGTCTGGAAAAAGAAAGAAAGAAAGAAAGAAAGAAAGAAAGAAAGAAAGAAAGAAAGAAAGAAAGAAAGAAAGGAAGGAAGAAAGGGAGGAAGGAAGAAAGAAAGAAAAGGTGCTGGAGATGTAGCTAATCACATTAAATGAAATAATCCGGATTTACACAAATACCATATTTTTCTCATTTGTGAGTCCTAGAATTCATTACAGGTATGTAAAACCGTATCTATACATCTGTGTATAAATAATAGACATGCACACATATATATGAGAGGAAATCAGGAAGAAGACTAGGGGAAGGTAGACAAGCAGGGCAGAGCGGGAAGAGACAAGAGAAAGGAACAGGAGGGGTGAGATGGTCTTAAGTACATGCCGCGCTGGAAAGAACGCTCCTATACAACCCCAGCACCGTGCTCAATGAACATACACCAATAAAAGGAAAAACCATGAACTTGCTCAAGCAATTTAAACAACCGCAAGCAATCCAGATAGGATGTAGCCTCTGTCCTCAAGGACATTTGGAGCAGTGGAGCTGGTGCGACAGACGAATCTACGACGTAAATATTCTGTCCGCCGCGAGCCAAGTTAGGGAGCTCTACAGCTGTCCAGGAAAGGTGTGGGAGGGGGTCGGCTGCAGAGGGGGTGGGCGTGGTCACCAGGAAGCCAGCCCCAGCGGAGGTGCTGCTGGACCCAGAAGGATTGTGGGAGAGAAATTGTCTTCAATGCTCCCTCATTCAGCAAACCTCCATCAACCAGTACACCAGGCACCAGGATAGGAGCAGGGGTAGACCTTCACAATAAAGAGGTTGGAAGACCCAGTCCTCACCCTGTGGAAAGGGACAGGCTCATAAGCATAATCTCAGTGGCCCCGGGTGTGCAGGCACAGGCTGTCCCAGGTGGCTTCGCTCACACACACTGATATATGAAGTCCCTGGAGTTTAATTAAAAATTAAGATGTAGTTTTGTTTGTATTTATCTATACGTGTGAATGTGACTACGTGTGTTGTGGCAGCGGAGGCCAGAAGAGGGTATCCGATCCTCTGGTGCTGGAGTTACAGGAACTTGTGTGCTGCCCAACAGGATGCTGGAGTCTGAACTCCAGTGCCCTGAAAGAGCAGTAAGTACACTTAGCCGCTGAACCCCCTTCTTCAGCCCCCCTCCCCTTTGTAGTACTGGGATTTGATGTAAGGACTCTTGAAATGCTAGGCAAGCACCCTACCACTGAATTCCTTTTTCGGACCTTTTCTTTTTTGTATTTTATTTTGAGATAGAGGGATAGAGTCTTACTAAATTAAATTGCACAAGCTGGCTCGAACTCCAAATCTGATAGTCTCACTGCTGCCCTCTAGTGTTGAATTACAGTCATGCACCCAGTTCAAAGCAAAGTCTTTTGAATGTAAGTAATGCGACTCTGGGGTGGGTCTGCTGCTAAAATTCCTTCCCTTGGGGGAGTCCTAAACACCCCTCCACTGATTGTCCCAAGGCCTGATTCCACCAGAGTCCACTCTGGGGAGCAACCAGTGTATCAGGCTCACGTACGGAGCAAGGGCTGAGGAGTCACAGGCAGCAGCCGAGCTGGAGCGGCCATACCCAGCTAGGATAATGAATCTTCTATGGCTGTGTAGCCCCCTCCTCCCGTCCTCCCCCACCTGAATGCCCTGGCCCTTCCCAGAGACCCCAAGGCTGAATTAGGGCAGAACTGCATACAACTGTTTGGGGGGAGTGCCTGGTGAGGGTCCCATGATCTTCTCCATCTCGTACTTCTAGGGGCGGGGTCAATAAGGCCAGCTGTGACCTTTGGGGATCAGGTTCAGCCAAACTCCTAAAGATGGAAGTTGTTTGACTCGGAAGACAGCCCTGTGTGCCAGGGTCTAATCTCCCTTCGGCCTAATCTGTAAGGATCGGCATCTTGGGGTGTTTATGAGTGCTGGGTGCATTTGGGGCTATGGTGGTGTCAGGAGCCAATTTCCTCCTAAAATTGCAGGAACCATCACCCTGGGGAGTCTGCAGAGAACCCCACACCCATAATTGTGTTAGAAATCGTTCTATTGACAGAGCCCACCCCACACCCAAATTGGCTGTTAATGGAGAGCTATCTGTTAGCGGAACCCACCCCACAGTCCAAACTATCTAGAGAACTAGGTGTGTCATCTCCTAGTTGTGACCAAAGTGAACCATGTGACCAACGTGAACCATGCAGCAAGAGCCCAGACCCCTGTGCCCACCCCCCCAACTCCTTGCCCTATATAAGCTGTACCCCATCTCTAATAAACGGAGGCTCTGACAAACTTAGCACAGCCTCATTCCTCTCTCTCAGCTCATATCTTCCAGATAGTGCCTCTCCGGGACCCTGGAATAACTGACTGCAGGGTGGGTTACAGCCCCTAGACTGAGTAGCTCACCCAAAAGCGGTCAACAGAAGCCAGGGGGAGCAGAGACCAAAAATGGAGGAAGATTATGATGGTGAGAGTGGACAGGAGACAGGCAAGGAGAAAACACTGGAAGACGGTAAACAAAACAAAGCAAAAAAAAATGGTGAAATTGGAACCAGGAGGATGGTTTGGTGGGTGAGGACTTGATGTCATGGTTACCGTCAGCTGTCATTTTACACAGACTTAATGTCATCTAGGAAGAGGGGACGCCAACTGAGGAATTGCCTTCATCACGTTGGCCTGTCGGTGAGGCATTTTCTTGATTGCTAATTGATATGGGAGGTGGTGCCATGATATCGTGGGAGGTACCGTGCCCGGGCTGGTGGGCATGGGCTGTGTAAGAGAGCAAACGGATGGGGCTGAAGAGGTGAGCACTGGCTGCTCCTGCAGGCTCTGTAACCCACACCCTCAAGGAAACTCACAACTACCTGTAACTCTAGTCCCACGGAATCTGTCGCCCTCTTCTGGCACTTTTTGGGTACTGCATACATGCAGGCGAAACACCATATACATAAAATAAAGCAAAAAGAAAAAGAAAGGTAGCTGGATGTGAGCCCGGGAGGACGCCAGCAAGCACTGCTCCTCCATGCTCTCCACCTCAGGCTCCGGCCTTGGGCTCCTGTCTTGGCTCCCCTCCGTGACTTCAACCATCTTCTCTGGCTTTCTCCTGGTCGTGGTATTTATCACAGCAGAAGGAAAACAAACTTGGACAGCTGAGGACCTGAGTTCAACGCCAAGATCCCACAAACCAACCCTGAAAAATTGTCTCTGACTTACATCTGTGCACCTACAAACACATACACACAATAATAGTAGCAGTAATAATAAGAAGAAGAAAATAATAAATTAAAAACAATAGGGTCTGGCCTGATGTTGCACGCCTTTAATCCCAGCACTCGGGAGGCAGAGGCAGGTGGATCTGGCCAGCACGTTCTGCATAATGAGTTCCAGAACAGTCAGGACTGATGCTGGTCCTCGGCATCTGAAGATGGTTGAGGGCTTGATGCCTGGCTGGTCAAGTGAAGCTGACAGTAGTTCATTTGGGTGAAGATGCCACACACTGAACAGACCACCCAGGGGTTACATTTAGCAGCAGAGCACGGTAAATAAGGACATCAGTGAGAGGCAGGCTTTGTGGTAAGGGGAGGGCAGGGTGATGGATGCCTGGTCACACTCCCAGGGTGCGGTTGGCTTGTTTGAATAATTTCCCAGGCTGGCAGAGAACTGAAGCCTGCTACTTAGGGATAAACAGAAACCCTGCCCACTCTTCCTGGTAAAGGGAGTTATTTGGCTGGGAAATCTCATCCTGAGAAGCTCAGCAGAGGAGAGTCTGAGGCGAGGCCACTTGAGGCAGGCACTTCTGTTTCTCCAGATGTCTTGACTCTGGGGAAACTATTTAAACACTACATCTTGCATCCTCTGTGTACGGATGATGATGAGGATGATGATAGTGATAATAGTGATGATGGTGTTGGTGATGATGATGTTGATGATGGTGTTGATGATGATGGTGGTGTTGATGATGGTGGTGATGATGATGATGATGGTGTTGATGATGGTGGTGATGATGATGATGGTGTTGATGATGGTGTTGATGATGGTGGTG
>NC_022012.1:86310259-86321559 GCF_000317375.1 Microtus ochrogaster
TGGTGGTGATGATGATGATGGTGATGAGTTGGTGATGATGGTGGTGATGATGGTGGTGATGATGACGATACAAAATCCATAAAAGTCTTGCTGTGACCAAGACTTCCTGGAAAGTAGCTGTGTCTGAAAAGACACTGGTTAAAACTGTACTGATGTTTAGGGGTTGGAAGATTTCAGGTCCCCAAACCTAAGAACATCACCAGATAGCATCTGAGGCCTATAGAAAAGCCTCCTCTCTCTAATTGCCTTAGTTAATTTTCTACACCATGACCAAAGAAACTTATAAAAGAAGCATTTAATCTGAATCTCATTGTTCCAGAGGGTAGTAGAGTCCATGATCAAAATGGTAGGACCATGATGGCCCACAGGCAGGCTGGCCAGCAGGTAGGCATGGCTCTGGAGCAGTAGTTGACAGATTACATCTGATCCACAAACATGGGGCAGATAGCTCACTGGGAATGATGTGGTCTTTTGAAACTCCAAAGCCCACCCCAGTGACACACCTCCTCCAACAAGGCCACACCTCCTAATCCTTCCCAAACAGTTCCACCAGTTTCAAACCAAGTATGCAAACATATGAGCCTCCGGGAGCCATTGTTATTCAAATCACCACACCAATGGACTCACTGATGTATTTTAAACTTAGCTTGGTTTAAGATGTTCTTTGTTCTGTAAAACTATAGAACTGATTCCACGCGGGAACACGGAATTTGGGGTAACCTAACTCTGGCTCCTAGGCCACGGTCATTCAAATGGCTGGAGTATAAACTACCTCTCATTCCCTTTAAAGGTGAGAGCTGTGTTTTACATCGACATTGCTACTATTAAATGAGAAATCCCCATGCACTGCAGACATGGTACAGTGATTGGTTAAGCTTGGGAACTGTAATCCTTCTCTGCATCACTTGGGGGACACAGTCATGAAAGAAAGTGACTCACCGAACTGTCATGTTAAACGCTGATGACCGCAGTGAAAGTGACGCAGAGTAAATCTCGTGGCAAACATGGCGATGACAGACCTTCTGGCAAACTAACCGACAGTGAGAGACTGCTTCTCTTGAGAGGGCTTTCAGAAGGATGTACCTGGTTGTCTAGGGCTGGGAATCACCTAGGAATCTGGAGTCTATGGGTTTCTGCGACATGAAGCTGTATCTGCTTGTTTCAAAAACATCTGTGTTTAAGACGGAGCTGTCTCAGGATTCAGATGGCTGTCTGTGTGGAGACTGTCTCAGGACATGTCCCTCAGTGACATTAAATGCTCATGAGCACTGTGAAGAGTCTCAGATACCAGAGAAAAATCTTTACCATGAAGACCTAACACTATGCGGCGGAGGGGCTCTGTGAGTCTGAGGCCAGCCTGGTCCAAGCCTGCCAAGGATACATACAAATTGAGACCCTATCTTCAAAAACAAAAATAAAATCACCCCTGAAACTAACCCTCCTGGTCTCACGGAGATGGGTCACTGTACATGGACAGGACAAAGCTGGGTGCAGTGGACCTGGAGTCCTGGACTATCTGGGGGGCAGAACAGGGAGGGTCACTTGAGGTCAAGAATTTCAGAGAAGTCAAGCCTCATGAACAAACGTGAGGCTCTGATAAACATAGAACAAGACAGGACACTGTTTCAGAACACAAGGAAAGGGAGTATGGAGGGAACCCGATGGTGGTGCACATTTCTTATCCCAGCACCCAGGAGGCTGAGGCTGTGGCTAGCCTGGGCTAAATAGCAACAACTTCTCTCGAAAAACAAAGCATACCCAAAAGAAGAAACCCAAAGTCCAGAAAAAGGCTTCCCTGGAAACCAAGACATCCTGGAAACGAAGAGCGCAGCAGATGAGAGCAGGTGCTGCCGAGGTTCCCGGGAGCGAGAGACAGAAGACAGAAACCAAAGAAGGAAGGGGTGGGAGCTGTTCTGGGAGCCACAGGATGGTAAAGAATAGAAAACTGGGCACTGTTCCGGCTTATGTTAATCATACTGCCCATATTCGCTTTTTAATTTTTAGATTTTAGATTGCTGTTATGATTAGTTTTGCTTGTGATGGTCTTGCCATGATACTCTGGCTGCCCTGGAATTCTCAATTTAGACCAGGCTGGCCTCAAACTCTCAGGGATCCACCTGCCTCTGCTTTCTGAGTGCTGGGGTTAAAGGTGTGTGCCAACACAACAGGCTTTTTATAAATTTTAATTAGACGTGTGTATGTGTTACCTGGGGAACAAGCTCTGGTCATCAGGCTTGGTGGCAAGCACCCCTAGCTGGTGAGCCACCTTACGAGGCATTGGTATTTCCTTAGAGCAATAAAAACTCTGGGTCAATATGAAACTGGGCGGGATCCTGAGTCCCATCTCAGTATCTATACACAGGTAAGAAATATGAACTAGGATATCCATTCCTTCATGACTTTCCTTCCTGTTTACCAGAGCACAAGCTAGAAGAATTTGGGAAAATATCAGTTACTTCTATTCAAACTCACCCAGTCTCCTTTCTGAATGAAGCCACACTCCTGGGTGCACAGCCATGGCTGATATCCATCAACACCCCCTTTGATGCCTGCTGTGTGACCTCTAACCCGGTAAACACGTTATTCCCACTTCATCAGAAGCAGGCTGGCCTTCAGCTCGCGTGGACTCACTGTCACTGTGTGTCTGGGCCTGTAGCTAGAGACAGCTGTCAATCACACACTGGCTGACTTCAGAGTGATTGAGAGGAGCATGTGGTGCCTTGGGAAATGTTTCATAAAGCAACTAGTAGCAAGGAGTCCTGCACCGCCCAGGCCGTGTACAAGCAGCCTCTCCCACCACCCAGGCCATGTGCAAGCAGCCTCTCCCACCACCCAGGCCGTGTGCAAGCTTCGGCTTGTGATGACTGGCTTTAGACTATGAGTTTCACAGAACCTAGACTCTCTTGGGAAGAGATTCTCTTTGAGGGATTGTCTAGCTCAGGTAGATAACTTTGTGGGCGTGTCTGTGGGGACTGTCTTAAGTTAGTTGTTGTGGGAAGCCGGTAAGCAGCACCACTCTGCACCGCCTCTGTGTCGGCTCCTGCCTCCAGGTTCCTGCCTTGGGTTTCTGCCCTCACTTCCTGCATGATAGACTGTGAACTGTGAGATGAAATAAACTCTCTCCTCCCTGTGGTGGTTTGAATGAAAATGGTCCCTACAGGCTCATAGGAGAGTCATTAGGAGGAGAGGCCTTGTTGGAGTAGGTGTGGCCTTGTTGGAGGAAGTGTGCTTGGGGTTTCAGAAGCAGAAGCCAGGTGAATGTGACTCTCTCTGCTGCCTGGAATCCAGTTGTAGAACTCCCAGCTTCTCTCCAGCACCATGTCTGCCTGCACAGCACTATAAGGCCCGCCATGATGATAATGGACGGAACCTCTGGGCTGTAAGGCAGCCCCAATTAAATATCTTCTTTTATAAGAGTTGCCGTGGTCATGGTGTCTCTTCACAGCAATAGAAACCCTAACTGAGACAATCATTAAACTGGGCACGGTGGCAAAGGCCTTTAATTCCAACATTTGGGAGGCAGAAGCAGGTGGATCTCTGTTGAGTTCAAGGCCAGCCTGGTCTACAAAGCAAGTTCCAAGACAGACAAGACTGTTACACAGAGAAACCCCATCTCAAAAAACAAAACAAAAAAAAAACCCCAGAAACCAAGAAGACACTAGTTAAAAGCAGAGAGAAATGAGTACACACACACACATATTTTCTTGTTTGTTCAGCTGGATTTCTCCTCTCATCCTGTTCAGGAACCCCTGCCTAGGGGTGGCGCCGCCCACAGTCAGCTGGGCCCTCCCACATCAATCATTAATCCTGAAAATGCCCGGTGGCATGTCTACAGGCCAGCTTTATGGAGGCATCTCCTCAACTGGGGTTCCTCCTCCCGGATAACTCTACACAGCATCCAGTTGGCAAGGAAACAAACAAAACCCCCAACCGGCCACAGCTCTGCAGCAGGGCAGTTGTGGGCATGGTGTGACCTTTCTTGTGTCAAGTCCCTGCCTCTGTGATTTACTTCCAGCTTGCTTTTGGTCAGGGTTTCCCCACAGCAGCAGCAGCAGCAAAGCAAACGAGACGAGGTCTCTCGCTGAAACGCGAGATCACTAAGTTCAGCTCGACTGCTTGTCCCACGAGTGTCCCCAGGGTCTGCCAGTCTTGCCTCAACGGCGCCGGGACCATAGCTGCTATACCCAACTTTTTTTGTGTGTGCTGGGGAGCTGACCTCTGATTCTCCTGTTCCCACTTTCTCTTTTCCCACTGAGGCATCACCCAGACCCACACCCCAACATCCCCTCCCAGGATGGCACCACCTTCCCAGTTGCTCCACCCGAGAACTTTGGCGTCCCTTAGCCCTGTCCATGTCTCAGTATGTGGTCTTTTCATTAAGCCCTTTCGTTCCTCAGAGAAGTAACTGCATTTATGGTTTTAAAAATATTTGATCAGTTATGCATTGAGTAACTACTCAGTAAGCATTGTACCCTTCAAATGCATAGTTTAGTGGGCTTTGACCAATGTCCACACTCATGTAATGACCACTGTCCTCAGGGAGGGGTCCTACTTCACACTTGGGTTGCCACCTCTCAGAGGTAACTATGGTATGGAGGGAAGTTCAGAAGCTTTCCCTAGGAAGGCATCAACAGATACCTCTCCATCCCAGAGAGGACATTATTGACAGCTCAAAGTTAAAGCGAAGTCCAAGTCTAGCTTGGTGAACCAGGGAGCTTATTTGGACTTCTGACTGGAGCATGAGTCAGCCAAGCACAGCTGCACCCCAGAAAGGCCCACCCCAGAATGAGCGATAACCCCGGAGCTCCTGCTCAACCTGCAGGTGACTCCACTGAAGAAACTTCTCTTCCTAGCAATTGCTTCCTGTTCATACAATAGACACTAAAGGTGGGACCTTGGAACTTCTGCAAGTTTCTTGGTTGGTTTAAATTTCTGAAGCTTCTGAATCTCAGGATCCTTCCTCCCTCTGGAGACTACAGTTCCATTATAGGAGGCGGCTATCCAGTAAAACTGGCCTCTTCTCTCCGATTTCTTTTTTGTTTTTTTTTTAGACAAAAAATATTTATTTATTTATTTACTTACTTATGAGGCAGGGTTCTACTATATAGCCCTGACTGTCCTGGAGCTCACTATATGGACCAGGCTGCCCTTGAACTCACCCCAACTGCCCATCCTCCCCTGAAGATCTGCCTGCCTCTGCCTCCAAAGTGCCAGGATTAAAGGTGACTGCAATATGCCTGATTGTTTTATCCTTTCTGAATCAAATTTCATATCAATGGAATCATATGGCATGAACATTTTTACATTAGGCTTTTCTTGGTATTTGGTTTTCTTTCTTTCTTTATTATGGGGTGTATGTGTGTTTTGGTTTAGTTCTTTTGTTTTGTTTAGGTTTTAGTTTTTTTTTTGGCATTTAAATTTTTTATTGATATTTATTGAGCTCTACATTTTTCTCTGCTCTCCTCCCTGCCTCTCCCCTCCCCCCTTCAGCCCTCCCCCAAGGTCCCCATGCTCCCAATTTACTCAGGAGATCTTGTCTTTTAATACTTTCTACTTCCCATGTAGATTAGATCTATGTAAGTCTCTCTTAGTGTCCTCATTGTTGTCTAAGTTCTCTGGGATTGTGGTTTGTAGGCTGGTTTTCTTTGCTTTATGTTTAAAAACCACCTATTAGTGAGTATATGTGATAATTGTCTTTCTATGTCTGGGTTACCTCACTCAAAATAATGTTCTCTAGCTCCATCCATTTTCCTGCAAAATTCAAGATGTTGTTGTTGTTTTTTTCTACTGTGTAGTACTTCATTGTGTAAATGTACCACATTTTCCTTATCCATTCTTCGGTCAAGGGGCATTTAGGTTGTTTCCAGGTTCTGGCTATGACGAACAAAGCTGCTATGAACATAGTTGAGCTCATGTCCTTGTGATACGATTGAGCATCCTTTAGATATATACCCAAAAGTGGTATTACTGGGTCTTGAGAGTTTTGGGTTTTTGAGACAGGGTTTCTCTGTGTAGCTTTGGAGCCTGTCCTAGAACTCACTCTGTAGACCAGGCTGGCCTCGAACTCATAGAGATCCGCCTGCTTCTGCCTCCTCAGTGTTGGGATTAAAGGTGTGTGCCACCACTGCCCAGTCATGTGTTTTTGCTTTCAACATTTTTCTACTTGTGGATGTGTGAATATGTTTGTCATAATTTGAATATGGAGGTCATAGGACCACCCAAGGGACTTGGTTCTCTCCTTCTACCATGTGGGCTCCAGGGATTGAACTCAGGCAACTGCCTTCTTCATTTGAGGAATCTGGCTGGCCTGTTTTAAGGTTACTTTTTTGCAGTTTTGGACTGGTCTGAATGTAGCTAAGAATGACCTTGAACTCCTGATCCTGAACCTCCTGGATAGAAGGTGTGCACTGCCTAGACGATGACGATTGGAGAACGTGCTTTCTTTTCAGAGTATGGACTGGGATTTGAACCCACAGCATTTTCTGTCGACCTGGTATTGCGTTGAGCGTCCAGACCGTTAGCATTACGTTTTGTCCTCTCCTTGTCCGCTGATTCCACTCGAACACGCTGCCGTTTGTCACTCTGTTCACGCGCTGGAGATGCCTGCATGGCTCCGGATGGTGCAAACGAGGGAGCTAGGATCTTTCTGTGGCTGATGTTTTCCTTTGTTTTGGATATACACCGCAGTGTTTTCTGGGACATGAGGCAAGCATACACTCACGGGAGACAGCTGGATGGTTTCCCCCAGTGCTTGCACAAATTATACCTCTAGAACATACCATTTCCCTGGAGCAGGACAGGCCAAGACAGACCTGGGCAAAGATAATGTTTAAAATGCCATCAGGGTTAGGTAGTCAGTTTCAAAAGACTTCTAGGATGTTCGTAGACACTGTCCTCGGATGGGTCTCTTGGCATAGCTCACAGGACCCTTCTGAGCCCCTCCTTCATTTTCTACACTAAACTGTCAATGTCTCCTCAGTCCAGACATGTGAAATCTCACTCCCTAGGTGGCCTTGCCAACTGCTGAACTGAAAGTAGCTAAGTAAATTCATTTCCACTTACACGTGAATGACCGTCAGGCCCTTAAGCACCTGTGTTTTAAATGTGAAGCATAATCATCACTGCTAGTAGCTTTCGAGGAGATGTGCTATCTTTTCAGTGAAGTCGGAAAGTTACAAGAGGCTTTGCAAGATGGTATTGGATTGTAAAGGCACTTTGCGTTAGGACCTCATGATCTGAGTTCAATTCTCTAGACCGATATGGTAGAAGGAGACTCCTGCAAGTTGTCTTTTGATCTACACACACACACACACACACACACACACACACACACACACGAGTAAAAAAGTAATGAAGTTATGTGAAGCCTTGGGCTATAACAGTGCATATCTGTGGGGGTGTAGTTGGGAGGGCTGTGAGTTTGAGGCCAACCTGGGCTACATAGTGAGTTCCAGACTAGCCTTGGCTCATATAAATAATGTGATCTGGGGCCGGGCGGTGGTGGCGCATGCCTGTAATCCCAGCACTCGGGAGGCAGAGGCAGGCGGATCTCTGTGAGTTCGAGGCCAGCCTGGTCTACAAAGGGAGTTCCAGGACAGGCTCCAAAGCTACAGAGAAACCCTGTCTCGAAAAAACAAAAAAAAAAAAAATGTGAGCTGGAAAACGCTATCCATCCTAAGCCAGACATGGGTTCAGATCCCAGTCCATACTTGGAATAGAAAGCGTGTTCTCCCCATGTCCGTGTTCTAGCTCACTAGCTAGTGACAGTTGTTCGTGGTTTAACAGCAAACTTTTGCTCAGCCTTTAGAGTTTGACTTAACTAAGCAGGACTTTTCAAAAGAACGAACTATGACATCGTCATCGTCATCGGCAGCCATATTGTGGGCACTTAACCCGTTTATTGACTGGTACATTAATACTGAAGAGATTTGCAAACTGCAGAGAGCCTCTGGTGTTCAAAGTTTAACAATGCATTATTCTTTATTGATTGAATAATTGAGACGGGGGTCTTGCTATGTAGCCCATGCCGGCCCGGAACTGGCAGCAATTCTTCTGCCTCAGCCTCCAAAGTGCTAGGGTTACAGGGATATGAGCCACCAGGCAAGGCAACAGAGCTGGACTCTCTCCAGGGAACTGATGCTGGGGAGACAGGACCCCATGACCTGGAAGAGATCATCCGTTCCAGGTGGAACCAAGACTGTAGCTTCTCAGATCACCCCCTACCCACCCCAAATATGGAAATTCCACGCGCTCCGGAGGTCACCCAGATCAGACTCGGAAGTGAGTGGCAACGTGTTGAGGAACACCAGGGTGAGGTAGCTAACGCCCTTGAAGGAAACATTGTTTAAATTAGATGAGAGCCTTCTACCTACATATCCCGAGTGTGCTGGGATTACAAGCGATTGCCACCACTCCTGGTTTTCTGCGGTGCCGGGGACTAGAACCCAGGGCTCTGTGCCTGCCAGGCAAGCACTCTGCCAAATGAGCCACATCCTCAGTCCCAAGATGGCCTTTTCCTAATGGAACGGAGCTTGCCATCCCGAGGACAGAGGCTAGCAAATCAGCAGCTTCCCTTCTTCATTTAAAAAAGATTCGTTTAACGAAGGTTCTGTCTGTGAGTCGGCGCCCAGTCAAGACTTGGGGCCCTGCGTGGCGACCGTCCTCCCCTCGAGGGTACCCACTGCCCGCCCTCCGGGCCCTGGCCCTCCGCCCCGGCCGCGCCCTGGGCGCAGCCCCTTTTGGCACCGCGGCTCCCAGGTGCCCGGCGCAAAGGCGGAGCCGGACTGCAGCCGCCTGGGTGGCGCCACCGAGACCCCCGGGTGTTCGCAGGTCCCGGCGCTACGGCTCCGACTCCCGCAGCATCCCCGGCAGCGGCTCCAACATCCCCGGGAACCCGAGACTCTCCGGTCGCGCACAACCAGCGGACGCCACCACCATGAGCGCGGGGCCGCGATGGCCAGCACCCGGCAGCTTGCCTGCGCTCTGCGCCTCGCTGCTCCTGCTGGGTCTGCAGCCGCCACCCGTGCGCACCGAGGGTGAGTGTCCTCAGCCGCAGGGGTCCCGGTGCAACCGGGAGGCCAGCCGGGCCGGAGGTGTAGCCTGGAACCGGCCACCCTGAGCCCCAGCATCACCGGCCCCCACCTTTCCCCACCCTCCCCGCCGCCTGCTTCCCTGAGAGAGATCTCTAGAATGAAGTCACGTCTAGGCTGCCCTCTAACTTCCCCTGTTGGGATTGATTTTTCCATGTTCCCTCGGTTTTTCAACGTCTGTAAGGTCGGTGCCCTTCCCGGAGACTGCGGTCAGAAAATATTCGCGTTGTCTAGGAAGGTTTGAAAGATGAGTGAGGATTCGTGTTCCTGGCAAACAGGGAAGCAAGGCGTCCCGGTAGGAGGAACAGCTCGAGCTGAGTCGCTCAGGGGTGTTGGGGAGCATGGGACCTATGATTTAAAAGCAAATAGCTAGACGGGACCCAAGCCGCCAGGTTGGGGTGGATGCCTTGGGACAGGCAGTGGAAAGCCAGGTAGCAGCCAGATGACAAGTTGACCCACTGTGTTTTGTTTTTTTTAACCCGAATTCAGCTTTAAAATTTTTTTAAACATTTAGTATTTATATGCGTATGTGTTTATTTACTTTGTTTTTAAGTTGAAATTTAGCTTTAATTAAAAACAATTAGCGTGTGTGTGTGTGTGTGTGTGTGTGTGTGTGTGTGTGTGTGTGTGCTCGCGCTTACATGCGTGCTTGCTGAGCTGAAGGATTCCCTCCTTCCCCACGCACTACGTGGGTTCCCTGGGGTGGAATTCAGGTCACCAGGCTTGGCAGCAAGCGCCTTTATCCACCGAGCCATGTCGCTGGCCCTTGAATTTGGCTTTTGAAACTCGCCTTAAACTAGCAGAATTAGAGCCCTGTGTCAATACAATTTCCGTTTGAAAAGCTAATTCAGCTGTGTTTAGTTGTTGAAACAACCCCCCCCCCCCCAGAACGTGGAGCTGGAGAGTTTGAAGGGAGGCGGCTGTCCTCAGCCCCAGAAGGTATTCTGGAAAGTTCACCCCTTGGGACGACCTCGACCAATAGGGGAGAAAAGCCTTCGACCGATTTAGGGAGCTTTGCATACATTGAAATATAGTTATTTAAACCTGGTAAAGCCTAGGGTGACGCTAAAGATCAGGGAAAGAAAACCCTGGAACTTGAGGAAATGGTGAGGGGGACAATATGTCACTCGACATCGCAGGTGCGCGCTCCGAGTTTGCATGTATGTGCCATGTTTTAATCAAGGACTTGGACTCTTGGTCAGCGTCTTAGCCATGCCCATCAGCAGTAAGAAGCTGTCAGCGGCTCCTCTAATTAATTACCAATTAATTTATCTGGCAGGGCTCTAGAAGCATCCTGCCACTGAGCTATAGCCTCAGCCCCAATTTTAAAAAGAGATCTAGATGCGCTTCTTAAAAGTTACCATTTCAAAATGTGTAACTGCGGTTTTTAAAATATGCACATGTAAATATTTTGTTGTGCAAACAATGTTAGTGCATCTAATTCTAGAGCATTCCATGACTGCCACATAAAACATCACCTCTCTTTGCGGTCCGTGCATTGGTAAAGCTTTAGCATTTCCGGCCTGACGCTGAGCTTGAAAATTAAACTGGTTTTAAAGAAAGCAAGCAGCATGGGTTGGGTTAGTGCTAACTTTCCAACAAGGTCTAGTCTTGTTCTAGTTTTAATTCCTTTGAACAAGATCTCTTTCCATGATGTTTTATAGAGTTTCGCCCCATTATGAACGCTTAAGCAGAATGCCATGCGGATAAGGATCAAAGTTTTGTGCCTGTCTGGCTTGGGGAGGGGCATAGAAAACAGAAGGTGGGGTTGCCTCCGGCAAAGAGAAACCTAGGACTCCTGGTGTGTGTGTGTGTGTGTGTGTGTGTGTGTGTGTGTGTGTGCCTTTTATTTCTGGGAATGCTTCCTGCTCCCCACCACCACCTTCCTTCTTCCTCTCTCCACTTGACCTATGGAGAATCATGAGCACACTTCATTGTAAGAAAATGCCATTTGCCAAGCCCTCCTTTGTATAGCAGAGCCACAGAAGAACTGTAAGCTGTATTGTGAACGGTTTGCTGCCTGGGTCTGTGCTTACTGCCGCTCTCATCTCTAGTTATCTGAGTCTGTGTGGGGAGGAGGAGAGGACTCTAGTTATCTGAGTCTGTGTGGGGAGGAAGGAAGGACTCTAGTTATCTGAGTCTGTGTGGGGAGGAAGGAAGGACTCTAGTTATCTGAGTCTGTGTGGGGAGGAGGGGAGGACTCTAGTTATC
>NC_022012.1:86321831-86329052 GCF_000317375.1 Microtus ochrogaster
CCAGGCTGGTCTCGAACTCACAGAGATCCACCTGCCTCTGCCTCCCGAGTGCTGGGATTAAAGGCGTGCGCCACCATCGCCCGGCTAACTCTTATAACTTATATTAGTCCATCATTTTTGTCTGTGTTAGCCACATGGATTGGTACTGTTTTTGGTGAGGCAGTCACATCTTGCTTCCTCTGCCTCTGGGTCACAACTGCAGCCTGCACTTCCCCCTTTCTAGCATTTTTGTTGCCCTGCCTCTACTTCCTGCCTGGTTGCCCCGCTTCTACTTCCTGCCTGGTCACCCCACCCATACTTCCTGCCTGGCTACTGGCCAATCAGTATTTTATTAAAAATAATACAAGGGGCAGAATAAAAGACCATTGTCCCACAGCACTCCCCCACCCTTTTTTCAAAACAAGAACTCTGAATTGAATCTCTCTTGTTTAGCTTTTTTTTTTTTTGACCATTATCCATAATAACTAGTAACCAACATTCTAAACAAAGAAAAATACCCATAGTCCATTTTTTGGGAAAGTGGGCTGATGATCTTATGGGGACCTAAAGAATATTTAGAATTATGATCAAGTCATGACTGGAGTATCCTATGAGGCTTGATCATCTCAAGCAGCGGTCTTGAATCTGTTCTAGATATAGAACTCGGACATCTGGGCCATCCACTCCTATTGGAGATTTCTCAGGGGGTCTTCCTTGATCAAACCTTATTTTTCTTAACCCAGAATGAATCCACAGCCTTTCATTTTCTGTGTAAACAAAAGTCAAACCTCTTCTCAAAAGTAACATACCTTTTGACTTCAATTTTGAAGTCAGGTTATTTTTAAAATACCTATCTTGGATTAATTTAGCAGCATTTATAAACAAATATCTTTTAGCAGCAGTTGCTCCTTCCTCAGCATTCAAACAGTTCAAAGATAGCATAATAACATACAGTATCCAGATTCTCTGTGTGCCTTTCATCTTTACTTGGCTTTATTTTAAGCTCTATTTCTTTTATTTTTAATATTTGGCTTTTTGAGACAGGGTTTCTCTGTGTATCTTTGTCTGTTTTGGAATTTACTCTGTAGACCAGGTTGTTCTTGAACTCACAGAGATCCGCCTGCCTCTGCCTCCCAAGTGCTGGGATTAAAGGTGTGTGCCACCACATCCAACTATTCTCTTTTTTTTTATTTTAAAGACAATTATCTTTTTTTCTATTTCCCAAGCCTATATATATTTTTAAACACACTCTAAACTGTTTAAAGATTTTTTTTTAAAATTTGAATCTGTCTTTACTATTTCTCTCTCTTTTTTTAACCATATGAGTCTTTACTTTGCTAAGTGATATGGCTAGGACAAAAGCCATGGCTTTGGCAGCTGGATCAAACCTATTCCTTAGCTTTTTGAGATTTTAGCCTCTTGGCAGAGGTACCGGCCAGAGCCATGTTTATTGTCACAACTCTATAGCGTTTTAAGGACCCTGTCACCACCAAAAAGCATGTAGTCAGCTTTTTATTAACACCATTTAAGTACTTCGTGGCAGGACCTCTTAAAAGAACTGCAAGGTTTTGCAGCTAAAGCTGTGTCAGGAAGCCTCTCTTAAATGAGAGTGCTTGCCTCTAGCAAGCCCACCTGAGAAAATGCTGCTATCAAGAAACTGTGTTTAACTCTTTTTTTTGTCTAGAATTATTTTTTAAACTCTTTTTGTTTTTATGTGGATGCAGTTGTCCCACTTTGGGTGCCATTCTGTTCACTGAGGTTTTCTGTCCTGCCCGGTTCCCACAGTCATTAAGTCCCAAAGAAATCACATAGGGGTCTACATTAATTATAAATTGATTGGCCTAGTATCTCAGGCTTCTTATTAACTCTTATAACTTACATTAGTCCATCATTTTTGTCTGTATTGGCCACATGGCTTGGTACACAGTCACATCTTTCTTCCTCTGTATCTGGGTCACAACTGCAGACTGTGCTTCCCTCTTTCCAGCATTTTTGTTGCTCCGCCTCTACTTCCTGCCTGGTCACACCACCCATACTTCCTGCCTGGTCATCCCACCCATACTTCCCACCTTGATACTGGCCAATCAGCATTTTATTAAAAATAATACGTGACAGGATAAAAGACCATTGTCCCACAGCAGGCCTGTGTGGGAACAAGGGGAGGACTGTTCAGTTGATACTCACGATTGTAGATATTTGGACAAAAACAGGCTCTAAAAAAATAAAATTTAAGCAAAAAACATTCATTTATATTTGACTAATTCAGTATGTATCACATACACAAAGTAGAAAGACTACTGTATTTCTGTATTTTTACTTTGTTTTTCATTTGTATTTGTGTTTATTGGGTGCACAAGAGGATGGAGTCCAGCAGTCAGTACCAAGTGTCTTCCTCAATCCCTTTCTAATCTTAGGATTTTTAAATTTATTTATTTTAATATGTGTGTGGAGGTGCCTCCTGAGGTTAGTGATGTGAGATTCCCCTTAGAGTGGAATTCCAAGCAGTTGTGAGCCACCCCATATGGGTGCTAGGAACCAAACTCTGGTCCTTTGCAAGAGCAGTGTGTGCTCTTAACTGCTGAGCAATTCCAGCCTCTCTACCTTGTGTTTTTGAGACAGGGTCTCAGGGGAACCTTGTCATTCAGTCACAGGAATCCTCACGTCTCCACCTCCCCAGTGCTGGGATTACAGGCATGTGTAGCTGAACACGGAATTTATGTTTTTGGGTGGAGCACACACCACATTCACATGTGGAGGTCAAAGGCAACTTTGTGGAGCCTTTTCTCTCCTTCTCCCTTTACAGGGGATCCAGGACCAAACTTGGGTTGTCCGATTCATGCAGCAAGCTCCCTTACCCCCTGAGCTATCTTGCTTGCAAGTGTGGGAGCTAGGAATGGAGCTCAAATCTTTACGTTAGAGCAGCAAGCCCTTTGCCAGCAAGCCCTTTGCCAACTGAGTTATCTTCTCAAACTTTACTTTCTTGAATTTTTGAAATGGAAAAAAAGTCTTCATATTAACTAAATGCAAATGAGTGGTCTGGATAATGATTTAAGAGAAAGACTCATCAATTCAGTCCATGTTCAAAGAGTAACTACTACATACCAGGCAAGGCCCTTGCTGACAAAGACAGAATGACAGGGAGAAATGGGTCCTTCCACCAGGGAGCTTAAAACCCACAGGAGGAGAGCTGCCTGATGTGGGAGTGTCATATATCAATCTGTTGACTTCATTAGTTAAGTAATAAAGAAACTGCTTGGCACTCATAGGTTAAAACATAAGTGGGTGGAGTAAACAGAACAGAATGCTGGGAGGAAGACGAAGAGAGGTAAGATGCCTCAGAGAGACGCCATGCTCCCCTCTCCAGGGCAGACGCGATAGTTCTGCTCTCTGAGGCCAAGCTCCGGCCCAGGATGGACCTAGGCTAGAATCTTCCCGGTAAGCGCACCTCGGTGCTACACACTTTATTAGAAATGGGCTAGTCCAGGTGCGAGAGTTAGCCGAGAAGAGGCTAGATATAATGGGCCAAGCAGTTTTTAAAAGGATACAATTTGTGTGTTGTTATTTCGGGTAAAGCTAGCCGGTGGCGGGAGCTGGGTGGCGGAATGCAACCCGCAGCTCTTACAACAGCTGCCAGCAGATAGCTGGATGAGTGCTGCTGCCGCTTCGGCTTCCGTCTCTGATGAGGCTAAAGAGCAGAAGAGCTCTGAGAGTCATGGCAGGAGGTTGTCGTCTGTTGTTTGTTTGCCTAGGGTCTCAGATCAGGCTGGTCTCCAACTCACAGTGATCCCCTTGCCTCTGTCTCAGAGTATGAGCTACTGACTTCAGTATAAGAGACTTTTTACTTAATGCAGGATAACCTGAAACACAAGTAAAACTTACTGAGCATTGGGGTGGAGATGGTCAGTAGCTAAGAGGTTTGCTGCTCTTCAGAGGACCAGAGCCTGAGTCCCAGCATCCACATGGTGGCTCACAACCCTCTGTAACTCCACACCCACGCAAGGGAACCCAGGACACTGAGCCCTGTCACATCTTTTTTTTTTTTTTTTGGTAGAAGGTGTAGTAAGGAGAAGTGGGGGCCCCTTGTTTGTCCTGGCCACCCAGCTAGCTTAGCTCCAAAATAATCACACAGAAATTGTATTAATTAAATTACTGCCTGGCCCATTATTTCTAGCCTAGTATTGGCTAACTCTCACATCATGATTTAACCCATTTCTAATAATCTGTGTTCACCATGAGGTAGTGGCTTACTGGGAAAGATTCAGCGTGTCTGGCCTGGTGGCTGGCTCCATGGCAGCAATCCCTGACCCTGCTTTCTTCCTCCCAGAATTCAGTTCTGTCTACACCGCCTAACTATGTTCTGCCCTATCAGGCCAAGCAGTTTCTTTATTAATTAACCAATGAAAGCAACACATAGATAAAAGAACCTCCTACACCAAGAAGGATTAAATGAAACAAAGCAACACACACATACACACACACACACATACATACACACACATACCCAATCTCATTGTAGACCAGGTTGGCCAGTAGAACTCAGAGAACTGCCTGCGTCTGTCTCCCAGTGCTAGTATTAAAGACAGGTGTCACCACACTGGCTAATTCAAACCCATGCCAGACCACGGTTGGTGTGGTTGGTGTGTGTGTGTGAGGGGAAGAATGCACATATGTGTGTGTGCGCACGCATGGGTGCATGGGGAAGCCAGAGAGCAACTTTAGCTGTTGCCTTTAAAATGCCACCCACCGTGTTCCCTTGAGACAGGGTTTCTCGCTGGCCTGAAATTCCTCAAGCAGGCCAGGCTGGCTGGCCAGTGAGTCCCATAATCCCCCTGTTTCCACTCTCATCACTGCAGGCCCCAAGTCAACGTCACCCCGGCTCTATTGTTATGTGGTTTCTGCAGATCAGATTCAGGGTCCTTAAGACCCCAAGGCAAACATTTAACCGATGCGTCTGTCTCCCCACCATAGTTAAGTATTTGTTGGTTGGGTTGTTTATAGTAGACCAGAACAAGTGAGACGTAGTCTTGTACTCTGGTTCTGGATAGCAGGGAGGATGGAGTGGGAGGGAGGTTTGAACTCATGGGCTTGAAACCCGTTTGGGCAGCAGAAGGAGCACCCACCTCAAGATGCCTAGAGCTGAAATAAGTGAAAACCCCAGCAGAACTGTCACCACGACAGCGAGCGTGGCAGACTCCCAGGGACGGAGACGTCTGCAGACAGCGAGCGTGGCAGACTCCCAGGGCCTTGGACCTCACATCACATACCCTTCTCATCCTGTACAGGGAAACTCTTCCTGCTGGAGTCTCAGAACGGCTCTCGGGGCCTGGACCTGGAGGCAGCTCGGCTCTCCTGCAGGAGCAGGGGTGCCCACTTGGTGTCTGCCGGGGAACTGAAGAGAGTGGTCCGAGACTGTGCCTTCGCAGTGTGCACGACAGGCTGGCTGGCTGACGGCACCCTTGGGTAAGTCAGGGTAGCCAGGGAAGCATTCTTTTCCAACCACCTCAGCTGCGCTACCTAGGTGTATACGGGGCTCAACGATTGTCCTGCAGGAGTCAGAGGACGACTCTTCAAAGCCAGCTCTCACTTTGTCAAAGTAGGGTCCCTCTTGCTTCTTCTGCTCTACCTAAAGCTGCCTGTGCAGACTCCAGCGCCCCCCCCCCCCCCCCGTCTCTGCTCCCATTTTGCCACAGGAATGCTAGGATCACAGATGCGTGCCACCATATCCAACTTTTTACACGGGTTCCTGGGTAGTACCCAGGTTGCCAGGCTTCGATAGGGCCTTTACGTTTCGAGTGGCCTCCCTCCCGAACCCCTCCACCATGTTCTGGTCTCCGGAGTCAGTTACCTTTGTAGCCTTAGAGATAATTATTGTTTGAATCTAAAACACCCCCCCCCCCCACGGGCTCTTGTTTTGAATGCTTGTCCCCAGAAGGTGGCACTATTTGTAGGGAGGGTCCTGTGAGACATTTTTTGATGTGGGGTCAAGCTGGTCAAGCAAGTCACTGGGAGCTGGCCTCTGAAGATTGCCCACACAATCTTCACAGCCTGATTCCTGTCACTTTCTGGATTCCCGTCTTCAGTCAGGTGAGCAGCCTCTGGCACCACGGACTGGGTGGTTCCGGCTGCCACACGGCTCCAGCTGTGGGGACTGAAACCACAGAAACCGTGAGCCAGAACGAGCTGCTCCTGCCGTGAGTGGTTGCTCTCGGGTGTTTTGCAACTGTTCGAAGTAACAAGTAGAGACCAGATGCCTAGCCTCGATGAAGGCTACGGCCTCACGCAGGCCCTTGCCAAAAGGCCTACCCAGTGTCCTAGCCGAGAGCCAACGGCCACTGCCAGAACTGTGAGTGGCAAGGCTCCCAGGTGCTTCTAGCTCTCCCCTCCCCGTTGAGCTTTCAGCAGCCTGTGAGTCTCCCCAGCTCAGGTTCTGGAGCCTACAGAGCACTTGTCCCCGCTGTGAGCTGAGCTCCTAACCCAGCAAATGCTTTGGAGAAGCAAGTCTTGTGATGAGCTGGAGACAACGTCCTAACAGGGTTTGCACCTGTTCCTTGGGTTTCAAAGATGAGAGTAGAATTTCAGGCCTCCAGGTGTCTGGAAGAATCCATAAGAATTCACTTTTAAGGAAGATAATTCTACCCTAGTCCTTGATCTTACTTCAACGATTTTTATTAGCAGAGTATTTCACACACAATATGAAATAGCCAGTCACACTAGGAGATTAATAATGAGTAAAATTCAGGAAACACACCAGCTAAATGAAATTCTATATATCACCCCAGGTAGATAGTGACTTTCAGATGACAACCCTTGAGGCTGGAGAAATGGCACAGCTATTAAGAGCACTGGCTACTTTTCTATAGGACCTGGGTTTGATTCCTAGCATGCCTGTGGCAGCTCACAATCATCTGTAACTTCAGTCCGGGGGATCCAGCACCCTCTTCTGACCTCCTCAGTCACGAGGCACCCTCATGGTGCACAGACATGCATGCAGGCAAAACACCCATACACATAAAATAAAAATAATTTTTTAAAAAAGATGACAATCCTTAAATTTTTCAAAACTGTAAAAGACAAGAATTTTACCAGGATGAGAAACTATAAAAATAGCCAAATGGAAATGTTTTAGAAATGAAAAACAATAGTAACTAAAATTAAGAATTTAATGGATGGATCTAATAGCTGACTGAAATGAGCCAAAGAAAGAATTAGTAAGCTGGAAGCTATTTGGGAGGGAGATATGCT
>NC_022012.1:86329316-86330146 GCF_000317375.1 Microtus ochrogaster
AAAAAAAAAAAAAAAAAAAAGAATTCTAAAAGGAAGAAAAGAGGGGGCTGGAGAGGTCGGTGGTTGGGAAGTCTCATGTCGGAGGCTTCCTTTCTCCCAGCACCCACACATTGAGTCCGCACATGGAGGCTGCTCTCTGTGTGGAGTCCAGGCTGAGGGGTTCTGGTTTGGGGAGACTGTCGCTCTCCCAGCACCCACACATTGAGTCCACACATGGAGGCTGCTTTCCGTGTGGAGTCCAGGCTGAGGGACACTGTTTGGAGCCTCGCTACAGAAGCCTGGGTAACACAGAGGGCATAACCACAGTGTTCTCAGATGGTCCCTTCACAGGCAGATTATGGAGCCTGTCTGCTCCAGCTTGGTGAACTCCACTTCCCCTTCGCCTGGCAGATAGCTCCGTTGTTCTTCCTCCTTTAGTCCTACCTCAGTTTCTGTCTTACCTCAGTTCTCTGCACCGCCCCTCCCCCCGCTGCCCAGGCTCGTGGGTGCAGGCACCAGGATCCCATCCTTGCCACAGGTTTCTGCAGACCTCGGAGACATGTTGGACGAGGTGATTCAGCGGAATAAGTGCACCCTCCTCTTCCCACCCATAGGCCACTCCTCCCAGCTCTCCACCCAGCCACCCAGGCAGACCCCTGTCTTCTGAACCACAGAATCTGGAGTTTAGGGGACCTCCCATTAAAGGCTTTAGAAGGAAATGCCAAGCTTGGAACCCTTGTCAAGGAGCAATGGTTCTTGGAGAGGCTTTCGGAATATCTGAATAGAAAGAACTGCGAACCTAGTGAGGTGCCTCAGCGGGACTCAGAACTCTCAAAGGAAGGGAAAACCTA
>NC_022012.1:86330311-86332153 GCF_000317375.1 Microtus ochrogaster
CCACAGAGAAACCCTGTCTCGAAAAACCAAAAAAGAAAAAAAGAAAAAGAAAAAAAAAAAGAAAACCTAAGAGTAGGTGTCACTTGGAAGACCTTTCCCCTCCCAAGAAGATAGTTATTCCTCCAGCAGGGGTCAGAAAAGGAAAGGTCTGGACAAGACAGCAGCAGTGTCTTGGCTGGGGGCTACTCAAAGGGAATCGATTCTGTTAAAGCTGAAGTCTGTGCACCAGGGGAATTTTAGATGGCCTTCCAAAGATTAAGAGCCACCCAACCTGCTCCCAGAATAAAGGCCCCCTGGAGAAGCCCCCCTCAGAAAAAAAGTCCCCTCAGATGAAGCCTCCTCAGAAAAAGTTGAACCCTCATAACCTAGGAAAAGACTCCCCACAAGAGAACCCCCCTGGAAAGATCTCTCTGTCTCTCTCTTTCTCTGTGTCTCTCTCTCTCTGAAGAATGTCACATAGAAATACACCCTCTCCTGCTTAGACAGCAAGGGCTCTAGGACTTTCCAGAACTTACTAGGGAAGATGGCAGTGACTGACCGTGGGTCTGTGGTCGCTGGTCCCAAGGGGCATAAGAGTTCCTTGGCTCAGTGTGGCCCCATCAGCTGTAATGGAGATGTGGTTTACAACAAGCACTGCTCTCACCTTGCTGAGACGCAGACAGCTGACAGTATGGAGTGGTTCCCTCGAGCACATAGCGAAGGCTGCTTACGCAGCCAGATCTATAAGATATGTCCAGGGAAGACGGGAGTGAAGCGTGCCATTTACAGTGACTTTTCCCTCGCGTCCCTTGCTGGAGATATCCCCACTCACCCTCACCCCCAGCCAGAAGGCCACTGCTTAGAGAATGCCACCATGCCTCCAAAGTGTCTCACTAAGGAAGCTGTTGGACTGTGACACCCAGTCTGGGAAAGTCAGCTATTCTTTGGCAGAGGATGCCCTGGTTACCATGGTGACGGGGGACTTTATGCAAATCAAGCTTTTGACTTTCAGCAGGCAGGGCATGATGAGAAATGTTTCCTCATTGCCTCACCACTAGGTGACCATCTGTCTTTTAGGAGAGGAGGTGGTAGAGAGTACTGTGTTACCCACTCTGGTCTCAAACTCTTTATTTCAAGTGATCCTCCTGCCTCAGCTTGCCAAGTAGCCGATGCTACAGTTGTGTGCCATTATACAAGACACATGCCATTTTATGCCTTTTGTTCTCAAATAATCTGCTAATTTTTAAGCCTTTGGGTTGCAGTTGCTTACCTAGAGTGATAGATTTGCTTCATTTAGGTTCCGCTTTGCAAGCTAAAGAATTCCATATAATTTTAGTCGATTTTCTAGTCTTTTAGATTCCCCTGAACCTGGAGTTACAGGAGGTTGTGAGCCCCCATGCCTGGTGCTGGGAACCAAACCCAGGTTCTCTGTGAGAGCAAGCGTTCCACTGCTGAGCCTTCTCTCCACCCCTTCTACCGAACCTTTCAAAAACTCAAATGAGGACTGGGGAGATGGCTCAGCAGGTAAAGATGCCTTCTGTCAAGGTTGAGGACCTAAGTTCAGCACCTGGGACCTGCATGGTGGACAATCTTCATACACACATGACCTCCATACACGTATTACCAAAGTAAACACTTAAAATGTAAAAATAAACTCAAGTGACTCCTTGGATGGATTTTTTTTCTCAGTGAGGGTGTAAAAAGGTGTTGCCTCTGATGCCTGTGAGCTAACCCCGTCATCACCTGTCTTCCAAATGTGACCTTTGCCCAGCACTCGGGAGGCAGAGACAGGCGGATCTTTGTGAGTTCGAGACCAGCCTGGTCTACAAGAGCTAGTTCCAGGACAGGCTCCAAAACCACAGA
>NC_022012.1:86332253-86335644 GCF_000317375.1 Microtus ochrogaster
AAAACAAAACAAAACAAAAAAAAACAAAAAAAAAAAAAATGTGACCTTTGTCTGAGGAGAATGTTTCTATGTCCAAAGGTCTCAAAGTTGATGGCAGAAATGAATTCTTTTCAGCCTGAAGACGGTCCTAACCCAGGGTCCACCTTTGTCTGTGCAGGACAACTGTGTGCAGCAAAGGGAGCGGCGAACAGCCAATCGTGAGAGCTGTCGATGTGAGAATTGACAGCCACCCTGCTCCCGGTACCAAGTACAACGCCCTTTGCATTAAGGATGAAGGTCAGTCTTTGTAAGGGTCCGGGAAGGTGTGAGTGGCTGCTACCGTCTATGTGAACACATTGGGGTGACATGTCTCTGAGCATGCTTCGCTGATTCTTCCCAGGGTGAATAGAGGGATGGCTTGGATGCTAAGATCACTAACTGCTCTTCCCAAGGAACTTCGGTTCCCACCACCTATGTTGGGTAAATGCCTGTCACTCTAGCTCCAGGGACTCCAATAACCTCGTCTGTGTGGGCATTAGCAATCATATGTGCACACACACACACATATACAATTTAAAAAAAATAAAACAAATGTTAAAAATTACAAGTTTAGAAGGAGACTAACTATAAAAGCAGATAAGGAAGTGGGAACCTGGACAGGAAAGTGAACATGGCCAAGCCATGGTTCAATATTCAGCAGAGTTCACAGAGGTGCTGAGGGAGCCAGTGTCTCAGAGAACCTCTGGAGGTGGTGTGCATGTATCACAAACCTCTGGAGGCAGTGTATGTATCCAGAACCTCTGGAAACAGTGTGCACTGGGCAGCGTGCATTTATCGAGAACCACTGGAGGCAAAGTATACAAAGAACTCAAGAAATTGGTCATCAAAAGAACAAATAATCCAATAAAAAATGGGGTACAGAGAATTCTCAACAGAGGAATCTAAAATGGCTGAAAGATACTTAAGTAAATGTTCAACACCCTTAGCCATCAGAGAAATGCAAATCAAAACAACTCTGAGATTCTTACACCTGTAAGAATGGCCAAGATAAAAACATTGATGACAACTTACGTTGTTGGGGGGTAGAGAGAACACTTCTGTATGGCTGGTGGGAATACAAGCTGGTACAGCCCCTTTGGATGTCAGTGTGGCGATTTCGCAGAAAATTAGGAAACAACCTTCCTCAAGACCCAGCAATACCACTTTTGGGTATATATCCAAAGGATGCTCAATTGTGCCACAAGGACATGTGCTCAACTATGTTCATAGCAGCTTTGTTTGTCATAGACAGAATCTGGAAACAACCTAAATGCCCCTCAACTGAAGAATGGATAAGGAAAATGTGGTATATTTACACAATGGAGTACAACACAGCAGAAAAAAAAATGACACCTTGAAATTTGCAGGCAAATGGGTGGAGCTAGAAAATATCATATTAAGTGAGGTAACCCAGACCCAGGAAGACAATTATCACATTTACTCACTCATAAGTGGTTTTTAAACAAAGCAAAGAAAACCAGCCTACAAATCACAATCCTTGAGAACCTAGACAACAATGAAGACTCTAAGAGAGACATACACAGATCTAATCTACATGGAAGTAGAAAAAGACAAGATCTCCTGAGTAAATTGGGAGTATGGAGACCTCAGGAGAGAAGGGGAGGGGAGAGGCAGGAAGAGGAGCAGAGAAAATTGTAGAGCTCAATAAAAATCAATTTAAAAAAACTCCGGAGGCGGTATGCATGTATTGAGAACCTCGGGAGATGGTGTGCATGTATAGTTACTGTCTAATTGCTGTAACAAAAGGTGACATAAGGGAGTAGGTGTTTACTTTGCTTCACAGTTTGAGGGTGGAGTCTATCATGCTGTAGGAACTTAAGAGCACTATGGGCAGTGTGTCCACATCTGGGAAGCAGAGAGAGACAAATGCTGCTGACCATTTCCTTTCCTTTCCCTGAGGTCGTGGGGTGGCACCACCCACTCTGAGGACATGTCCTCCTTCCTCAGTTGAGCACCTTCACAGACCCACCTGGAGCTGTCTCCTATGTGATTCTAAATCCAGCTAAGTTGATAATGAAGATTAATCCTCACAGTACACAATTATGATTTTCCTTATTGGGGTGAGGGAGCTGGGATAGATATACCACTATAGCTGTCAGTCATTGCTCAAGGGATATATGAGAAAATACTGACTTCTAGGGGTTTTGTTTGTCTGGGTGCAAGTGGCACGATCCCACAAAGAGGTGCAGGTGCCCACCAGGAGCCCTGTGCTTGGAAAGATCCAGCTTTCTGGGGAATAAGAGCAGAACCCTGGGCTGGGCAGTAATGGCTCATGCCTTTGATCCCAGCACTTGGGAGGCAGAGGCAGGAGGATCTCTGTGAGTTCAAGGCCAGCCTGGTCAGCAGAGTGAGTTCCAGGAAGGCCAGGGCTACACAGAGAAACCCTGCCTTGAACAAACAAACAAAAAAGAACAGAACCCTGTCCTTGTCCACTTCAGATCCTGATGGTCACGGCTCAGGCTTTAGTCTCTCTTCCTAGTGAGGACCATACTTAAAAATAATTTCTTTCCTGAGCTGGGGAATTGGCTCAGAGGTTAAAAGCACTTATTGCTCTTGCAGAGGACTCAGGTTTGATTTCCAGCATCCACATGGAGGCTCATGACTGTCTATAATGCCAGTTCCAGGGGATCAGGCATCCCTTTCTGAGTTTTGAGGGTTCTGGGAACACATACGGTGCATATATATACACACATGTAAAACACTCACGCACATTCATCAGTGACATGCCATTCATCAGTGACATGACCGTCTTCCAGTGTGAGCACTCAGCTAGGAAAGGGTCTGCAATTTGCTGGGTTATATGAAAGGCCATCAGAGCCATCTCTCCATCAGCCCAATCAAGTAACCAAGAGACTCTCCCTCTGTCTCTGTCTCTCTCTGTTTCTCTGACAGCTGTATAAGGAAATTCAAATGACCCTTTAGATCCCAAACCTCACCAGTGTCTGACCCTGAGGGAAACAGAACAAAGCCAGAACCTTGTCCCTCTAGTGATCTCAAGGGAACAGGTCTTCTTTAGTTTTGTGACATTTTGTGCCACCCAAAGCAGAGTGACTTAAATGACAACTTGGTAGCCCCACAATTTGTGTGGCACTTGTGCTAATCCTGGCTAGGCTCATCTACCAATCTCTAGCCTGCTCGTGGTTCAGAGGTAGCTTTGCTCCTGGGGAGCACAAGAGCTGCCATCTAGCTGCAATGGCAAATGTCCAGTTCAAAGGGAAACCCTGTCTGAAAGGAGTGGGACCGGCAGTGACAGCAGGACCCCTGACATCCTCCTTGGCCTCCACACAAGTGTGCTCAGGCATGCACACAGAGATACACACAGATACCCCCTATGCATCACACATATAGACCC
>NC_022012.1:86336006-86341964 GCF_000317375.1 Microtus ochrogaster
CACACATACACATCACACACACACAGACATTCAGCCCCCAGCACCGCACATACACACAGACACCCCCCATAGACATACATCACACATAGACACCCCAACACATACATACATCTCTCACACAGAGATACTCACACACACAGACACCCCCTTTCACACAGTGACACCCTCCACAGTACCAGACACACATAGAGATACACCGTCAATCTCCCCTACAGCAACACACACACATTCCCTATACATACACTAAAATAAATAATTAAAACGTAGAGAAAGGCTAAGCAACCACCCTGGATTAAATGGGATAAGAGACTTGATAATGAAATGCAATCCTGGACTAGCAAAAAAAAAAAAAAAAAAAGACTACTGTATTTGATGGTGTTTGAATATGGATTGTGAATTACACAGCTTGATATTGATGCCAAGACATCGTGATTTTGATAATTTCTGCTGCTGTGCTAAGTGGACATCCTTGCTTTTAGGAAATGCACAGCTAAGTCTCTCAGGGGGTGAAGGGCATCATGTCTACAACCTTCTCTAAAGTGGCTCAGAGAAGTGTATGTGTTGCTGTGTGTGTGTGTGTCTGTGTGCCCGCGCGCGCCCTCCCATGCGCTGTGAGTTTTTCCTAGTGCGTTGTAAAGAAACATCTCACCTTGAGAGGACACCAATGACAGGACAATAATTGCTCCATTCAAGTTGAGCTTGGTGGTGAGTGTCCCGGGGTTACTCACCAGAGCGGCATGACTCAAGAGCAGCTACCGTATAGAAAGCTCACCCCATCATGAGTACCCACAGAGAAAGCTGCCCCCATGCTGCTCTCCTCATAGCTGTCCCTGTGTCCTGCTGTCATGCCTTAGATGGAGTGTGGAAGTCATTGCTCACAACCCTCCGGGTTTCGTGGGGAAGAGGTTGCCCTTCCCTTATGGGGATCTGATGAACCTCCTTGGCGAAAGCAAACAGGCTAGTCAGAGGGTTCCTATGGATTTTCAAGCACTGCTCAACTGAGATTTCCTGGGGTTTCTCACACACACAGTGTTAAGAGGACCTGAAGGCTCAGCTGAGCGGACCTGAGGGCAGGAGGGTAAGCCCAGCTCACAGGGCCTAAGGTTCCTACCAGTGCATAGGTGAGGCTCAACTCAGTGTCCCAGCACTGCGCCCTCTTTCTACCCTCTCTCTGGTCGGCATGCCATGTCTGTGTCACCACGATGCTGCTCCCCTCTGGTAAGACCAGAGGAATGGAGAGTGCTGACTTCAAAACTGGTGGACACACACCTGCTAAAGATGGAAGCTCACATGCATACAGCCCCTCCTGCAGGTCTTCCGAGCAGAGTGCACCACCAGCATAGACACGTCTTTTTCCCTCTGGTGTTTTTGTTTCAGAGGGCGAATTTCCAGCCCATGCTGATCTCACTCAAACTAGTAAGTGCACAGTTACTTTTACAGACAGGATGCTGAAGCCTCTTCCACTTGCATTTTCCCCCGCTCTATTTGGGTAGATTCTCAGTGGGGTCAGTAGCCCAAGGATTGGTGACTTCCAGCTCCCCCTCGATTCTGTCTGCCACACCCCCAGCCCACACATTGCTGCCCCCCTGAGACATAGCTGGTCTCACCTCCCTTCTTTACAGCCACTGTTACCTTTATTTCCCCTAAAGACGGGAATGTTCAGTTCCCTGTCGCCTTCAAGAAGAGCTGGATGCTCACTGTCCCCAGCTCTCAGGTCTGCCTAGAGGAGTCCCCCTACCTCAGGAATGGCTTTGGGAGAATTTCCCAGCTGAGTCATCTCTCTAGCCCTGCCTCTGCCTATCTTTTAACCTCATCTATGTGGGCATTTCAGAGTCCAGAGCCCGTGGTCAGGGCTGGTTCTCCTCCAAGATTTTGAGTGTTCCCTGCTCAAATTTAGCCTAGTGACTCCATGTCAAAGAAGCAAGTGCAGACAGGTGAGTCTTTTCAACTCTTCCCTGTCACTAAGTCAAGGGCTCTCCATGCTCTGTGTCCTATCGCTTGTGGGCTTTTTAGTCTTCTGGCCTCTGTGGATGGTGCGGTGGTTCTCAGTCTTCTGAATGCTGTAATCCTTTAACAGTTCCTCATGGTGTAGTGACCCCAACCACAAAACTACTTTCCTTGAGAATTCATAACTGTAATTTTACTACTGTTATGAATTGTAATGTAAATTCTGTGTTTTCTGATGGTCTTAGTTTGGCCGGGTGTGGTGACATTGTGTTTTCCTGCTATGGTAAGACACTCTGACCAAAAGTAACTTGGGGAGGAAAAGGATGATTTGGCTCACACTTCCGGGTCACAGTCCATCGCTGAGGGAAGTCAAGACAGGAACTCAAGCAGGAACTAAGCAGAGACCATAGCGGAATGCTGTTTACTGACTCACTGACTGGTTTGTGTTTAGCTAGCTTTCTTATGAGGCCCAGACCCACCAGCCTAGGGATGGTGACACCCAAGGTGGGCTCGACTCTCCCACATTATCCACCAATAAGACAGTCTCTCGCAGAACAATCTGATCATGGTAACTGAGGTTTCCTCTTCCCAGATAACTCTAGGTTGAGTCAATTTGATAATACAACCTAATCGGGCCTGAGAGGCCAGCATCTTTATCCACTGAGCCATCTCACCAACCCAGCGTATCTCTTTTTGAGCAAAATTTTCTTGGGTGACCTGAATGCATGAGCACTAAAACAAAGGAAGGTAGAATACTAGAAGAGGAAATCCGAACTTCAAGTTATTTTCCTTTCTGGGGAAAAAAAGATGTCTTGACTTTGATGTGGCACTTCTACACCTACAGATTTATCCTAAAAATAACTACATAGAATAAATATGGGACTGGGAGAAGGCTCAGCGGGTAAAGTGCTTGGAGCTGAGTTCTGTTCTCCAGAATCCATGTTTTTCAAGAGCGCACAGTGGGGCTGGGTAAAGTGTGTGCTGTGTGAGCAACAAGACCTCAGTGTGGATCCCAGCTCCCACATAAAAGCCAAATGTATGGCACACGTCTGTAACACGTCTGTAACCCCAGCGCCGGGGAGCTGAGACAGGTGGATCCTGGGACTCACTGGCTAGCCAGTCTAGTCAAACAAGTGAGCTCCAGGATCCGTGAGCAACCTTGTCGCAAATGTAAGGTGGAAAGCAATGGAGGGGGACACAAGACATAAGCCTCTAGACATGCACACATGGACAAATACAAATGCACACACACACACACACACACACACACACACACACACGGTGGGGGGGTGGGAAGTGTGGTCTTTTGGTCCAACCTGTGAATGTCTAAGAAGCTACACCCCAGAACAACAGGCAAAACATGAAGTGAGGCAGCAGATTGGTAACACTGTTTAATTAATTAATGTGTTTAGTGTGTGTGTATGTGTGTGTGCAAGCGTGTGCACACCAGAGCACTGGTGTAGAGCTGAGAGAACAACACGTGGAGTCAGTTCTCTTCTTCTGTTAGGTGGGTGCTAGGAATTGAACTCACATCTCCAGACTTTGTGGCAAGCCCCTTTACACACTGCACCATCTCGCTAGCCCTAAATAGAAGTTCTTAAAGAGAACAAAAATGAATGCGAGAGAGAGAGAAAATGTGCACAGACTCACAAATGTTTTAAAAATCTTACATGAATCAAAGAAAAACTTTCAAGAGATTTTCTTTGACTAAACAAGAATAAAATACAATTTATTAAAATTTATGAGACTGTAGTCAGACAGAAATGTACAGCTTTGAATGCTTATATTAGAAAAACAAAGATCTAAAATCAGTTGTCTAAGCTTCAGTAAGACACTCAAAACACACAAAAAAGAAGAGCACAATGAAATTAAAAAAGGAAAATAAGAGAAAAATCAATAAAACCCAAAGTTGGTGCTTTGAAATGGCAAATGGCATTGACAAACCTCTAGCCAGACTAAGAGGGAAAGCCCTATGAGAAATGGAAAAGGGAGGGCAGGAGAGATGGCTCACTGGTGCAGGCACTTCCTGATCCTCTGGAGGACCAGATTTTGATCCCCAGCATGCACACTGCATTGGGTGGTCATGAGCATCTCTAACTCCAGATGCAGGGGAGCTGACACTCCCTTCTGGCCACCATGGGCACCTACACACACACACACCATACACATACACACATACACACACAAACCATACACATACACACATACACACACACACCATACACAAATAATAAGACAAATATTTTTAAAAAGAAGTGAAAGAACATCTGGGCATAGTGGCATTTGCCTTTCATCCCCGCACTCAGAAGACAGAGGCAGACAGATCTCTACAAGTTTGAGGTCAGCCTGGTCAACATAGCAAGTTCCAAGCAGCCAGAGCTACACAGTGAGATCTCCCCACCCCTGGAAGAAAAGAAAAAGAAAAAGAGAAATGGGAAAAGGGGGATCACTACAGACCTTGTAGATGTTAAATGAATCACAAAAACAATATAAATAGGGCTGAAACAAGTGCTCAGCAGATGAACTAGCCTGCTGCTTCCGCGTAGGACCCGTTCTCAGCCCCTGCTGCAGGCAGGTCATGTGTCAGTCAGTCTGACTCCCAGCATACATGCTGGGTGTCTTACAATCGCCTGTAACTCCAACTACGGGGGTTCTGATGCCCTTTTCTCTCCTCTGTACTCAGGTGCCCAAACCCCCACACAGACACACATAAACACAAATGATTAAATATAAAGAAGATCCAAGTAGCTGTACCCTCAGCTTTGAAAACCTAGATGAAACGAACCAATTTGCTGAGAGAACAGTCTAACAAAACAGTTAAGGAGACAGCAGCAATCTCACAAAACCCCTCTCTGTCAAAGAGCAGAATAAATAATAACTCTGAAACAGAGTATCAGGCACAGATGGCCTGAGCATTTAAGAAAGAAATCATGCCGATTCTCTGCAAAATTTTCCAGAAGTTAAAAGCAGAAGGAATACTTCCTAATTCATTCCATGAGGCCATTATTACCTCCAAACCAAAACCAGACAAGACATTCCAAGAGAAGAGGGCTACAGACCAATATATCTCATGAACACAGACAAGGAAACATTAGCAAATTAGTCTAACAAGATATAAAAGGATTACAAAGCCATGTGGTAGCATGCCTGGAATCCCATCACTTCAGAAGGCAGGAGCAAGAGAATCACAAATCTGAGGTCAGTCTGGGCTATATAGTGAGATCCTGCTCTCCCTCCCATCCCCCCCCCCCAAATTACAGGTGTTAGGATGATGGCTTAGTGGATAAGAACACTTACTCTGAAAGTATAAAGTTCTGAGTTCAAATCCTCATCATGTAAGTAAAAAGCTGTATATGCCTGTTACTCAAGAATTAGGGGTGGCAATAGGGGGGGATCCTGGGAGCTTTCTGGGCAAGCAGCCTAGTCAAGCTTCATCTTGCGTGAGAGACCAAGTCTCAAAGCTATAAGGTGGAGAGCTAAAAAGAAGGACACTTCATGTCCTGCATGTGCACACAGGAGTACATCCATGCAGACATCACACACACACACACACACACACACACAATGACCAAGTGGGATTGCCCCCAGGTGCACTTAACTGGTTTCACATTAAAAGAACAACTGATATAATCCATTACACCAAGAGACCACAGAAGAAAAATCACATGACGATTTTGACCCATGAGAAAAGCAGTTACCAGATCGAGCACTGGTGGATGATAAAATATACTTTTCACTATTCTTGAAAATAATGAGAGACTTCCTCGAGTTGGCAAAGAACATCTAGGAAAAAAAAAAAAAACTCTACCGCTCCCATTTCCCTGAATGGTCAGAGGTGAAGTGTTTCTCACGATGGTGAGAGATGAAGGGTTTCTCACGAAGATCAGAACTAATGTACCTTTTACCCCTGCCTTCCAACATCAACTAGATAGATAGATAGATAGATAGATAGATAGATAGATAGATAGATAGATAGATAGATAGATAGATAGATAGTACTGGAAGGAAGAA
>NC_022012.1:86342064-86347875 GCF_000317375.1 Microtus ochrogaster
AGGGCAAGAGTTTGGTTCCCAGCACCCACATCAGGTTTATGACCACCTGCCTGTAATTTCAGCTCCAGGGACTCCAAGATACACACGCACAAACCCCCACACAAGTATATGTACTTAAAATAATAAAGATCAATCATTTTTGTTTTTTTTTTATTGTTTTTTGGGTTTTTTTTTGTTGTTGTTGTTTTTCGAGACAGGGTTTCTCTGTAGCTTTGGTGCCCATCCCAGAACTAGCTCTTGTAGACCAGGCTGGCCTCGAACTCCCAGAGATCCTCCTGCCTCTGCCTCCCGAGTGCTGGGATTAAAGGTGTGCGCCACCACCGCCCGGCCAGGGAATCATTTTTAAATAAGATAAAATAAAAGGTATGCAGAGCAGTAAAGAAAAGCTAAAATTGTCTTTGATTGCAGATGATATGGCTGTGTAGGTAGAAAACCCTGAACAATGTTTTGATGCTTCTCTGTTTATTTGATTAGTGGGTGGAGGGCATGTGCCTGCCATGGTGGACGTGTGGAGGTCAGATGATAATGTCCGAGACTTGGTTCCCTCCTCTACCATGTGGGTTCTGGGAACTGAAGATAGGTCATTGATGGGGAACCTTGTTAGCCAGCCATCTTTAAGAGGTGTGCATCTCTGTGTGCACTTTCTCTGCGCCTTTTCCCATGGGACATTGCTGTGCTTGGATTTCTTGTTTCCTGTTTCGTGAGCTTTCCCCTTATAATAAATAAAATATAATAAATATAATTGTCTTAGCCTTAGCTGGCATGGTTATTTCTACAGGTCATCAGGCTTGCAGGCAAGTGCCCTTTCCCACCGAGCCATCTCTCCAACACCCACACCTAAAATAACTGACAAAAGTGTCTTGAAATTGATCACATAAAGTTGCGGGATACAGATTATGATGACATAGAGTCAGCTCTGACTGTCAACTTGACATAACCTCGAATCACTTGGAAAGAGAGTCTCCATGTGGGATCTTCAACATTGACTATCGTCATGGCTGTGGAAGACTGTCTTAGTTAACTGATGTGGAAAGCTCTGGCCCACTGTGGGTGGCACCATCCCTAGCCAGGAGGGTCCTGAATGGATAAAAGTGGAGTCATTAAACTGAGCACATGTAGTTGGAACAGCGGGCTGCGTTCCCGGTGCCCGGCCGCCCACATGGCTAGCTTTACACCTGAAATAATTATATGGAAACTGTATTCTTTTAAACATTTCTTGGCCCATAGCTCTAGTCTCTTATTGGCTAACTCTCACATCTTGATTAACCCATTTCTACTGAGTGTAGCACCATGAGGTGATGTCTTACCAGGAATATTCTTAACCTGCATCCATCTCGGAGAGGAGAGCTATGGTGACTGGCTCACTTCCCTTCTTCCCAGCATTCTGTTCAGTCTACTCTGCCTATCAAAATTCTGCCCTATCAGGCCAAGCAGCTTTCTTTATTAATTAACCAATGAAAGCAACAGATAGACAGATGACCCTCCTCCATCAAGCACAAACAATAAAGTTATCTAGCGAGCAAGAATTCATTTCTCTCTTCTGTCTTGATTGTGGATGTGATGTGACTAATGTCTTCAAGTCCCTACTGCCTTGATTTCCCCTAAGTGGACTATAACTCAGAATTGTAAGCTGAACAAACCCTTCGTCCCCTAAACTGCCTTTGGCCAGAATATTTTGTCACAGCAACATAAATTAAACTAGAATACAACATTAATAAACAAAAGCGACTACTCTGCTTTCCTGTATAACAGCAGTGGGAAGTCGGACTTGAAATTCAAAAGAGTATTTATAGTAGTGATTCCCAAATGAAATTAGATATAAACCTAAATCTGATGGTAAGTATGAAGTGAGCTACAAAATACTGAGGAAATAAGAAAGAAAAATATACCACGTGAACAGTAAGACTTGATATTGTCAACATGTTGGGTCTTCCTAAGTTGATTTCCTTTGACACAATATCATTATCAAAATGCCCAGAAGTTACTTTATGGATATAATCAATCGCTACAGCTACTATAACTAAAGCACTCAGAGCAGCCAATTCAATTGTAAACAACAAAGTCGAGGTCTGTTACTGCTGGGCTTCAGAATGCCTGTAAAGTTACGGTAAGCAAGAGGGGGGTGTTACTGCTGGGCTTCAGAATGCCGGTAAAGTTACGGTAAGCAAGAGTAAGTCACATCAGTGGGGCAGAACAGGGAGCTCAAAACTAGACTCACATAAATTCAGGCAACTGGTCTTTGACAAAGGATCAAAGAAACGCAATGGAATAAAGACAGTTTTATCAACTGGACATCCTGAAGCTGACCTTAAGCCCCTCACAGACATGAACTCAACATGGATCGCAAACCTAAGTATAAAATACTGTGCTATGAACTCCTGGAGACAGTGTAGGAAAAAGCCTAGGTGGCCTTGGGTATGGCAGCGAGCTCCAGAAGGGCAGTCTGCGAAAGATGTAGTTATAATTGGGGCTTGTTAGAGTAAACTCTGCCCTGCAGGTACACTAACAGAGTGAGAAAATGAGCCACAGGCTGGGGAACAGGTCTATGGATGACATGAAGGATCGACAGACAAGCAGGCAAAGAACTCTCAAGACTCGGCCATAATATAAACAAACAGCAGCTTGTTTAAAACACGGACAAAGCTGGGCAGCGATGGGGCACACCTTAAACCCTAGCACTCGGGAGGCAGTGGCCGGCGGATCTCTGCAGATGTGAGGCCAGTCTAGTCTACAAATCAAGTTCCAGGACAGCCAGGGCTCTTACAGAGAGAAACCCTGTCTCGGAAAACCAAAGAGTAAATAAAAATAAAATAAATAAAAATAGAAAATGGACAAAGGACCTGAACAAATACCTCCAGAAAGAAATAGACAGATAGCAAGCAAGCGTATGAAAAGGTGTTCAATGCCCTTTGCCATTAGGGGATTACAAAGGAAAACGCATACCATTGCTGGTCTATTTTCAGTTCTGTTGGCTGTTATAATACACCCTGATGAAAAGCAACTCAGGAAGGGAGGAAGGGGCTATTTTAGCTCAGATTAGTCCATGAGCACAGGGACTTCAAGCAGGTGGTCACATCACCTCCATGCTCAGGAGTAGAGAGAGAAGGAACGCACACATGCCCATCTGATTGCTTGCGTGTTTGCAGCTTCCCCCGTTCTATCTCTAGTTTTATTCTATTTATTTTTGGTTTTTTCGAGACAGGCTTTCTCTGTCTAGCACTGGATGGGATGTCCTAGAATTCCTGTTGTAGACCGGTTTGTCCTCAAACTCACAGAGATCCACCTGCCTCTGCCTTCCAAGAGCTAGGATTAAGGGTGTGAGCCATCCACCACGCTGACGTAGACTTCTTGACGTCAGACTTATTCTTTCATCCTAACAAGGCAAAAGGAACTGCTCCTAGCCTTGTATGTCTGAGTCATTCAGGGCAGAGGGTCTTGGTGTCTGACAGTCTAAAAATACAAAATGCAGCATTTGGTACCACTCTGAGTCACTAGGCAAGCTTTCCTTCGGTCAAGCATCAAGGCTGCCCCCGGGATCCTGGTCCTGGGTGTACAAGGCACTCAGGGAATAGGTTGTCGGGGTAGGTAGGTTCATGTGCAGTGTTTTTTTTCTCACAGTCTGGAAACATTCCATATCATTTGTATATACCTTATGTGACATGATGCTGGGTGGGATACCTGACAAGGTAGACTTCTTTTGTCTCATACTCTGAGGATACAGTCCATACATGGTGAAGAAGATTCAAGGCTCTTGCATCCCCAGTCAGCTAGCTAGCTAGCTAGCTAGATCTCTCTCTCTCTCTCTCTCTCTCTCTTCTATGTAGTACTGACTATCTTGTTACTTGACTTGTAGAGTAGGCTGGCCTTGAACGCAGAGAGACCCTCCTGCCTCTGCCTCCCAAGATTAAAGGTGCGGGCTGCCACACCCTGCTACTTTCTCCATTGTTTTCAGTCCTGGACCACAGGACCACAGCTCATTAAATGGTGCCAGCTACATTAAAGTCCTTCTCCCTCAGTTAACCCAGTCTAGAAAATCCCACATAGTCATTCATGTCCAGAGATACATTTCCATAGTTATCTTAGGTCCTGTCAAGTTGGCAAGGTTAACCATCACAGTCCAGGGACGCTAACTGTTGCTCCTTCTCCTCAGAGAGGCCGTGTGGAGACCCACCATCCTTCCCACACACCATCCTCCAGGGTCGCACTGGCTTGGAGATGGGGGACGAGCTGCTGTATGTGTGTGCACCAGGCTCCGTTCCAGGCCGTCGAGAGACCGCCTTCACCTTGCTGTGCAACAGCTGTGGGGAGTGGTACGGACTGGTACAAGCCTGTGGGAAAGGTAAGCCCCACCTGCCTGCGTGGAGCCCACACAGGGCTTTCAAAGGTGGCCCCCCTTTCCACCCACAGACATTGAGAGCCTCTACGTCTGGGAATATATGTGCCTAGCATCTCACAACTCCCTTCTCCATCTTCCCGCTGGAAATGAATGGTTAACAATGTCCCACCCCTCTTCTCTAAGGAGAGACTTGACCCAGGTGTTAAAAAAGTCATTTTTTAAGTTTGTATTATATTACTTTATGTCTTATGGGTGCTTTGCCTGTCAACCCAGAGCTCCCCAATATAAAAAGAGATAGTCTTGCTGTCCAGCTTGAAAAACAACAACAAAAACAAAAAAGTGTCTTGAAAAAAACAAAACAAATACAAAAAAAAGAAAAAGAAAGAAAAAATGTTAATTTACATATCATAGGTTTTCTTATGGAATATTTATAGTTAATATGTTATAAATACTTTTCCCAGCCTGGGAGGCATATCTCATTCATAAAGCATTTGTCCTGGAACTCACTCTGTAGACCAGGCTGACCCCTAACTCAGAGATCCGCCTGCCTCTGCTGCCCAAGTGCTGGGATTAAAGACCTGTGCCACCTCACCCAGACCTTGTTTTTGTTTTTTTTATACGGTCTAAGGGTCTTGATCAGGTTTGTTTTCCCTCCAGTTAAGAAATTAAAAGGCAGCAGTTTATATAGTCCTGGGGGTCGGACCCAGGGCTACGGGACGCTAAGCAAGCAGTCTAAGTGAGCTACACCCTAATCCATAAACAGAATTGTTAAAAATAAAGATTCTGTCCCAGTCTGCGGCTTAATCTTATTACTCTTCAGAGCACGTTTTAATGCATGGGTTGTTTTTTTGTTTTGTTTTTATCCATTTTATAACCTTCCAGACCAGAGTGGGTACATTTAGGGTGGTTTAGACTAGCTGCAAACTCTGGGGACTATTACAAGCTTTTTGGTATTAGATTAAAAAAAAAGTGAATTATATAAACTAAAATGAATTCCCATTACAAATACATTTTTTTGTTAACATAGCTTTTTAAATTCCAGCAGCATCCCCAGCTGTTCTCTCCACTTGGTTAGTAGTTTGTGGTAAGGAAAGCCGCACAGAAAGGCGGGTGCTGGAGGGCTCTGCCCATCAACTCTAGTGCCCACCCTCACCCAGACAGGCAGGGCACCATTCTCCAGAGGCACTGAGAGGTCGCACCTTCCTGTAAGCCACACCTATCTACCAAATGGCTGGTTTACCGGCCCAAGGAGGATGGGAACTAAAAGCAGGTTTTGTGTGTTCCAGAAGGTGTTTATTTTCTCACTGTGATGAGGAGTCAAAGCTCTCAACTGATTCTGGCTGCTTCATTTGGCTGGGTGGACAGACCTCCACAGTTCTCCTTACTCAGAAGAGCTAGCATTTAAAATGTCTGTGTCCTAGTAAGAAGTGTGTGTGTGTGTGTGTGTGTGTGTGTGTGTGTGTGTGTGTGTGTGT
>NC_022012.1:86348382-86354351 GCF_000317375.1 Microtus ochrogaster
ACAAGCTTAGGAACAGCCATTCTCCTGACACTACAGAAAACATAATTGGAACCTAAGGAACCTGGGAGGTGGGGATTTACCCATTTGATAGGGTGTGAGCATTCCATATCGGAAGCCCTAGGTTTGGTCCCTGGCACCACACACAGTGTGCATGGTAGCACACCCCTGTCACCCCAGTGCTTGGGAGGTGGAGGAAGGAGGCTCAAACCATCAAGGTCACCTCTCTGCTACACAGCAAGTTAGGGAGCAGTCTGGGCTACAAGAGACAGTCTTAAAACAAGAACTAAACACACATGGAACGTGGGGTGGAAGGTTCTACTGGCCCTTTGGAGTCTTGGGGCTCACCATGGGGACGAGGACTAAAGGCTTTAGTGTCCAGGTTTTCTGCTTCTGCCTTTCTTGCCCATAGTCATTGTCTCCCACTCTGGTCACTTTTGTGTGACCACTTTTGGAGCCAGGGCCAGAGGCCACAGCACGGCTTCGTCCCGAGGTCAGGTGGCGGTAGCTGTACTGGAGCACACGAGAGAACGAAGAAGAACGGGCGGGTCTGTGAGCCAAGAGCACCACAGAGGCGCATTAGGAGGCCAACAGGAGGTGCTTGCTACCGGGGTGGGAACTGTTCTCTTTGCACCAGTGGCCCAGAAAGAAAAATGGCCCTAAAGAAGAACCTAGGTTTGGCATAGTAAGAACCCGATAGAAACCAGACCCAGCATGGAAATCTGTGGCATCCTGCTCAAGGAGCAGTGCGCTGAGGTTTCATGTAATTAGAGCAACAAGCAGTTATACTTAGATACTGAGCACAGGAAAGAGGCGTGCCAGACAGTGCTGCCAGCCTGGGAGTGGAAATCAAGATGTGTGGATTTGGACAGGAGAATGGAAGACTGAATAGCTAGACCCAGACCAGGGCTCTAAAGCCAGAGCTATAAAACACCAGCGTGTGAGCGAGCACAGCAGGCCAGTTAGCCCAGCGGTCAGCGCTCGCAGGACCAGCAACACCTGGGCTAAGTCTAGGAGATCAATCGTTCCCATTCGTTCAGGACTCAGGAAAACAGAGAGGAGTGGCCTGTCTTTAGCTCCCTCAAACCCTCCAACCATTTCAATATCCTAAGTAAATAATCTTTAAAATGACAAGAGTTAGGGCTGATGGGATGGTTTGGGGGTAAAAGCACTTGCCACCAAACCTGAAGACTTGGGTTTGAGCCCAAGAACATACGTGATAGAAAGACAGAACCGACTTCTAAATATCTCCTGACCTCCGCACATGTGCTCTCTGTCTCTGTCTCTCTGTCTCTCTGTCTCTCTCTCTGTCTCTCTCTCTCTGTCTCTCTCTCTCTCTCTCTCTCTCTCTCTCTCTCACACACACACACACACACACAAATTAATTAATTAATGTTTTTAAAAAACCAACCAAGCCAAACCAGCCCTCAGCACCCTTGGGCAGCCTACTCTACCTGCCAGCTCCACCACGTGTCTTCCCCAGTCTCCTCCAGGAGAATCAGGGATTAAAATGTGTCAATGGTGGGCCACACCTTTAATGCCAGAGCTCAGGAGAGAGGCAGGAGGATCTCTGTGAGTCCAAGGACCCGGGGAGAGAATGCTCCCTTGGTCCCCTTCCTCATTCCCTCTTAATCACTTCATGACTGCGTACAGCCCTAGTTCACCCCCACTCAAAAAAACCCACTGAACAGAAGGGCCATAGCATCTCCTGAAGCCTGGGAAGCCAAGCACAACTCCCTACTAAGCCCTCTGAGTCCTTCCGTGCTGAACCATGGCTTCTGGAGCCACTAAACCCCTCTGAGTCCTTCTGTGCAGAACCATGGCTTCTGGAGCCACTAAACCCCTCTGAGTCCTTCTGTGCAGAACCATGGCTTCTGGAGCCACTAAACCCCTCTGAGTCCTTCTGTGCAGAACCATGGCTTCTTTACTTGTCACCTGAAACACCAGCTTCCCGGCTTCTCCATTACCTCCTCGATCTCTGCCTCATGGGCTTCTTGGGGCGCCCGGCGACTAGCAATTGGTTTGACTCAGCTCTATAGACACACTTAAGAAACTGCCCAATGACAGCACGTGACGTGGGCCAGTCTACCTAACCAGGGTGAGCGCTCATCCAAACCCATGTGCCCGCAGCTCCAGCCCTCCTCAACATACTTCCCCAAAGAGCTGTTCTCCAATCTGAAGCAGTTCCCTAACCTAAAAAAGATGCTCGCTGGACAAAACAAACATGAAAGTGAGTAAAATATTTGTTGAAGATGTGTGTGAGAGAGAGAGGGCGGGGGGGATATCTGTGTATTTTGTTTAGGGTTTTTTTTGGATTTATTAAGTTATTATTTATTTTGTGTGGGCAGATGTGCCATTGCACCTGTAGAGTTCAGAGGACAAACTGCAGGACTGGGTTTTCTCCTTTTACTATGTGGGACCCAGAAACCCCACACAGGTCCTTGGAGCTGGCAGTGGGCACCTTTACCCCGTGAACAAGCTTGACTTCTCTGTATCATGTTGCCTAAGGGTTTTTTGTTTGTTGGTTTTTTGGTACAATATCTCCTGTTGCTCAAACTGGGTCTAGAACTCCTCTTGTGACTGAGGATGACCTTGAACTCCACACCCTCTTGCCTGAATCTCCCACATTCCAAGGTTACAAAAGTCTCAAGCGCCTGGCTTTCTCTAGCCTTTCTTTTTAACGCCCCTGGTGTGATTAACCATGGACACAAGATACATCTCAGCTTAGCACTAAGAAAAGAGCTGTTACCAACCAAGTATCTGTTCCATGCTATAGCTGTCCTGGGAATTGTGTTGTTTTCTTCCTAAACCTTGGTTTACAGCTTCACTTACATTTAACAAACCTCCCACTTCAGTTATAAAAGTATCTGACTTATCCCAGGCAGATACACCTGTGAACCCATTATCACAACCAAATACAGGACTCCAAGTTTGGAGAGATGGCTCAGTGGTCATAGCACTGGCTGCTCTTCCAGTTCCCAGCACCTACTTGGAAGCTCACAACTATCTGTAATTCTACATGAGGTGGGTTCTGGGAACTGAACTTGGTCCTTTCCTGCCTCTTCAGGCACCAGGCATGCACGTGACACACAGACATACATGCAGGCAAAACATCCATACACATGAAATAAAAATATTAAAAAATCAGAATATCTCTACCCATCACCCCAACTTTCCCCTGTGCCTTTCTACAAAAGGCATTTTACACACTCTGCCTCATTTAGTCTTTGTAAGTATGAGTATATTAATGGCTAGCTCCAATGTGCAGATGGGGAAACTGAGGTTCACAAGCTTCCTTGACTTGCCTATGTCACACAGACATGAAAACAATCACAGAGCTGGGACTTAAAGCAGGCCCGAGTCATTCCACTGTCATCCTGGGATCGTGGTGCCTCTGCCAGGAACCTCAACACTTCTAGCAAGCAAAAGCCAGGAGCTCGCTCCCAAACTCTTTTGCTTGTGCTCCTGTCTCGGAAGACATTCTTTTGGTTTCTTAAATCAACTTCAGTCTCTATTTTTCTCTGCCATTTGGGCTTCGTTTTCCTCATTGACTCAAATATGAGCCCAAAGCTGGATTTAGAACTCCCTCGTCGATATGACCATATTTGTGCAGCGCTTCATTGAGCCACTGGCTATTTCTGGCATGTCTGGGTCTCTTTTTATAAAAAGACTATTTTTAAAGACCGTGTAGCCAGGACCCGAGGGCAAAGAAAACCAATGTAAAGGTTTTCCAAAATGAGACAGGACAAGGACAGACAGTGGTGGCATCAGGAGAACCCTGGAGCTCTGGGTTCCTTCTGGACATTGGCCCCCGACCACATCCCTGTGAGAACTACAGACATGCAAGTGTACAGAGGTGGCCACTCCAGCTGAGGATGGGGGTGAGGGAAAGAAGGGAGGGAAAGGTCAGAGATGTCAAGAACAGATCCCATAGGCTGAATAAGTCAGGGAATTGTTTATCTCGTTTTCTGTCTCTGAGGGGATGTAGGGGGGTATGTGTGTGTGTATGGGGACCAGAGGACAACTCAAGGTGTCATTCTTCTTATGCTATCTACCTTTAGAAAAAATGTTTGTGTGTGTGTGTGTGTGTGTGTGTGTGTCTATGTTGTGCATGTCACTTGTGTGAATGCCCAGAGAAGCCAGAAAAGGGGGGCAGGAGCCTCTAGAGCTGGAGCTAGATGTGGCTGTTAGCCTCCTGATACGGGTGCTGGATACCAAACATGGCTTCTCTAGAAGAGCAGCAAATGTTCTTAAGCACTGAGTCATCTTTACATTTTTATCTGTTTATTTGAAACTTGGCGTCTTACTGGCCTGGAATTCACCAAGCAGGCTAGGCTGGGTGGTCTGTCTTGGTCACTGTTCTATGGCTGTGAAGAGACACTATGACCAGCGCCACTCTCATAAGAGAAAGCATGTGATGTGATTGGGACTGGTTTTCAGTTTCAGAGGTTTAATCCATGCTCATCATGGTGGGGAGCTTGTTGGCAGCAGGCAGACATGGTGCTAGAGAAGGAGCTGAGAGTTCTATGTCTAGATCCACAGAAAGCAGGAAGAGAGAGACACTGGGGATGGCTTGGGCTATTGAAACCTCAAAGTCCCCCCCCCCCAGTGACACACTTCCCACCACAAGGCCACGCCTCCTAATCCTTCTTAAGTAGTGACACTCCCTGAAGCCTATGGGGACCATTCTTATTCACCACCTATCCCTACCTTTTCAGCAGAGGTTGGAGAATCCATGCTCATACACAGCTTTTTGTTCTGGGTTCTGGGGACTGAGTTCAGGTCCCTGTGCTAACAAGGCTCAAGTTGTCACCACAGTGTTACTGATTTAGATGGTTTTGCTAATCCCAGAGGGCAAGGACAGGACCACTGCCATAGTTTTTAGTCAAATTTGAAGCAAATGTTATTAAATACTGGCCAGGTCCTTGGATACTGGTCAGGTCCATTCCCAGGATTCCCAGAATATGTCACCAACTTACATTAGTCTGGGGCTTAGAAAGGCAAAACTCACAAGACTGTGTACTTCCTGCCTTCATCCAATCAGAGGCAAGTATACAACCTGAGGTACTTCCTACCTATGTGTGATCAAGCATACATCCTGTGATGTTAGAGCAACCAAACTTGTTTACAGAGGAAAAACACAGGGTTTGCTGTCTTCATGAACAGCCCCCAGCATTCCAGGAAGTTGTTTGTCCTTGGGCAAGTGGGGCTCACAGGTTAGAGGCATTTTTTGTTTTATAGACCTCTTAAGCATGGTAATATAAACTTAAAACATGACTTTAGCCCTCACAACTTTTGTTTTGAGACAAGAGTCCATGATGTTGCCTGGCTGGCCTGGAATCTGCTGTATTAGACCAGGCTGGGTTCAAACGGGGTGATTCTCCTGCCTCAGTCTCTTAAATATCTGGAATTGCAGGCAGGAGACTCTACCTGACTCAAGTATAGAGTTAATCATGAGACTCACGTGCAATATAACTGTGCTATATAAAATTGTATAATATATAATTGTGGAGTTCATGGCAAATAGATTTTGTAATGGGGATGCTAGTGGCCATGCCCTGGCTCAGAGAAAGAATTGAACATCTTGGGGAGACAAAAGACCAACCCTTAGAGAAAGGGAGAGTAAACACTTCATTCCTCAAAGATGGGAGAGGCGTGAGACTGAAGTCCACTAAATAGGCACAGACTTGGGGATTTTATAGGACTCCTTTCCCCTTTTGGTCCTGTTTAGATACCCACCCCATGGTTTCCTGGAACAAGAAGCCACCATCTCAGGAAGCTGCTCTCCCCTTCCTTGTCTATGCCCTGCCAACTCTCCTTCAGGTTCTTTTAGTTGCTCTTGTACAACAAAAGAGCACAGAATGGGTGCCTCTGAGATATCAGGTGCTGATCCCTTAACTGTGTGGTATTACTCTCAATGTGTCCCTTAACTTGTTGTTTTCTTTACACTTAGTTATTCTCTCTCTCTCTCT
>NC_022012.1:86355716-86356738 GCF_000317375.1 Microtus ochrogaster
AGTGCTGGGATTAAAGGCGTGTGCCACCACCGCCCGGCTTTGTTTTTCTTTTTGAAATAGATTCTTGTTGTATAGTCCAAACTGGTCTCAAACTGCCAACCTTGTATCTCAGCCTCCTCAAATACTGGGATTGCTGGCATGCACCACCGTGCCTCACTAAAACGGATTGATTTTTTTGTGGGGGGGGGCACAGAGTCTCACTCTGTGGCGCAGTCTTGACTCAAAAACAGTGATTCTCCCGCCTTAGCCTCTCACACACTGGGATTACAGGCAGGAGCCACTATGTCCAGTTTTAAACTTGATTTTTTTAAAGAAAAAAAAAAAGGCCAGGTTGTGGTGGTGCACACCTTTAATCCCAGCACTTGGGATTGTGAGTCCAAGGCCAAGACAGCCAGGGCTACACAGAGAAACCCTGTCCCAGGAAACAAACAAAAAGACCCAGGCCAAACCTCTCATTTACTCCTGACTTCTGTATTCTGTTTCCTAAAGTAGCAGTCAAATATAAATGCCTAGCGACTGACCTGGTTTTTTGCCAGGAAAACCACAATCTCTCTTTCTCTGGCCTCACTTGTGTTAATTGAAGGCTCCAGGCTGTGTCATCCCAGGCTCCTTGGAGAGTACCATGTAAGGAAGACCTAGGAGGCTGGGCGTGAAGTCAGCTTGCAATAAGAAATAGGGGGAGCTGAGAGAAGTCACACCTGAATAGCAAAGGGCTGGCTTTCTGCATCTCTGGGGCAAATGCACTTTCTGGTAGAGTTCAGTCAACAGCAGACTTTGCTGCCTGCTGTAAAAAAAAAAAAAAAAATTGCCTGGTATACTCTTCCATGAGGAAGCTGTTCATAAACACTTGATGGTCCTTGTCCTCATTTGATATTTTGGGAAAATAGACACAGATTTGGGGGAAATAGCCAGGACCTTATGGGACCTGGGATCTAGGGACAGGAAGGTCCTGGCTAGGACACTGGGAGATTTAGCCATAGGGAACTAAAGGCAGATACACATGTACACACACACACACACAC
>NC_022012.1:86357613-86364188 GCF_000317375.1 Microtus ochrogaster
AAAATCTCCTCTCTTCCTCTTTACGACGAATCTGCCAGCAGTGGTCTGCTGGGGTGTTCTGTTAAACTGGGGGGGGGGGAGGCTCAGGCATCAAGGAGGAGCTGGGCTCTCGGCCTCGTGTGTGTGTGTGTCTGTGTGTGTGCCCAACAATGGCGTCTTTTCAGAGGACTTGGTACAAGCCGTCCGTTCCTCATCAGTTGGCAGTGGGCCAGTATCCCCCTTGCGTTTGGAGGGCTGAGCTTCTGGAAATAGGTCTTTGGTTCTGAGTGGTTATGAAGCCGCTTTGGAGAGCAGTTTGGGGCGTGAGCTACTTCAGATTTTCTCCTTCCTCATGCCAGAACAATTTACTCTTTCATTCATTCAAAGATGCCTCTGTGAGGCAGACATGAGGATTAATATCTGTAAGCCCAGCAATTTAGGAGATTACGAGTTTTAGGACAGCATGGGCAACACAGCAAGACACTGTTGATAGATAGATAGATAGATAGATAGATAGATAGATAGATAGATAGATAGATAGATATTTTTTTAAAATACTCGCAATAGGTCTTCTTATCCTATCCTAAAAATTCAATACCTGGATTCCCTCCTGCAAGCAATCCATTGCCATGTCTTAGCTTTTCTGCACAGTAAACCACCCTCACCCCAAAACCTGGCTCAATCAATTATCGGGGAACTGGAGAGATCACTCAGTGGTTAAGAGCAATGGCTGCTGTTCCAGAGGACCTGAGTTCAGTTCCCAGCACCCACATGGCAGTTCCATGTTGGGTTTCATGGCAGCAATGGCACTAGAGATACTTCAGCCATGTTATGAGAATGAATGATTGGCAGATACCCAAAGATAGCACTGTTTGGAGGAGTGCATGGGGTAAGGCGAAGAGGAAGACCCCCAAAATGCTGGATAGAAAGCATAAAGGAAGACTATGGAACCTTGGGTATGACAATAACACAAACATCTAGCACTGTCCAGGATAGGAACAACTGGAGAACACCATAAACGGGCTGCCCATGCATGCTTAAGCGTTGCTAGGGCATGAATGAATGAATGAATGAATGAATGATGTGGTGGTTTACAACCATCTGTAACTCCAGTTTTAGGGGTTCCAATGCCCTCTTCTGGCTTCTGTGAGCAGTACACACATGGTTCACGCATGCATACACACACACAGACAAAATACCCATAATACATATATATATATTACACAATAAAAAATTTAATAAGAAACAATAATCATTTAGAGCCATGTGAAGTGTCTAGTAATTACAATCTCAGCACTGAAGATGTGGAGGTAAGAGGCTCTGGGGAGAAGTTTAAGATCATACTCAGCTACTTGCTGGGATGGATACATAATGCCCTGGGGAGGCAGAGACAGATGAACCTCTGAGTTCAAGGTCAACCCAGTCCACTGAGTTTCAGCCAGGGCTACATGGAGAAAAGAACAAAAAGACAAAGGGAAGACTGGGGAGCACATCCGCGGGCAACGTTCCCGTCAAGGCCAGTCAGTGAACTCAGGCAAACCTAACCTCTTTATTCCTGAAGCCCAAGACTTCACCCAGGCCTTCGTAAATCTCCTCCTGAATCCAGAACAACTGGTCAGTTTCACATAAATTTTAGAGAAAAGTTTTGTCGTCTATCTTGTGTGTTTTGTCGTAAAGTACAGTTTGTAAACAAAACCCCGCTGTTTATTTAGCGTGATGAGTAAGGCCTCACATACAAAAGCTTGTGAACCTCAACGTAACAGATTTCAAGACAGGCAGTTTGCCTTCCCTCAAGTTCACTAAGTCTCGGAGTTGGGTCAAAGCAAACCTGGAATGATGACAAGGAACAAGCTCGGGTTCTAGTCCTTCACTCTGAGACAGGTTCATTTTCCTACTGAATACACAAGACCAGTAGGCTGGTGAGCCTTGGACATCCTGTGTGTCTCTCCTTGGGGGAGCACTGGGATGTCACAGGCTTAAGACACCCACTGGGCTTTATGTGGGTTCTGGGGATTTGAACTCATATCCTTATACTTTCATGGCCCACGGAACCATCTCCCCAGCTCCTTTCCCCCTGTTTGTTTTGAGACAGTCTCTCACTGTACCTTAAATTCTGTTTTTGGCTAGTCTAGCTAGACAGCGAATCTTGGGGAATTGTCCTGTCCCTAACCTCCGGTGCTCAGGTTAGACACGTGTGTTCCTGACCTCTTTTTAAATTTTATTCATTCAATATTTTTACATTTTATTGATTTACAGTGTGTGTATACGTGCACACATGTGTTTGAGACAGAGTCCCATATATCCCAGACTGACCTCAAACTCCTTATGTAGCTGAGGATGGCCTGGACTTTCTGATCCTCCTGCCTCCACCCCTTGAGAGCTGGGATTACAGGTAGGCATGATCACATATGGTTTATGTGGTGCTAGGGATCAAACCCAGGACTTGTGCCCTGTACTGGTCACTGTTTGTCATTGGCTTGATACAACTTTGAGTCACCCAGAGAAGAGTGAATTGCCTTGAGCAAGATGGCCTATGGGCATGTCTGGCTCAGTGTCTAGACTGATGGATATTTAGGAGGGCCCAGCCCATTGTGGACCTGAGCTGAATAAGAAAGTTAGCTGAACTCAGGAGACAGAGGCAGGTAAATTCGGATTGGAAGCAAACCCCATCTACATGGTGATTCCCAGGTCAGCCAGGGTTTCTGAGAGGGAGAGGGAGGGAGAAGTTAGCTGAGCACAGCCCGAAGAGCATGCTGGGAAACTGTTCTTCCACAGTTCTGCTTCAGTTCCTGCCCTGATTTCCTTCGAGGAAGGAGTGTGACTCAGAGTATAAGCTGACCAAATTCCATTTAGTCGTGGTATTTATCATGGGTATAGAAAACCAACTAGACTGTGCATGCTAGCAAACACACTCCTAACTGAGCTACCCCGTCCCGCAACTCCCCCCCCATCACCCGCCACACACACACGCTTTAGACAGGGTCTCACTGCATGGCTTAGTCTCAAACTCATGCCCTCCTGCCTCGTTACTGCAAATGTCAGAATTACTGGCATACGCTACCATTCCTTAAAACTATTAGTTTCCTGAAAATCCCTTTAAAACCATGGTTTCTAGTATATAAAAATATGCTTAATTTTTTAATATTTCATAGCGCCCCACTGCCTATGATAAGCTCATCTTTTAGTTATAATTGCCTAAATGTGCATTCTTCCGGGATGACTATGGTTCCCGAACAACACTAGTTCTCTTCAGTCTCGTGTTCTGTTCCCCTTCAGGTTTTCTACATTAATTCCACGTCTTTAGATCTAACAAGGTTTCTCCTCTTTCCCTTCAGATGAGGCCGAGGCCCACATTGACTATGAAGACAATTTCCCAGATGACAGATCTGTGTCACTCAGGGAACTCATGGAAGACTCCCAGGCAGAGGGAGACGAGGAAAAGGCTCAGGAGGACGCCTCTGAGGAGACACCAAAACAAGACCGTCTGGTCTTCACCTCTGTGTCTAAAGAAAACATAGCCCAGGAGAAAGCCTTCATGCCGACCACAGGCTTGCCCGGCCCTGGGAGCAGGGTCCACACAGACTGGCCCAGATCCCGCCTAAACAGGAAGTACTCACTCTGGTTTCCTGCTGAGACGGTCCACAAGTCAGAGCTGGAAAAGGAAGTGGGGGATGAAACCAAAGATCCACTTCCTGCTGGAGAAAATCACACCGAAGGAAAACTGGTCCCAGGGGAGTCTGAAACCAGGCTGGTGGTCTATGCCACCACCGACAGCCCCTCGGAGCCGTTTGTGGATAGGAACGACAGCAGAGCAGAGGACCCGGTGGTGAGCAGCAGTGACGACTCTTGGTTAGATGGCTACCCTGTGACAGACGGGGCCTGGAGGAAGGTAGAGGCAGGGCGGGAGGATGATGGGTCAGTGGGACTGGACGAAAGTGTTCTCGTGACCCCTGACCAGCCTACTGGGAAAGTTAAGGTGCAGAATGCCACCGTCACCACAAGCGAATCTGTGATACACAGTTCGATTGTTCCGTCTGAAATGCTCGATGTAGAGGCACTGGTTCCAGGACCCATGGATGTGTTCGAGACTGAGGCTCCCCACACCGGCGATGGTGACTTGACTAAGTATCAATCAACCATACCCCGGAGAGTCACCACAGAGTGGCTACCCATGGCCACCTTACCCTATGAACTCACCACCTCCACCCAAGAGACGGTCCCAACAACTGTGCAGCAGACACTTAAACTCAACCCCTCGACTAGTGTGGAGGCCACCCAACCTCCAGCAGAGGCCACCCAGCCTCCAGCAGAGGCCACAGCTCCTGAGGTTCAGGACAACTTCCCATACCTACTGTCTGAGGACTTCTTGGGACAGGAGGGTCCTGGGCCTGGTGCAAGCGAGAAGTTTCTTCCAACCTTGGCACCATGTGTGGGGAACGAGTGTCCCAACTTAAGGAGAGGCCCAGTGATCGCCATCATTGTCACTGTCCTGTGCCTGCTGCTGCTCCTGGCGGTCGTGGGGGCTGTGTGGGGCTACCGCAGGTACCAGCACAAGAGCTCTGTATACAAGCTGAACGTAGGACAGCGGCAGGCTAGACACTACCACCAGCAGATCGAGATGGAGAAGGTCTAGCCTCTGTCAGCATGGCTTCTCACAAAGCCGCTTGGAGGAAGGCTAACTGTGAAGCACCACACTGATAATTCTCAGGATCGAAGGTGGAAAGGGTTCACCCTCTAAAGTTCAAGCCTTCCTTCTACACACTGAGAAGTGTTTCTGGAGGCACCTAGAGAGCGGAAAGGGTCTGGTGGAGTCCTCCTCAACTGTGCTCCCTGGAATTCGCTGCCCAAATCACAGACCTCTGCTTTGGCCCCGTTCCAACGTAAGGTTGGGTTGTTGTTTAAAGCACCTCCTGTTTTTATCGCACTAATGTCTTTGCATCTTTAGGGAGTCACAGACTCCATGCCCTGAAATATAGGAAAGAGTTTCGATGAGCTGCGCATCCGGGGGCCATGTTAGGAAACAGACGTTGCACTGTGGACCAGGACAGGGAAGGGTCATGCTATTGCCTTTCAGTGTGACGGTGCCTAGGACAAACGAATCTCGAGCCAGAACATACATTATAAACTTTGGAGTTCCTTTTTCTGTTTGCTGAAGTTGGAGAGAATTTAACACTGATGTTTTTTTGCCTTGGTGCATGAGGACCAAACAGGCACATGCCCACCCCTGGTCCCGCAATTGTGGGACAGCCCACTGTTTTCCTTTAAGAACAAGGTGACCTTAGTGCCAGTGAGGACAACATCCGGTGTCCCTGTCTGCTCTGTGCCTACAAGTGCCTGGGATTGCTACCAGGGCTGATGACAAAGCCCAACTCTTAGTCTCCTCTCTCGGGATTAACTGTTTCTCTGAACTCCAGTAAGAGGGAACGATGTGGAAGGGGGATAATGTCTGACAAAGCACAAAGACTGGCATATCGAATACGGGTGCCTGCTTGGCAGAGAAGCAGTGAATGTGGACATGGATTGCTCTGGGTTGATCTAGCCCAGCCATTTCCTGTCAGATTGACCATCGAGTGGCATCTCACCAGGTGTGGTTTCTACAAGGATGTTTATCAGACCAGCAACGCATCACCGGGTGATTGGTTGGAGACATACATTCTTTTCTTTTGGCGTGGAGGGTTGTTTTGGTTTGGTTTTCCAGACAAGGTTTCTCTGCAGCTTTGGAGCCTGTCCTGGAACTCTCCCTGTAGACCAGGCTGGCCTCGAACTCAGGAGATCTGCCTGCCTCTGTATCCCGAGTGCTGGGATTAAAGGCATGCGCCACCACGAGATGGTGCACGGTGAGATGTAAATTCTTTAGTCTCACCCCAGACTCAGGAAGCCTGGGACGGGGCCAGCTCTGAGCTCAGACTCTTCAGATGGCTCTGATGTGTATTTATACGAAGAGCCGTTGGCTTCTGTCATCTGTGGTGGTCTTGGAACCCAGGAAGGCCTGGAGACGGGGTGGTGAGCACCTCATGAGGTCATGTCTAGCCTGACCTCAGCATCTCGACAGCGACTTGTAAGGTGTTACCTCCAGTTGACTCCAGGGTATTAGCCCAGAAGTAAGCACACCATGTTTTTCTATCTGAATTCTTCCTGAAGGTGTCAAGGTGATGGCGGCCATACATGTATTCTGAGGCACCATGGGAGTGTCTATTTTTGTATGGCACAAGAAATCCTGGCTCATGTCTTTGGTTGTAGTGGTTTTACAGTTGAAAAGGAGGTGGCTTAGTGGGGGTGTGGCTTAGTGACAGGGCACTGTCTGGCAGGTGTGAGGTCCTTGGTTCAATCTCCGGTGTTGTACGATGTTTCACTCTTTTGGCTTTTTGGGGGGCCACCACCCAGTTCCCAAATAAATCATACAAATAGGCTTATTATTACGAATGCCAGGCCTTAGGTTGACTTGTTTCCAGCCAGCTTTTCTTACTTTATCCCATCTGCCTTTTGCCTCTGGGCTTTTAACTTTCTCTTCTGTAAATCTTTCACTCTTACTCCATGGGTGGCTGGGTAGCTGGGTAGCTGGGTAGCTGGGTAGCTGGGTAGCTGGGTAGCTGGGT
>NC_022012.1:86364343-86370795 GCF_000317375.1 Microtus ochrogaster
AGCTCTTTATTAGGCCATCAGGTGTTTTAGACAGGCAAAGAATCACAGCTTCACAGAGTTAAACAAATGCAGCGTAAACAAAATTCACACACCTTAAAACAATATTCCCCAAAACTCTGGTACCACAAAAACAAATGTGTTGGCGATGGGAGTTTACCAAAGGAAGAGAAAAGGCCTCACGATGTATTTTCCGTGCTGCCACGTGTTTGATGGAAGCTTTGGGAAACGGTAGGATCGGTAGCACGAATCGGCATGGAACAGCATACAAAATCCCACTGACCATAACTAGGTTAAACGAAGGCCTGAGGGAGCCTGCTGGGATACGTCTGCTGCAGAGGAAATGGAGAAGATGCTTCCGGTATGTAGCCAAAGAAGAACTCGACGGAGTAAACCCAGAGACTGCATATTTTTAAATTAGACTCTAATCTCTTGTGAAGTGGCACTTCTATTTTTATTACTAGTTATGTAAAATAACCTCTGTCTCCACATGGGGATTCTGTCAGTAACTCAAATTAACCCAGAACACTGAATTTACATCAACATGTAAGTAGGTGGTATTAATACAAGGGTATTAATAAGTTTATTGTAAATTATTAACCAGTGCCAATGCATTCTTTTGTAGACATGGAGTGTAAAGTAAGCTCAACGCATTAGCTCATAAATTTTACTGACTTGCTGTCTTCTAAATAAAGATGAAAGGGCATGAGTGACTGGCTCACTAGGAACCCAGGCTGTCACTGCAAATGTTTTGAGAATGGTAATGCTTGTGAAAATGGGGAGGGAGAAGGGTTTCCTTAATATAAAGCTTTTGATATATTTAAAATAAACAGTTATTTCCCACAAACACTTGATAAATGTATTTAATTTCTACATTATTGTACCATTTTTTAAGAATTTATTTGCGTATATGGTGTGTAGGCATGAATTCAAGTCTGTGTATGTGTCTGTATGTTCTTATGTGTGTCTGTGTGTTTCTGCGTGTGAGCACCTGTATGTGGGTGTTTGTGTGGGTGTGTCTATATCTCTGTGTCTGACTGCGTGTGTCTGTGTGTGAGCGTCTGTAAGTGGGTGTGGGGGTGTGTGTTTATATCTCTGTGTCTGACTGTGTCTGTGTCTGTGTGTGAGCATCTGTGTGGGTGTGTTTATATCTCTGTGTCTGACTGTGTGTGTCTGTGTGAGAGCATTTGTAAGTGGGTGTGTGTGTGGGGGTGTTTGTATCTCTATGTCTGACTGTGTGTCTGTGTGTGAGCATCTGTGTGGGTGTGTCTATATCTGGGGTCTGTGTGACTGACTGTGTGTGTAGGTCCGAGGGCCATCTTAGGTGTTGGCCCTCACCTTCTGCATTGTTTGAGACAGAGTGTCCTGTTGTGTACCTCTGCACAGCTAAGCTAGCTCCCTGTGAGCTTCCAGGGACTTGGTCTCTGGCTCACATCTCTCCGCAGGAGCACTAGGGACACAAACGTGCACTCCTGTGCCTGGGTTTGTGTAGGTTCTGGGGATCAACCCCAGGTCTCACACTGTAAGCGCTTCACCCGCTGAGCCATCTCTGCTACCCCACCGTGACTGTTGTTTTAAGTATTCACTAATCATCTTGAAAGCAGTATCTGAGGGCTTGCAATGTTGACAGTGGCTTTCTCTAACCCCTGACCTCAGCTGTGTTACCTCCTTCTGCAGGATGGGGAGGGGGCTACAGAGCTCTTTCCCCCCTCCCTCTTCTATAGTCTGTTCATCTTCCTCATGCCAACCACAGAGGAATTTGGAGAACGTGCTAGAAATAGAGAATTTGGGCCTTTTCCAGAACTGCTGAGCTAGAACCTCGTTGAGCAAGGTGCCCGGTGATAAGTGTGCATGGGAAGATCTGAGAGATTACAGCCCATGTCCCCTGTGGACAGGGGACATGGGCTGTGGACAGGGGACACGGGCTGTGAGTTGAAGGGAGCTGTGGGCTGTGTTTCTGCCGCCTGGCTCCCGGCCTCCTGGCTAGCTTATGCCCTGAAATAACAACACACAAACTGTATTCTTTTAAACACTGCCTGGCTCAGTAGCTCTAGCCTCTTAGTGGCTAACTCTCATATCTTGACTAACCCATTTCTAATCATCTGTGTAGCACCACAAAGTGGTGGCTTACCGGAAAGGATTCTAGTGTACGTCCATCTTGGGCTGGAACTTCATTGTGTCTGCCTTGGAGAGGAGAGGCATGGTGTCTGCCTCACTTCCTCCCAGTATTCTGTTCTCTTTACTCCACCTACCTAATTTTCTGACCTATCAGACCAAGCAGTTTTCTTTATTGATTAACCAATCAATCAACAGATCAACAAATGACCTTCCCACATCAGCTGTGGACAGGGGACATGGGCTGTGGACAGGGGACACCCTCTCCACATGTAGACTCTCAAAGGAATAATTAAAGAGGGTCAGATAGAGGTCTGCAGAGGTGTGGTCTGAGAGGAGCAGCAAAGGTTGGTAGGGAGCTGGCAAGGAACTCAATGACAGACAGTATCAGTAATTGTAAGGACGCTGCAAGGGGAGTTCTAGCCTTGGAGAAGATGCAGCCATGGTCCAGCCATGACCTAAAGCATTTGGGGGTAAAAACTGGACACCTTCTCTCTGCAGCCTTCTGCATATGTGTCCAATTAGCAACAGGAAGTCAGAGAGTGAGGAAGCCCAAGCAGTGTACACCATGGGAATTGGGAAAGGGAGGCAAAGAGGTCCGGCTGGGTGGGGTGCAGTATGCAGAGAAAGATCTGGCATCAAATCACAGGGGGATAAAACTAGAAAACAATAGCAAAAGAAATTATACGAACGCAGGAATTGAGCAGCACACCTGAGGGACTGAAGAAAGGAGACCATAAACTGGATACAAATGATCGCGAAAGCTCAATTCTTGGTTGCAGCCAAGAAGGAAGTTTACAACTGAATGCTTACGTTTAAAAATCCAGGGCTGTGGGCTGGAGAGGCTCAAAGTGGTAGGAGCACTTGTTCTTGCAGAAGACCCAGGTTTGAGTTCCAGCCCCACATGGCAGCTCACACACAGCTGTCTGTAACTCAGTTCCAAGGGCTCTCTCATTTCACAACGGCTCTTTTGATCTCCATGAATAACAGGCACGAGGCTCACAAACATACTTGCATGGAAAACACTCACACATAAAAGAAATAAACCTAAAAAGTACTTTTTAATCAGGGTCAGAAAGATATCTGAGTGGTTAAGAGCACTGACTGTTCTTCCAGAGGACCTGGGTCCAGATCCCAGCACCCACACGGCAGTTCACAACCTTCTAAAGCTCTGGTTCTAGGAGATCTGATGCCGTATTCTGGCCAACACAGACATATAGACAAAACACCTATACATATAAAAATAAAATAATAACTGTTCTCAAATAAAATCTTTAAAAATCAAAGAGGAGCCGGGCAGTGGTGGTGCATGCCTTTAATCCCAGCACTTGGGAGGCAGAGGCAGGTGGAGCTCTGTGAGTTTGAGACCAGCCTGGTCTACAAGAGCTAGTTCCAGGACAGGCTCCAAAGCTACAGAGAAACCCTGTCTCGAAAAAAAAAAAATCAAAGAGGAAGCTGAAGCGTTGGCTCATGTTAAAAGCACTCTCTGCTCTTATAGACGACAGGAGCTTGGTGGCCAGCATCCACATTGGCCTCTCACAGCCACCTGGGACTCCAGTTCCAGGGACTCAACACCTTCCTGTGGTCTCCTCAGACACCCACACACATGTGCATACACACATACCCGTGAATAGGAGTAAAAATTAAACAAGTCCGAAGCAAATAACTTAATGAGTGTGTCTTGATACTTTTAGTGTGGAAGTCAAACTCCAACCAGTAGATCAATGTAGTAAAGATGAGGGCTTGAGACCAAGACTGAAAGAGCAATCCAAAGATCAAAGAGTTGGTTATCAAGACATACACAAGGAAAGAGGAAACCTAAATTTAAAAAAAAAAATAGAGATGGGCCAGGCACTGGTGTCCTGAAACTCACTCTGTAGACCAGGCTGGGTTTGAACTCACAGAGATCCACCTGCCTCTGCCTCCTGAGTGCTGGGATTAAGGGTGTAAAAACGAGATGATAAGGTATTGCAACGTAGTTCAAGGTTAGCTCAAACTGCAATCCTTCTGCTTCAGCCTGCATGGTAGGCTTGAGGCCATGCACCACAGTGCCCAGCATTCCTTGTTTCTGTACCGGCTAGTTCTTTATTCCTTCCACTCATTGCTTTTCATTTCTGTCCCCTCCACTGCCTTTCAGTACATACATGAAGCAGTCACCATGGGCATTCATGGCCAAGAGTGCTCTGGGTCCTTGGACTGCAAACATTTTTCCTTCCGGGTCACCAGCTCTCCTCCAAAAGTCTTCCCAGGGAGAGGGATGGGCCTCTCCTGCTTCACCCAATCCTGGCCAGTCCAGGGCTCTGTACGGAGGCCACCTGGACTTTGGGAGACCCAGGGGTCCTTCTGTGAAGATTCTGCCCTGGTAGGTGAATGTCAGAAATCTCATGGACTTGAGAGAAAGGAGTTCACTGCAGCCGTGTCCTGGAATGACTGGGTGTGGCTATGATCCCCGAGCCCATGGGATGGAAGACAAAGTGGGAAGGAAGCAAAACAAAACTTTTTAAGTAGCTTTTTAAAAAAAGCTTCTTTTCCCAACTATTTTTCCAAATTCTAGTTTCCTCTGAGACACAGACTGAACATACCACCCTAACTCAAGAGGAAGGCAGGGCCAGAAATAACATTTGGGGCTATTGCTCACCATCTTTGTGGGAAATGAAAGTCTATTTTACATGTACTGGCCGTATTTACTAATAATCCCTCTCCTTTGTGTGTGTACACTGTGCAGGAGGAAGTCAACCTTAAGTGCCGTTCCTCAGGAGCTGTGTTTTGGGACAGAGTCTTTTACTGGGACCTAGGCTGGCCCAGGAATCCCACAGAGGTCCCTGTTTCTCCCTCCCCAGTGCTAGGATTATTACTGCACACCACTACATCTGATTGTTGTTGTTGTTTATTTGTGTTTTGTTTGTTTTTCTCATACACCGCTGGCAATCGAGCTGAGGTTCTCAGACTTGCACGGTGACAACTGAACCATCAAGCCTCCCTTTGTTTTTGTTTTCAAGACACAGTCCCGCTATTTAGCCCAGGCTGGCCTAAAACTCCCAGTGCTGACCTCGACCACGTGACCCTCCTGGTTCAACATCCTGTTTGCAAGCTCGGACCACCACAGCTTACGGCTCTTGTAAACTGTGGCACGGATAATCTTGAGTCCCAGCTCCAAGAAGGTACCGAACCAAAGCCACAAGCCACCCAAGCCAGGAATTTGCCGGAGATGGTCTGAGGCATCTAACCTAAGAGCTGTTTATGTGCTACCAAGAGAACTTTTTCAAAAGCACTAGCACTGCCTTGCTGGCCCTGGCTGGGGTGTGTGCGGACCAGCCCATGCAAACCTGAGCTGCCCCGGTGTCTGTTCTTGCAGAAACACGCTCCAAAGACAGACATGGGGAGCGGTGCTGCCCCTGGCTGTAGACAGGAAGGGCAATACATAAACCTTTTGACTGAGGCTCACTTAAGGTCCCCCCTACCCCACCCCCTTGTACATAGTTTCTCCTCTCCACACTAGGTCATTCAAGTCTGGAGTCACCAGAAAAATGAAGTCGCTGTTTGGGGGATGGCAGATGATCAAGAGTTCAGACAGCTGCGATGAACGATTAGCTGTGGTTTCTTCTCACAGCCTCGCTACAAACTGCGCTGCCATCCCGTGTTCAAACACTATTAAGTGAGAATGTTTTCTCTGGCGCCAATCCATCTTCTCCCCACAGTTTAAGTATTGAATTTTTTTTAAAAAAAGAAAACTGAAGTAGCTTTGGTTTGGAGCTCACATTTAAAACTTAAAAAACGTTATTTCCATAAAAGTTGGCAGAAACCGGCCACTGTTTATTCCCCCGGTGGCTATAATAAACCCTTGCCCACTGACAATCTAACAGATCTTTTTCTGTTTGCCACTGGGTTGGGCTCACTAACATTTCTGTGCTTAACGTTCCTTTAATAAGGGCTCCTAAGAGCACAGGTTTCCTTCCTGAGGCAGCCTTTGTGGGTGATATTCCCAACCACTCTCCTGGAGCCCAGAGGTGTGTGGAGCCTAGGTAGTGCTCATCAGGATGCCTTAACCCAGAAAGACTTGGGTATTGAACCTAGTGGTCTGGGCTGGGAATGTAGCTCACTGGCTGAGTGTTCACCTAGCATGCACAAGGCCCTGGGTTCAATTCCCATTACTGTTCTCCCTGACATGCTTTCCTAAATTCCTGCTACTCCAACGATGATGGCTCACACCTGTAATCCCAGCACTTGGGAGGCTAAAGGCAGGAGGATCAGGAGTTCAAGGTCATCTTCAGTTATATAGAGAGTCTGAGATAAGCCTGGGCTATGCGAGACCCCGTTTCAAAAAAAAGAAAAAAACGAAG
>NC_022012.1:86370895-86380366 GCF_000317375.1 Microtus ochrogaster
AGAAGAAGAAGAAGAAGAAGAAGAAGAAGAAGAAGAAGAAGAAGAAGAAGAAGAAATAATCAGGTGTCTTGGTGCACACCTTTGATCTCTGCACTCAGGAGACAGAGGCAGGTGGATCTCTGACTTTGAGGCTAGCCTGGTCTACATAGCAAGTTCTAGGCCAGGCAGGACTACATAGTGAGACCCTGACTCAAAACAAGAAATAATTTTGAATCTGGTAGGCTGTTGGTCAGCCTTACATGCATGTCTGTACACGAACTTGGCATTTTTCCTCTCTGTAAGTCAAGTCTAAGGCTGGTGCGAGGCTCACTCCTATCATCCCAGCACTGGGAAGGCTGAAAGAGGAGGATTGTCATGAGTTCAAAACCAACCTGGACTATAAAAGTAAGGCTCTAGGTCTCAAAAAACAAAAATATTACACATTGAGTCTGAGTGACCCCAAGTACAGCCCTTAGGACCTCTGGAGAGCTGTGACACCCAGACCGCTGGAGGTTCCTAGAGCTGGAGAGATGCCCCACTGTGGTGGGGTTGCCACAGGATAGCCTTTGCTCCGTGCTGTGGGACACAGGACAAATAAGGCATCTCGGGGCAGACATGGAAAGTCCCTTAAACTTAAACTGCATGCTTTAAAAGAAAACTTTTTTCCAAAAGATAGACCAAGCTGATGTTGGCCCTATGGAATGCAGAGACCGTCTAGGCTCTTCCAAGAACCAGAGGCAGGAAGGCACGAGCTGAGCCACTGAGCGATTGCATGGTAGATACCAAGGAACAAGTTCACGTTTATTTTCTCAAGAGAAAAGATTTGGCTTCCTTTGAAATAAAATAACTACACTGGGTTTGGTTTGTACGTGCCTAACATCCCAGCATTCTGAATGCTAAGGCAAGAAGTACAACTTCCCAGGCCAGCCAGAGCTACATTTCAAGTTCCAAGCCAGGCTGAGTTACACAGAGATACCCTGCCTCGAATTCACAAAGCTTAGCAATTCAAATCCCAGCATTGTCTAAGTCAACCATCTTGTCACCACAGAGCACATTGCTGGGTTGGGAGGCCGACTTCTATGGGTTCCAATTCAATTCATCAAATCACCCTGACCCCAAAAACAAGGACCAGGTGGCTACTTTAAGGGACATAGAGAAGTGTGAGCACCTGCAGATGTCACCTTTCCCTTTATCACATGACTGGCAAGAAAACTACAGCCTTAAAGCAAATTTAGCAACTATTGGGTTCTCTGTGCAGACTCTGGAACTCTGGGGCAGCGTCTATACTGTACTTGCAGGGTCGTGTCCCCGCCTCGTGACTCTCAACCCCATCCTCCTTCTCTGGTAGGAGAGTGGGTGGGGCAAGCTGAAGAAGGAGAACACACCATCCTGTGATGTTCTCACCATCCACCTTTGATGGAAGGCAGTGCAGGAACTCAAGCAGGAACCCCGCAGGCAGGAATCACTGAGGATCACAGCTTGCTGGTCCACGCACAGACTCACGCCTGATTGGCTTTCTATACAGCCAGGACCACCTGCCCAGGAAATGGCTCCACCCACAGTGGATCAGACCCACCTACAGCAGCTAAAATAATCCTTCAGGCCTGGAGAGTTGGCTCAGCAGTCAAGAGCACTGACCGCTTTCCCAGAGGACACAGGTTCTATTACCAGCACCTACTGGTGGCTCACAACTGTCTGTAATTCTAGTTTCAGGGCATCTTCTAGCCTCTTCAGGTACGCACACTTGACACACACATACACAAAGGCAAAACGCTTTGTGGTGGTTTAAAAGAAAATGGCCCCCAAAGGCAGTGGCACTATTAGGAGGTGTGGCTTTGCCGGAGTAGGTGTGGCCTTGTTGGAGGAAGTGTGGCACTGTGGAGGCAGGCTTTGAGGTCTCATAAATGCTCAAGTCACATCCTGTGGCTTTTAGGGGGAGTGGCTCTTAGGGGGTGTGGCTCTTGGGGGAATGGCTCTTAGGGGGTGTGGCTCTTAGAGGGAGTGGCTCTTGGGGCTCTTACCTGGGGTGGCTCTAAGAGGGGCAGGAGTGAGGACGGCTGATGTGCAGGGGGAACAGGATGTTGTTGAGTTCCCAAGTGGTTAAAAATATATCCTAGGAAATAAAAAAGAAGCTGGGAAAAGCCGTGTGTGTGTGTGTGTGTGTGTGTGTGTGTGTGTGTGTGTGTGTGTGTGTGTGTGTATACACATGTGTATAGGCCAGAGAACCTCAAGTGTCATTCCTTAGGTCCTATTTATCTTTGTTTTTTTTTTTTTTTTGATACAGGGTCCTCATTGGCCTGAAGAAGCCAGCTTTGTCCCCAGCCCACCTCCATGCCCAGCTTTTGTTCTTTAACATTTTTAGTTAGTGTGTGTGGTGCAGGTGAGGGCCAGAGGACAGCCTGCAGCAGTTGGCTCGAACCTTCGCCGACTGTCCGGGGAATTGAACACCTCTACCTACGAGCTACACTACCAGCTGCTGTTGTTTTAAGGTGGGTTCTGGAAGCTGGAACTCCAGTCCCCACACTGGCAGGGCAAGCACTTTACCACCTGAGTTACCGTGCCCACCCATGCGTGGTTTCCTGCCTCGGTTAACCCGCGTAATGCAGAGTCTTTTGTGTGTTTTCAATCTGTAATGGTCAGCAAATGTTGTGCCTGCTACTACACATACAAGGTCCCAAACTAGACAAGTGGCTTACATGTTTGAATACATAAAAAAAAAAAACCTCAGGCTGTTGGGCGGTGGTGGTGCACACCTTTAATCCCAGCTCTCGGGAGGCAGAAGCAGGTGGATCTCTGTGAGTTCGAGACCAACTTGGTCTACAAGAGCTAGTTCCAGGACAGGCTCCAAAGCTATAAGCTATAGAGAAATCCTATCTCAAAAAAACAAAACTCAGGTTCCAGGACCCCACATCCTCCTGGCCTTCTCTGGCCCACAGCTAGCTCCTCTGGTCTTTCCTCATCTCCTGCAGGGCCCTGGGCTCTGTTCTCGGCTCCCCATGGCAGCCTCTCATCATATACAGCCCTCTGTCACTGATGGTTTTTGTGTGCTACTGACATGCTGGGACTCACTGGTCGGTGGATATCCCAGACACTCACAGAACCCCAGAACCCCAGGCATGCTGGCTATGACAGACCTGTGGCTTCTCTTGAAGAGAAAAGTCCTTAGCAGCAATCACCAGCCATTAAAGGTTGCCAAAACGTCCCTGGAACAGGCTGTCATGGTCAGTGGGTAAAGTATTTACCTCACAATGATGGGGACCCAAGTTCAAACCCCCAGAATCACATCTGTAACCCCAGCATTCCTATGCCAGGCATAGGGAAAAGGCAGGGGCAGAAGAATCGCTGGGCCCACTCTGGGTCAGCTAGCCTGGACTACAGACGAACTATAGTGGACTACAGTGAACAAGAGGGACATTGAGTCCACACCCAAGGTTGCCCTTTGACCTTCACATGCTTGCTACGGAATGCAAGTGCCCACACACATCCACATAGATGAAAAAGGAAGACCATGTTGCTGGGGTCCCCGCCTCAGGCGCTGCCCTCTGAGTATTCCAATCTTATTTGCAGCCTCCCAGACCAACGTCAGGCCGCCAGCCCCGTGCCAGGTCCTTCCCCCACCCACTTAGCTACTCCCCTGGGGCTGTGACCAACTGCTGACAAGAAGCAGTTTAGGGGGAAAGGGTTTATTTCCGCTTACAGTTTAGGAAGATACACTCCACTGTGGGAAAAGGGGAGGCAGCAGCTGGTCACCCCCAATTAGCTCAAAAAGCAGAGAGAGAGAGAGGAGGCTGGTACCCAGCTCACTTTCTTCCTTTTTTTCTTGTCTGTTTTTTATTTTTTTATGGTTTATTTAACTTTTATTTTATGTGCATCGGTGTGAAGGTATCAGGTCCCTTGGAACTAGATCTTCAGACAGTTGTGAGCTGCCATGAGGATGCTGGGAATTAAACCCAGGTCCTCTGGAAGAGCAGTCAGTGCTCTTAACCATTGAGCCATCTCTCCAGCCCCTTCTTTCTTCCTTTCTTGGGTCTAAGGCCCCAGCCCAGGAGGGAGCCATGCACAGTTAGGGTGGGTCTTTCTACCTCAGTTTACCTACAGAACCATCCTCATAGGCACACCTACAGACTTGTCTCCTAGATGACCCTAAATCTTGTCAAGTTGATGACATCCAGCCCACGTGCCTGCCTAGCCATCCCTCCCTGGTGCCTGCCTAGTTGGCCTCCCTGCCACTTCCCAGTCACACCTATCTCAGTGTCCTTCCTCCCAGGCACTCTGCTCCTATTCCTCCCTGGATCCGGAATGCTACATCCTGAGACCTTGATGCCCCAAAGCCCTGGCTTCGGCATCACCTTCTCAGTGAGTCTGGTCTCACTTCCCCTCATTCCAACTCCTGCTCTTCCCTGCCTCATTCTCCCCAGCCAGCATCCCACACCCAGGACATACTGGCTCCGACAAACCCATGAATGTCCCTCTTCCTGCAGATTCTAAACTGAGAAAGCAGCATAGTGGTTAACATTGAACGCCAACTTGACAGGATCCAGAATCGCCCACGAGAAGAGCTTCTGGGCATGTCTGTGAAGAAGTTCCTAGATTACATTCCCTGAGGTGAGAAGACCCACCCTATGTGTGGGCAGCACCATTCCTGGGGCTGGAGCCCAGACATAATAAAAAAGGAAGTGATCTTGGTGGTGGTGGCGCATGTCTTTAATCCCAGCACTCGGGAGGCAGAGGCAGGCGGATCTCTGTGAGTTCGAGACCAGCCTGGTCTACAGAGCAAGTTCCAGGACAGCCAGGAAGGACGTGAGCTAAACACCAGCGTTCACAGTCTACAGATGCGACGTGACCAACTATCTCAGGCTCCTGCCGCCATGGCTCCCCTGCCATGATGGAATCCACCCTCCAGCCGTGAGGCAGAATAAAACCCTGGCTAAGTTGCTGTGTCGGTGTATTGTCCCCGCTCCCGGACCAGAAACTAAGACGAGAAGGCTTTTCTTTCCCTTTGGGTATTCTGCACTGGACTTCTGCTGTGGGTTAAAGGCCCCTGATGCAGGATAGGAATGCAACAACCCTTAGAAGAGCAAACTAAACTAGAGCCCGCCCCTTTCTAACTCAGGGACTTGTAACTGGGCACTGAAACCCATTATAGTCTGAAGACTCATAGGAACTGGGCCTACGCCTCCTTCTGTGCATCTACTAATTTGTCTCTCAATGGTGCAGGCGTCATTTGAGTCAGACCAAGTGAAGACCATCATGAGGTCCCAGGCAGCTTAGCCTTCATCTTCTGCCATCTTTCACCTTTAACAAGTGGCGTGAAGGAGACGAGGTCTGGAAGACCAGAGAGACCAAAGAATTCTTCAAATATATTTATCATCTTTTAGTGTTTTTCTTACTTAAAAAATAATACTGTTTTTTTCCTTAGGGATTAAAAAAAAAAAACAGACCACAGAAGACTGTCTTTCTGAACATGGGGGAAACAGGAGGGATCAGAGGGAAGACAGAGATGAAGATGGGGAGGACAGATGGGAGGACGGGGAGGTGTACGTGGACAGAAAGACAGGTGTGAACGAGAGGAAGATGGCTGGGGAGACATGACCATGAAGATGAGTGTGAGTACAGAGAAGGCAGTTGGGTGTGGACAGGTGTGGACACAGGGAGGGCAGGCTGGACCCTGGCTCCGTGTAGTAAAGGGATGGTGGCTCCCCTTGCCTTTAAAAGGGGAGGCTCTGAGGTATCAGCAGCCCAGGCACTTGAAGAAGGAACACAGAGAGAAGTCTCTGTAGTTGCTGTGGACTAACCAGCCTCTTCCATCTCCAGGAGGTCATCCACATATTCCACAACCTCTCCCTGGAAGAGAGGGCAGACACATTAGGAGGGCCACATGGCAGGAAAGGCATCCAAGAGGCCACCACTGGCTGTGGGCTCTGGGAGAAGCTCAGAGCCCAAATGACCCGAGTCCTCTCACTGAACGGAGTCTTATCTTCGACCCCGTGTGACCTCAGCGTCAAGTGACCAGCCACCCCACAGAAAGACAACCCGTTTCATGCAGGTCGTCTAGCCACCACTAGAAAGGCTCCAGATGGTTCACTGCTCTGGGCGTCCTTCTATCTGCCCCAGACTCCTCAATTCTGCCTCGGGAACTAGCACTTTCTGCTTTGACCAGCAGCCCACACTTCCCACACCACCACAGCCAAACTTGCTCTGAGCACATCCCTGGGACGCTCTTCAAGGAGACCCAATCTAAGGTGCAGGCCTGAGCATCATTTATTTATTTAGCAGCCCTGAGGATTGAACCCAGGGCTTCGTGCATCGTAGGTAAATGCGATACTACTGAGCTATGTCCCCAGTCACCACTTCCTCAGTGGTACAGCACTTTTATACCCAACTGGTGTTCCGTTCTCATAACTTATGGTCGCTCCTATTTCACAAAGGGCTGACGCTTCCTTCCTTAGTGGCAATGACCATGTGAATCAGCACGGTGAAACTCCCCTGACCCCGTCTCCCTCAGAGGTGGAGGGGAGCGGGGAAGGGGCAACACAGAGCCTCTGGGCCTGGCCCAGCATCTCCCTGAGCTTCCCCTCCCCCAGGCTCTCCCAGGATGTGAAGGACCAGGGCAGTACCAGCTCCCAGATCTCTTCTGGCTCCAAACACACCAAGTTCCCACCTTTTGTACAAAGCATTTTCCAGTTCCTTCCAAAGGCATCCATCTAAATAAATTATAGGGGTATCCACAGATGGCTTCTCTGTGACCCGGATGCCCCTCCACTCAAAGTCAGGATGCGTCAAGAAGAGATATCTGCCGTACAGTAGGCAGAGTGCACGCCTGGCGTGTGTCGGGTCCCCGGGTTGACCCTGGGCATGGTGGTACTTGCTAGCAACGCCAGCACTTGAGAGGTCTCAGCAGGAGGGTCACAAGTTCAAGGTCATCCTCAGGTACACTGCAAGCTGGAGGCCAGCCTGTGCTACACTGTCTCAAAACACAAAACACCTCCAACAAACAAAGGGCTGGCTAAGGGAGATCCAGTCAGGGAATCGGCTGCCACAACAGATGAACTACTGGCAGCCAGGACATAATTATAATAACCTGGAAGGAGAATGGGACGGGATGCAAAGTGTCTCCAGCGTGTGGAACAAGTGAAACTCACGACACTAGAAATGACGGTGTGGGAACCTGTGAGATAGGTCAGTGGGTAAAGGTGCTTGCTGTGGAGCCCGACGACCTGAGTTCAATCCCTGGCCCCCAGGTGGTGAAGGAGAGAACCGGCTTCCTCAAGCTGTTCTCTGACCTCCATACTGGGGCTGTGACATGCCCCTGGCCCTCCCACACATATATAAAAAAAACATGGCACGGTGAGACACACATATTCACTAGCACTTGAGACTTGGGCAGGAGAAAGGGCAGTTCAAAGGTAGCCTGGGCTACATATCACTTCTGAGGCTAACCTGGGCACATGGCAAGACCTTGTCTTAAAAAGGGAGGCGGGGGGAGATGGTTCCGTGGATAAATGCCTGTTGCCCAGGCTTAAGAATGCTCTGATTCCCAGTCTGCATGCAAATACTGCCAAGGCACACACGTTTGTCACCTCGACACTGGGGAGGACGACAGAGGAAGGCGGGCCGAGGAGCTTGCCGCCTGGTCACGCTGGCTGAATGAAGAGACTCCGGGTTCTGCAAGAGACTTTGCTTCAAGAAATGAGGTGGAGGGGCCAACAAGATGGCTCAGTGGGTAAGGTAATCGCCCTGCAAGTCTGGTGACCTGAATTCAATCCCTGGAACCCACACAACGGTGGAGGGAGGGAACTGACTCCACAGGGTTGTCCTCTAACCCCACGCAAGCAGCGACAAGTGCCCCCAACCTACAACACATGCACGTGCGTGCACGCGCATCTGGTGCATACTCCAAGCACATTTCCCCCACAGAAGAAATAGCAGCCCAGCCTTGGCCTCCTAGAGAGCTGGACTTTTCCACACCAGAGCCCTGGCTTTCATTAAAACCCCCACAGCAGCTGATTCCTCGAGGGCCCCTTCTGTTTCTTGAGGAAGGACTCAGCCTTCGAGGGACTCTGGCAGAGACATGAGTCATGGTCTCTCTCAGGCAGACGCGTGCAGAGCACGGAAGCTCTTACCTCATCATCATCCATTAGGTGTTCCCGGGCAAAGCCGTAGAGCTCCTTCTGGAGCGTCGTCACGTTAAAGAACTGCACTGCTTCCTGTCGGACACAAGCGAGAACCATCAGACGACCAGGTTTCTCGTCTGAGAGCCGACAGCAAGTGGGCATGGAGTACAAGCGTTCAAGAGCGGACATGGAAAGGTTGTGCAGATGGGAATGTACCCGACACCCTGAACTATGGAGACACGAGGGTGAATTCTATCAAATATAGACAATATCACGGTTCTCAGCATGGGGGAAGGATCTGGGCTTGGTTTGGTATCATGTTTGCCTGGCATGCTCGTAGCCCTGGGACCCACTCCAGGATGGTATGAACCAACTGTGGCAGTGCACGGCTGTAATCCTGGAACTTGGAAAGTGAAGCCAGAAGAAGTTCAGAGTCATCCTTAGCAAGTTCAAGGCCAGCCTGTGCTATATGAGACCCTGTCTCAAAACCAAAACACAGAACGCTGGGAGTGAAGCTCAGTGGGTAGAGCACTTGACCGGTACACACAAGGTCCTGGGTTCGATCCCCACAGCTTAAAAAAAAAGGAGCAACTGAGTAAATGTGTGCATGTGTGATCAGCAAGGAACTGATACGCGGCAGATTTACCTATGAAAATCTAGTCTGCGTTTCTGTTTTATTGGGACAGGTGTTGCTTTGTAGCCCAGCCTGGCCTCACACTCACCATAGTCCTCTTGCTTCTGCATCCAGAGTGCTAGAAGTACAGTCATAAGCCACCATGCCCAAAAGTGACAAATAAATTTTGAGTCACATATAATTAACCCCCTGACAATAGGTATAAAGCCTCGCATTTATCTGCCAAAGGAATTAAGTGGTGGTTCATCCATAAAAGTCTATAACCCGGCACTTGGGAGGCAGAGGCAGAGGCATGAGGACTGCAAATTTGGGACCAGCCTGGGCTAGGCAGCAAAACTCTAAAGACCAAGGGCTGGAAGTGGCTCAATGGCGGGGCACCTGGTTAGCACGTGAGAGCTCCTGGCTTCTAACACCATAAAAGTGGCGGGGGAGGAGGAGGGGGCACAGGGAGAGGGATGACCGGGGACGACAAAGCAAGTTACAAAAACAGCACGTGTAGTAGAATCCTAATTTTGTACCAAAAAAAAAAAAATGAAGAAAGGCTGAAGAGATGGCTCAGAGGTTAGGAACACTGACTACTCTTTCAGAGGTGCTGAGTTCAATTCCCAGTAACCACATGGTGACCACAACCATCTGTAATGAGATCTGAGCCCTTTTCTGACATGCAAGCATACATACAGGCAGAACATTGTAAAACATAATAAATAAATAAATAAATCTTAAAAAAAAATAAGTGGGCCGGGC
>NC_022012.1:86382156-86382815 GCF_000317375.1 Microtus ochrogaster
TGTCTTGGGAGGGAGGGGAGTCAGGCAAAGCAGAAATGAGACACAAAACCCAGGGATCTATTCAGGCACCTTCGGGGCCACTTCTATTAGGTAACAAAATTCTGGTTGGCAGGAATGACCTAGCTGAAGATGGCTCAATTGTGCCACCTAGTGGTTATTTTCCGTCACAACAACTTTAAAACTTGAACTTCAAGGCTCTTCCCACACAGTTTGGGAGTGAAGGTTTCAAGGTAAATTACACCTATGTTCAATAAATGTTAATTTTTATTTACACTACCTATCTACATCCCTGGAAAGCAAAGATTTCCGAGGGAACAGGAGTCAAGCCTTGAGGCTCAGGGTCTCCGCTCCAATTGGAGCCAGAGGCCTCTTGGCGGACAGCGTGTACATGGCCTTAATGAGCCTTCTCAGCCACCATAGCTGGTTAACAGGACAGTCTTGGGACGTCATTCAAGGTCCTGCATGGGGCTACTTACACTTATAATAGGCGAACTGCAAATAGTGGTACATGGTGGCCACGAATTTCTCCACGGGGTAGCCGCCTATGACCGGGGTGAGGGTCTCCTCGCACTGAACCTTGCATTCCAGAACTTCTACATAATGGTCTGCAAAACAGATACGAATTCTCAGAACAGTCTCAACCTCTCCCCTCCCCTCCC
>NC_022012.1:86382915-86387996 GCF_000317375.1 Microtus ochrogaster
CTCCCTCTCTAGGGATGACACCCAAGGCCTCATACACTCTCAGCAGAGAGTCTTCCACCGCTACTAACTCAGCCCCAGCCCCTTCCTACCTTCGGTCTAGCTCTGCCTGCCACACACATACGGGTAAAAGAAAAAAGAATACATTTAAAATAAAGAACTTGGAGCTAAGGGCTGGCTCAGCGGTGAAGAGCCCTGGCTGCTTTTCCAGAGACTCAGGTTCAGATCCCCATACTACATGGTGGGTCTCAACCACCTGTAACCTCAGTTTTAGGGGATCCCATTACCCTCTTTTGGCCTCCACGGGCACCAGGCACATATGTAGTCCATAGACACACATGCAGGCAAAGTACTGATAGACATAGAAACAAAATAATAAATTAAATAAATCAAGGGACTTCCATCTTTAATATTCAAAGTGTCTTAAGATCAAAAGAAAATGACAAACACCTATGATAGAACTGCCAAAAGGGGCTTGAGGTAAAGAAGATGGCTCAGTAGTTAAAGAGGCAGATATAAGTTGAATCCTTGGGACCCACAGAGTGGGTAGAGAGAACCAACATCCACAACTTGTCATCTGACCACAAGTGTGCCACAGCGCTGGAGCCCCACCCCTCAACACAAAACAAAGACAAAATTATAGCCAAAATATTGTAATGGCCAAAGAATGCTAATGTACATTAATATGAACAGCAATGGAGCTCTGTCAAGACACGATGGCTCCTCAGCAGGGAGCAGCGCCACTTTCTGAACAGTTTAAAGCCGGTCAGGAGTGTAGCTCGGTGGCAGTGGGCTGGCCTGACAGGCCACAAAGGCAACAATAGCAAATTGTCAGTGCTCATGTAGCCCGGGGCTGGCTTCAAACTCCTGTGTGGCTGAAGAAGGCCTTGAACTCCTGATCCTCCTGGCTGAGACAACAGAAGCACCGCCAAGACCAGATAATGCAGAGGTGGGAGTTGAACCCAGGGCCTTGTGCATGCTAGGTAAGTTCATTAACTGAGAGCTACACCCCAAGCCCAAAATAATATAAATTCTATGCATGGAGTTGAATGTGTGAAATGCAAAAATGAAAACCAGAAGAGAGCCTAATATATTATGGCCACCTCTATGTAAAATAAACACACAAAACACGGGGAAATACTTATGTATGCGTAACCTTTACAGACAAAAAATGATAGAGGTGAGAATCTCCAAGGGCAGTGTAGAGATGAGGTGAGCAGGCCTGCTTTTTGTCCTGCCCGGCTCCTGCATGGCTAGCTTTACACCCGAAATAACAACACACAAATTGTATTCTTTTAAACACTGCCTGGCCCATTAGTTCCAGCCTCTTAATGGCTAATTCTCACATCTTGATTAACCCATTTCTAATAATCTGTTTAGCACAAGGTGGTGGCTTACCGGGGAAAGATTTTAACCTGCATCCATCTTGGGCCAGAGCTCATGGCGTCTTCCTCACTGCCTTCTACCCAGCATCCTGTTCTGTTTACTCTGCCTATCTAATTTTCTGTCCTATCAAAGGGCCAAGGCAGTTTCTTTATTAACCAATGAAAGTAACACATAGACAGATGACCCTCCTCCATCAGGGCAGAGCTGGGATGAGGAGGAGAGGCATCTAAGGAATGTGAAGTCCTTAGGTTTGACAGTTAACATCAGGAAGTCAGGAGAGAATGCCAGCCCTGCTCAGCAGACAGGGAGAACACTAACTAAATGCTTAAAAATGAACAGCCCTGGCTGGGCTAGGGACAGAGCGTAGGGGTTGAACATTCCTGTAGCATATGTGAGGCCCTAGGCTCAATCCCCAGAACTGCAATAAAAAAATAAAGTAAATGGCACCTTCTATAAGAGAGTAAAGACATCACACATCTCTTGGTGTGACATTCTGAGGCTACTTCTAGTGCTCTAGCCAAAAATGGGCACTCCCAATAAAACTGTCAGAAACCAAATAATCCTGCTCATTTGTTTGTTTTTGTTGTTATTTTTTGAGAATGGATCTCATTCTGTATCTCTAGTTGTCCCAGAAGTCACAGAGATCTGCCTGCCTCTGCATCCCTGCTGCTGGGATTAAAGGTGAGTGCCACTATGCCCAGCCCAAATGAGAAATACTTACAAATTAATTAGCCTAAATGTCTCCAAAGGATTGTTGGTGGCCCTGGGGTGGTGGCGCATGCCATTAACTCCAGCACTTGAGACGCAGAGGAAGGAGGATCTCTGTGAGTTTGAGGCCAGCCTAGTCTACAGAAGGAGTTTCCAGGAGAAACCCTGTCTCAAAAAAAAAAAACAAAAAACAAAAAGAGAAAAAGAAAGGAAAAGAAAGTTGGTAATGTAGAAATAAGGAAGCAACATGGATGAGAAATTCTCAAGGAAGTGGCAATGGGGAGGGCAGAATGCTAGAAATGAAAAATCCAGTGAAAATCAAAAACACAGTGAAGTCATGACCAATGATTTCAGAAGAGAGCATGGAGATGGAGAACAGGTTGAGGAAAGACTCATTCAGATATCAATAAAGAAAAAAGCAAGCATGCCCACCTTCTAAGAACTCCACCATAGTCAAAAGACAAACTAAACTGAGTGCAGTGGTCCACACCTTTATTCCCAGCACCCAGGAGGCAGAGGCACAAAGATTTCTTAAGTTTGAGACCAGCTTGGTCTACACAGCCAGGCCAGCCTGGGCTACACAGTGAGACCTTGTCAAAAAGAAAAACAAATGTCCTTCCTATCTTAAAAAAGTGTCCCTTGCTTTTTTTCGTGGCGCCTCCTAGGCAGCTGGCTGTGTGTCATCTCATCCCCTGCCACCAGCTGTCAGAAACTCAGTGCCGTGGATGATGAACGCAAACGTTCTGTGAGAAGCACACAGCCACGAGAGTAGCTGCTGATGCTCTCGGTGAAGAACGGAAAGGTCATGGGGTCCAACCCGATGATAAGAATGACAGACAAGGCTTTCCCATGAAGCAAGGCGTTTTGAGCCATGGCAGAGTGTGCCTGCTGCTGAGTACAGGGCATTCTTGTTATAGAGCAAGGAGAACCGGAGAGAAGAAGCACACAGATCTGTTCGTGGATGGATTGTGGATGCCAGTCTGAGTGCTCTCAACATGGTTATTGTAACAAAAGGAGAGAAGAATATTCCTGGACTGACAGACACTACTGTGCCCCATAGGCTGGGACCTAACAGAGCTTGCAGAATTCGAAAGCGTTTTAATCTCTGTAAAGGTGATGTCCCTAGTACGTTGTCAGAGAGCCCTTAAACAAAGAAAGCAAGAAGCCCAGGACCAAAGCGCCCAAAATTCAGTGTCTCGTTTCTCCGTGTGTCCTGCAGCACAAACACTGATGTGTTGCTCCGAAGAAGCAATGCACTAGCAAAAACAAGGAGGAGGCTGCAGAATATGCTAAACTTTTGGCCAATAGAATGCAGGATGCCAAAGAAAAGGGCCAGGAATGGATTGCCAAGAGACATAGGCTGAGGACTTCTGCTCCCAAGTCTGGGTCCAGTCAAAAAGAAGTCTTTAAGGGTAACAAAGAAATAATCATACTTTTGAAAAAAAGTGTTTCCTCAGATGCCAATCAAGGCTTCTGGAGCACAGGCCCCGCCCACCACCAACCTGCAATGGACAGGTAGAAGTCCTTGAAGTCCTTAATCTCCCTGGAGCCTTCACAGGCTGCCAGGCACTCATAAAAGGCTTTCAGGAAGTCAGGGAGCGCGAGCTCCATGTCCGTTATGGACGTCCTCCAGTTCTCCCCATTGTAGGCCCGCACCGCACGGATGAACAGGTTCTGGAATGCAAGGAGATGCAGTGAAGCCCCTCCTGGCAAGCAGGAGACACGCTTGTCCCGCCCAAAGAATCATGACCCCTACGGAGCCACGCTTCATCAGCCCTGGATGATCCTTGACTCGGTACAAACCAGGCACCATATACATGAGTGTGGATTTGCCTATACGCTCACCAGAGGTACATTCTTATAAAAACAGAAACCAGGGTAGCCCAAGCTGACTTCAAACTCCCAGAGTAGCTGAGAATGACCTTAACCACTTTTTTAAAAACTTTTTTTTTTTTTGATTTTCGAGACAGGGTTTCTCTGTAGCTTTTTTGGTTCCTGTCCTGGAACTAGCTCTTCTAGACCAGGCTGGCCTCGAACTCCCAGAGATCCGCCTGCCTCTGCCTCCCGAGTGCTGGGATTAAAGGCGTGCGCCGCCACCACCGCCCGGCACTTTTTTAAAAACTTATTTTTACTATTTAGTGTGGACTTAAAGAGTCAGATAACAGTTTAGGAGACATTTCTCTCCCACCACCCTGTGAGTCTTGGGAATCAAACTCAGGCTCGGCAGCAAAAACCCTTACCCAGTGAGCCATCTTGCCAGCCCAAGAAATCACAGGCATGTACCATCACATCCTGTTTCATACAACACTGGGGACTGAGCTGGGGCCTTGTGTGTCTAGGTGAGCACTCTACCAATTGAGCTATACCAGCCCAAATCACTATATTTCTTCCTTTGTTCAACTTAAAATACTGCAAGTATTTGACAATGAAACCAAAATCAAACCAAGGAAACAGTAAAAGGAATCAAATCAATGATTCCCAGAAGTCAGGGGCTGGGTGACAGCCAGAATGAAAAGGGACAGGAGGAAACTTGTCAGGCTGGGTGACAAAGAAACTCCTTGCGTTCTCTCTGTAGCCTGTAGCCGTCACATGACACATGAAGCTGTCTCCGATCACTGAGTTATGTAAAGTTCATTAACGCTTAGATAAAAGGGCATGGCGGTGCATGTAGTTCCGCCAGGCTTTGAACCCACGGCTGTCATCAATGCCTCATCTCCCAAGTGCTGGGATTACAGGCAAAACCACCATGCCCAATTTGTTGATTTTTTTCTTCATGGGAATTTTGTGCTCAGCCAGTTTCCTACCATCGTAACTAATAAATATCACTGAAAACAACAAGAGCATTCTTTAGACATCAGCATCTGGGCCAGCAAGAAAGCTCAGTGGATAAAGGTGCTTGCCACCAAGTCTGAGGACCTGAGTTCAAATCCCAGACCCCCTGGTCAAAGAAGAGAACTATGCCTTGTCCTCTGACCTCCACACAAGCTCTC
>NC_022012.1:86388096-86397810 GCF_000317375.1 Microtus ochrogaster
ACACACACACACACACACACACACCTCTCTCTCTTTAAATAATTAGAATGTAATTAAAAGGAAAAACAATGCTAGTTGCTCCTTTAACATATCCTGTTGCACCAACTGCGGGGTGAAGCCAGCGAGTACCTCGTATGACTTGGTCTCCAGGTCTTTAATGTGGTCCTCAGCTCCAGGCAAGCTCTTGTAATAGGCCATGTTTCTCTTCATCATCTCATCGTCAGGGTGCTTCAGAAGGTAGGTGTGAGCCGCAGCGATGGCCTTCGGGAGGTCATTGGCCTGAGCGTATGGCGAGAGGATCACGGTTCAGACACATGCTGGACCTTGCGTTTTAGAACTGAGAGCTTCATTTCAGCTCTTCCTTCCTCTCCCTCTCTCTCCCTCTCCTTCCTTTCTCCTGACCCAGTCTTAAGCAGCTCAGGCTGGCCTCAAGGCTGAGGATGACCTTGAACTTCTGACCGCCTGTCTTTACCTCCCCAGTGCCTGGATCACAGGCGTCCAGGAATACAGCCAGTTTTATGTGTTGATGAGGCTCAAACCCAGGACTGTTGCTAGCCAGGCAAGTACTCGACTGGCTGAGCTACAGTCCCAGCCTCTTCAGGGAGCCCTTAGTTCCTTCTTACCAAATAACACTTCTGGTTAAGAGGTCAATGACTTTTCAAGACCTATCAAGATCTGGGCTAGTCATTCTGATGAGCCTTTGTTCCCAGAAGGTGACCCTGCGATGGCTTCATTATGTCTTTCCTCATTTACTCTCCACGGTCCCCACCATCCTGGTCCCAGGAGGATGGCCTCTGTGGCACTGGCTTCCACAGGGGTCCCCCAGGAGGAGCCCAATGGGAAGCGAAAAGGGAGGGGTGTAATCTCTTACGTCTTCTGGCTCTCTCCCTACGGCCACCCCTGACTGCAATGGTCTCAAACTGAAGGTCACACATCCTGTCAAGGTCACTCCTCCTGACTCCTAAGTAACTGCTCACTCCCTCGCTCCTTCCAGCCAAGGGTTGGGTACAACCGAGTGGCTCTATGCTGGGGGATTAAAAATCCCTTGTGGGTCCCTGCACCTGCATGCACTTCGAGAAACAACCGTCTTGATAAATTTTCCTCACACCATCTCTTCTGCGGCAACCTGTCAAGCACTGTTTCCAGATCTCTCACAGAACTGTCTGCCTCCCTTCTCAGGGACCCCGACTCCCTCTCTCTGGCTCACCTACTTCACAAATACCCCACAATATTCATGAGGCATCTCCTATAAGGAGGCACTGTTTTCAGAGATCAGGTGGGTGACAGCTAGTACATCCAGAGTCTGCGGGAACAGGCAGATCCGGAGCCCTGGGTTTACAGCTGACCGCATGATCAGTATTACCAGGACAGGCAGGTGTGCTGGGGGGCGGGAGGGGGGAATCTTAGGCGACAGTGTGATAATAAACCTCCATCTCAGACATGATGGAATTTAGTACCAGAACCATGGAGGAGATGGGCCTCTCAGCATGCTGGTGAGAAGTTATCTACGTGAAGTTTTAATTGTGATTATCCACCAGCTGTGGGTAAATACCATTCTACAGCCTGGGTTCCCAGACTTAAAATAGGGAAGGTGAGCTGATCACCGGCATGCATTTCTCTCTGCCTCTTGACTGGGGACACATTGTGGGCAGCCACCTCATGCACTGATGCCTTGACTTCCCCCATGATGGACTCTACCCTCAAACTGTGAGCCAAACAAGCCTTCCTTAAGGTATCTCTGTTGGGCATTTTGTCGCAGTAACCAGAGGAGCAACTAACACAGGCAGGCAGATGGTGATGAGCCAGCCTCCCTCTGAGGACACATAACAAATTGAGAGTCCCCTGTTGACAGAATCCTGGCAGAGAGAAGGGTCCCCATCATGCATGCAGATAAGGCCTCCTTCAGCCTACCAAAGGAACACTCTGAGGCAGGGATGGTGGTTCGGGTGAGAGACAGGCAGACAGACAGACAGACAGACAGACAGACAGACAGACAGACAGAGAACTTGTGAGACCCATCAAATTCTTGAGAATAAGGTTAGAAAAGGTGACATCCATCTGTACCAGAATGCCCCTAAATTTGAAGCAAGTCATCAGAGACAATGGTGGTTTCCCATGGCGAGGGGGTGGGTGGACAGGAGGGTAGGCTCCCAGGTGTAGGCTGCCACCTAGAGAATGACAGTGTGGCCTGTGGCTGATAGGACTTAGGCGGAGGCCTAGGCTGAGGTACAAGGGCCAGCAAGAGGGCTCAGTGTGTAAAGGAGCTTGCCACCAAACTGGGTGACTAAGTTTGATGCCTGGAGCTCACATGCTAAGAGAGAGCAAGCTCCCAACAAGCTGTCTTCCTTCTGACCTTCACGCACCAACAGTGTGTGCCCCTTGTGCACACACACACGAACACACACACAATAAATGAATAAGAGCAAAAAATAAAATATCCTTCTTAACCAGAAAAAGCAGAAACTGGGTTTTAGGAGTTTTCTCTTGGCCTTCACCAACAAGCTGAGGCCTTTCTGTCCAGCATTCCAACCTCCCAAGCAAGGACTTAAAGGGCAGAGAACTGCAATTTGTAGCTATTTTTAGCAAGCAATCACAGGCAGAAGTTAAGCAGCTGTAAAGAGGAGGCAGTGAACTGTGTGCGTTAGATTCTAACAGAGAAGGAACAGAGACGAGCCTGGTGAACCACAGGACACAGACTTCTGTGAGCAGAGAGAAGCCTGTCCCCAGAGAGCAGGCCACATTATGAAGCCCTTTCTCCAGTTCCGGGTACTTTGCTGGGGCATCCCAAGACATATTTGCCACCTTAGAAGAGGCTGCAACAATTTTCAAAGGCGCTGGGAGGGGCGGAGCGTACAGGAGGTAAGCGGGCAGGAGGATGGGGAATCCAGATTCTGTCTCAGCTACGTACCAAGTTTGAAGCCAGCCCAGGTTACATAAGACCACGCTTCAAAAAAAGGGGGGGGGGGAGAAAAGAATTTTCATGTTTAAGATGAGGAAAGGCAGTGTTTTTGTTCACTGTGAACTTGTGTTGGCTCTCGTTGGCTTAATAAAGAACTAAATGGCCAATAGCTGGGCAGGAAGAGGTTAGGCGGGACTTATGGACAGGAAAAAAAGAATGTGGAGAAGAAGGGCAGAATCCGAGGAGAGGCAAAGACAAGTAAGAGGAATATAACATACCATGTGGTAGAGCATAGGTAAGAAATATGGGTTAATTTAAGATGTAAGAGCTAGGGCTGGAGAGATGGCCCAGAGGTTAAGAGGTCCTGAGTTCAATTCCCAGCAACCATATGGTGGCTCACAACCATCTATAATGAGATCTGGCGCCCTCTTCTGGTGTGCAGGAAGATTGCAGTATACATAATAAATAAATCTTTTTTTTAATATTTATTTATTATGTATACAATATTCTGTCTGTGTGTATGCGTGCAGGCTGGAAGAGGGCACCAGACCTCTTTACAGATGGTTGTGAGCCACCATGTGGTTGCCGGGAATTGAACTCAGGACCTTTGGAAGAGCAGGCAATGCTCTTAACCACTGAGCCATCTCTCCAGCCCCTAAATAAATCTTTTTTTAAAAAAAGGAAGAGCTAGTTAGCAATAAGCCTAAGCTATTGGTTGATCATTTACAATTAATAATAAAGTCTCTGTGTTGTTATTTGGGGAGTTGGTGGTTCCAAAGAAAAACTCCACCTACAAGGCAGGATTTGGAGAGCTTTAGAAGAGCTGTGTGGCAGAACCTGAGGGAAGGAGATTGAAGCCATTATCTCAGTGGGGAAGGGCACTCAGGTTGCATTGGGTGGCTCAAACCTCCTCTAATTCTAGCTCCGCTGCCCTCTTCTGGCCTCCAAAGGCATTCACACATGTGGCATGGTACACACACACACACACACACATATAAAAATATAAATAAAGAAAAAAATTTTAATTCAAAGGATTGACGCTCAACGTTGAAGGAAAGGCTGATCTAGAAAAGGCCAGATATGGGATGTTGTTGGTGGGTGCTCAGAAGGGTGGGGCTCGGTGGGGAGATGCTCAGTGGAATAAGGTGGAATCTGGGGGTGGTGTGGAGGGAGACTTGGTGAGGTGGGGCTCAGGGGCAGCCCGGAGGCAAGGCTCTGTGGAGCAAACCCTACTGTAGAGGTGGAGAGGTTAGGAGGTGAAGTGTGGCTCCGGGAACTGGCAGGAAGCTCAACTGGGCGGGGCTCAGCTGAGGTGGGTTTTGGGACAAGATGGGGACCGTGATCAGTGGGACAGTTTGAGAGCGGGTGACTGTGGGAAGGGCCCTCAGCCGAACTGGCGATGGGCGGGGTTCGAATGGGGCGGAGCTCCGCTGAGGGCGGGGCTATCAGGACTGCAGGTCTGTTGGGCGGGGCTTGGGGTAGAGCGGGTGTGGTTTGGAAGCTGGGTCAGCTAGGCGGAACTTTCTTTTTTTTTTTTTTTTGGATATTTCGAGACAGGGTTTCTCCGTAGCTTTTGGTTCCCGTCCTTGTAGACCAGGCTGGCCTCGAACACACAGAGATCCGCCTGCCTCTGCCTCCCGAGTGCTGGGATTAAAGGCGTGCGCCACCACCGCCCGGAATCTAGGCGGGAATTTAAGGTGGGAGGTCTGTTCGAAATTCAGTCGGAAGGGACTTGGGCGGGAGGGGCCCAGGAGGGGGCTTGGCTTGTGGGCGGGGCTTCTTGGGGCGGGGCTCTGGGTGGGGCGAGCGCACATACCTTAAAGTAAGCGAACTGTAGGAACTTGTAGGGCTCGCGCTGCTGAAAGTCGGCCAGCACCGCGCGGCTGGGCTGCGACTGACGGAAGGCGGGCAGGCCCTGCTTGCAGCGCTTGAGACACTGCGCCCGGCGCAGTACGCCGCCGAAGAGGCGCAGCTCGGTGTGGCCGGCAGCGCCTGCGGGCATGGGAGCGGGCGTAGCCGCGCTGCAGTTGCGGTGGCAGAAGGCCTCGCTGTCGCGCAGCAGACGGTGCAGGCGCAGGCTCACCTCCAGGTAGCCCACGCTCTCGGCCCAGTGCTCGCCGCTGTACTGGTCGAGCGCGTGGCGGTAGGCCGACTCGAGCGGCATCAGCTCGTCCCGCGGGAAGCTGCGGAAGCTGTAGCGCTCGTACTGTGCGCGCCCCGGTGGCAGCACGCACCCGGCACTCAGCAGCACCAGCAACGCGGCCGCTGGGCTGCGGGACCCCATCGCGCGTGGCTCGATGACCCGAGCCCGGAGCGGAGGACGCGCGACGCGGCAGGCCCGGGAGCGGAGGCGGGGACGCCGGTCGTGGCCCGCCCCGTCCGGCAGGCCTCCCCGCCCTGGGACAGAGATGGGTGTGTCCTGGGGAGGCGCTCAGCCCTGGAGTCTGAGAGGTGGAGAGGAGAACCTTAGGGAATTCCAGGCCAGCATGGGGTACATGGGACCCCATCTCTGAAAGGAAAGAAAGTTTGCAATCACTTCAAGGATGTATGGGCCGCGCTCCACTAGTTTCTTGTTCAGCACATCCGGATTGGGGTGCGTTTTCTTTTTTTTCACTGGGTCTCTTTGCTATATAGCCCAAGCTAGCCTTAAACTCACTACATCCTCCAGATTGACTTTAAATTTGCTCCAAGTTCTCCCCCTCCCCACTGCTGAGACTCACAGACATTCGCCACCACGCCTGCCCTGAACAACTGAGGCTGCGGGATTACAGACCACACTGTGAATAGCAATAGCACTAACCTTTAAGATTTTAAAAGACGTTGCATAGATAAAAGTAATAAGAATGCCGGTGGCTCTTTGTAAATCGTGTGAGATGTCAGGTTGAGGATGCATTGCATCTACGGCGGAGTACGCTGGAGAAATTTGTGCAGAGCAATGATGAAGACAGTAATTTTTTTTTTAAATCTTTACATTTTTTGAAGTAATTTACAGCAAAATTGCAGGGACAGAATCCAAAATTCCTATATTCCTCTTCATGAAAATTTACAAATTGACGGCACACCTTTAATCTTAGCACTCCGAAGGCATGGCAGTGAATCCCTGGGCTCAGGCCAGCCCAGGCTACATAATGAGACCTAGTCTAAAACAAACAAACAAACAAAAACCCAAAATTTATTTAGAGCTTTGAGATTAGCGGCTAAAGGCACTTGTTACCAAACCTGAGTTCAATCCTAGGCTACACGCTAGAGGAACAGAATCAATGCTCTGGGTTGTCCTTTGACCTCTACACGCGTGCTGTGGTACCTGAGTGCGCTGTTCGAGTCAGGGCCAGGAGAATGATGCTCTTTGGGAGACTCCTGTAGAAGACTGATTAAGACAAACGTTCCTTTTCCAAACCACATTGTCTGCTAGTCAATAAACAGATGGCCTTTGTTTAGGACTAAGATTAGATTAGAATTAATCTATTAGAATTAGATTCGGAGAGATCAGAAACCTAAATAAATCAGTCACATCTTGGGTAAATAATGCCAACCAAGGATTGGTTTTCTTGCAGGTGTCATGGCCACACCTTATCTCCTATACTAATTAATTAATAATGGGGCTGCAGAGATGACTCAGTGGTCAAGAACATTGGCTTCCTTCCCAGAGGTCCTGGGTTCAATTCTCAACATGCACGTGGCAGCTCACAGTCTCTGTAACTCTAGCCCCATGGGATTTACGCTCTCTTCTACCCCTCTAGACACAAGGCATACATGTGGTGCACCATGAAGGAAAAACACCTGTACACATAAACTTTAAAAAATTGAAAAGTAGCCGGGTGGCGGTGGTGCATGTCTTTAATCCTAGCACTTGGGAGGTAGAGGCAGGTGGATCTCTATGACTTAGGGGCCAGCCTGGCCTATAAAGCAAGTTCCAGGACAGCCAGAGCTGTTACACAGAGAAACACTCTCAGAAAACCAAAACACAAAAAAAAAAAAAAAAGAAAAGAAAAAAGAAAGCAAAAATATTACAGAAGGGCTCAGTGGTTGAGTACCTACCTGACATGCGAGGTCCTAGGCTTAGTAATCTATAGATGGAGGCTGCTCTTTCATTTCCCAGCCTCCCAGACCCAAATAATCACACAGAAACTATATTAATTACAACACTGTTTGGCTAATAGCTTAGGCATATTCCTAGATATCTCTTACATCTTAAATTAACACATTCCTATTGATCTATGTATCACCATGAGGCTGTGGTTTACCCGTAAAAGTTTTGGGTGTCTTTCTCATTTGGCAGTTACATGGCGTCTCTTTGACTCCGCCTACTCTCTCTCTATATCTCTTCCAGCCTGGCTATATTCTGTTCTGCCAAAAGCCAAAGCAACTTTATTAAGCAACACATAATACAGAAGGACTTCCTCAGAACTAAGGAGGATGGGTGTTTGTCCTCCGTACTTTATGTTGCTGTGTTAAAGCATCATGACCAAAAGCAACTTAGCAATAAAATGGTTTATTTGGCTTACAAGTTGTGGTCCATCATCAGAAGTCAATGCAGGAACAGAAGAAGCCCTAGAGGAACACTACTTACTGGTTTGCTCTCCGTGGCTTGCCCAGCTTGTTTCTTTTTTCTACCACCCAGGACCACCTACTCAGAGTGGCACTGCCCTCAGTGGGCTGAGCCCTCCTGCTTCAATCATTATTGAAAAGAACACCCCTTACAGGCTTGCCAACAAGCCAGTCTGAGAGAGGCATTTTCTCAGTGGACTGGTCCCTCTTCCCAGATGACATGTGTGTGTGTGTGTGTGTGTGTGTGTGTGTGTGTGTGTGTGTGAAATTAACAAAACAATGCAAAAGAAAACAACAAACAAATGAAAAACCACAACAGCACAGTGTTCTGTTGCTGTGATAAAACACTGGCCAAAGCAACTTAGAGAATAACTTACACTTCCGGGTCATAACCCATCATTGAGAGAATCAGGACAGGAACTCAAGGCGGGAACCCTGCGGGACTACTGCTTGTTGGCTCACCCAAACTCATGCTTAGCTGGCTTTCTTTTCTCTTCAAATATTTTTTATTTGTTTATGTTTAGACAGGGTCTCTCACTCCTGCCTGGCCTGGAACTTACTATATAGACCAGGCTGGCCTAAAACTCAGAGACATACACCTGCCATTGCCTCCCCAGTGCTGGGATAAAAGATGTGTGCCACCACGCCTGCCTTAGCGAGCTCTCTTGTACAGCTCAGGATCATCAACCCAGGCAATGGTGCCACTCACAGTAGGCCAGGCCCTCGAACATCAATGAATCACCAACACAGTGCCTCACAGATATGCCCACAGACCAACATGATCTGGGCAATTCCTGAGTTGACGCTCTCTCAGAAGACTATAGACTGTGTCAAGGAGACAAATCTCGCCAGGACAGGGGGTTCCCAGAACTCACATCTGGTGTGTTGAGACTCTCTGGGACTTTGGGCCTGGTATGGCCAGATTTTCTCATCTTTCAAGAAAAACTGGAAACACACATTATGTCATCCTCTGGTTGTGTGTTGACAGCTGTAGAATTAACTTAAAATAGAGACACTAGAGAGCTAACATAGCTCTTGGGGCCACGTCTAGTTATAACATTTGATCTAGATAGACACCCACTATCATTATCCAGAGACTCAGTAAATCACAGCGTCAGGTGTGGCTGTAAACGCAGAGAGAAGGGTCAACCTAAGGAGCTTCCCCGGAAGAAGAAACAGCAAGATGTGGGGACTGACCAAACATACCAGAAAACAAACCAACAAAAAACTCCAAAGCAAACATTAAAGTGTGTGGCACAAGGAAGCACAAAGAAATTTGGCAAGTATGGTAATGGCGGCAGTCCTTTTTGCCCCCACCCCCTCCGGCCCCTCCCCCCAGGCCTCCCATGGGTCCTGAAAGGACAAAAGAGGACGAAGACTTCGCAGAAGACCTCACTGTCATGTGCACAAGTCGGTTCCTGAGACATGATCACCAACTTTTGCTGGCTTCCTTATTTCACAATTTTCATTGCTTTACACTGAGCCCTTCGCTTGTTGCACAACTTAACCCTGAGATCTGGAGTTCATGATTTTCTTTATCAGACAGCTTAAAGAAGTGAGGAAGATAAGAGGACTGTAGAGCCTGGAGGTGGTGGCGCGCGCCTTTCATCCCAGCACTCAGGAGGCAGAGGCAGGTGGATCCCTGTGGGTTCAAGACCAGCCTGGTGTACAGAGAGAGTTTCAGAACAACTGTCTGTCTCAAAAACCAAAACACAAAAGGGAGAATGACTAGCACAGTAGAACTGCCCACAGTTTTATCTGGGGCAGGGGTGGGAGGGCAATGCTGTTTAGTTTAGATTACATTTTTTTTTTCTGTTTTCAGGCACACATATGCTCCTGCTTGTTATATAGAAGTCAGTGGGCAGCGTGAAGAAGTTGGGTCTTTCTTCCCATCATGTGAATTTTAGGGATTGAACTCAGGACTTCAGGCTTATTGGCAAGGGCCTTCCCCACTGAGCTGTCTCTGACACCCTGTTTGTTTTGAACATCTCATTCTACAGCTGGGCTGGCCTTAAACTTGCAGTTCTCTCTCTGACTCCAGCCTTCCGAGGTACAGTTGTCAATCACTGTGCCTGGCTTATTCATTTACCTTTTAGGTAGCTTTTAAGTTCATAGCACTAAATGCCCACATGAAGAAGCTGGGGAAATCCCACACTAGTGAATTAACAGAACATTTGAAAACTTTAGAACAAAAAGAAGCAAACTCACCTGAGAGAAGTAGTCAGCATGAAATAATCAAATTGAGAGCTGAAATCAACAAAATAGAA
>NC_022012.1:86400955-86403445 GCF_000317375.1 Microtus ochrogaster
GGTGCACACCTTTAATCCCAGCACTTGGGAGTCAGAGGCAGTTCTGATTTCTGAGTTCGAGATCAGCCTGATCTACAGAGTGAGTTCCAGGACAGCAGAAAAAAAAAAAAACAAAACCCTGTAAGGAATAATAAGAACGCTGACTACTATCTTGTATGTACCAAGCTTCTAGATAGATACTCATCAGTGGTGACTACCTCCATGACCTAGTGAATTTCATATTATAGTCTCTATCTCACCAGTGTGTGACCTAAGGTTTGGAGAGCTTCTGTCACTGCCCAGACACACAGGGTAGGTGTCAGAGCCTGCTCTAATGCATGACTGAGATTCAAGCTTCTATACTCTCTTGCATATCAGGAGCATGCAGTCTTGAGGGAGCTAGAGGACATAGGCAGTGGAAGGCTAATTAGGAGTGGGAACTCCAGTGATGCAGCTTTTGTGGGATTTTGCAGATTGTGTGGGAGTGGCCTTTTGCCATGGTGCAGCTGTTACTGAGTAACTCATGCTTCCGTACGTAACCCTAGTAAACTCACCGGGTACTTGGATGGAACCATTTCTGTGGGTTGTCACCATGTCGGGGTGAACAGACATTTGTTCACATCTCCCCCAGGAAAAATGAGACAATAAGTCAGTACCCCAAAAGCAACATGTTGGACAGAAGCGAAGATGAGTCTGCAAGGAGCTGTGGCAGCACAGTAAGACACGAAGACAAAGCTGAGCTGTCTGGAGGGGGAATGTCACCTCGTGTCACCTAGCTCCAGCAGGATTTGTCATGGGGAGACAAGCAACAAAAGCCAGGGTTTCTACCCACAGAGAAAAGCAAGGTGGATGACCCTTGGCAAAGACCCCAGAGAGGTCCTCTTCCTCTGTGTGATGCGGGGTGATATATCTATCTTCTTAAAGAATGCTAGCCACCTAGTGAGGCAGAAAGGCAGGGTCAGGTGCAGAAATACCATGAGTCATGGCAAGGTTAACTCTGAGTCACAGCAACTAATAAATGATTGCCTCACGGACTGTACTGGATCACTCTTTGGACTTCCTCAGACCATCCTGTGGATGTATGAAACCCACTCCAACAAACTGGAAAAAGTCTTGTCACAAATGAGGAAGTAAAACCCAGTAGGGGATTTGACATGCATGTGTACTAAAGGAGCCTCACAATCCACTTAAGGGGAAGAGTATATGGGATGCATCTCATCATGTGACTCTAACAGATGGGATGGTGAATGTTGGGTAAACCTAACAAAACATATAACCTGGAAATGCCAATCATCTGCATCAGTCAAAGGAAAGTCCACTTCTTCAGGGATCAGGGACCCCATCCCTTCACTTTTGTGATTAAAAACCTGTGGGTTCAAGCAAGCCACCACAGGGAGAGCCCATGAACAGCTGACAGAAGATTGCAATCTGTCCCCATACATGTCTCATATGAAAAAGGATTGTAAAGAAGCCAGGCAGCAGCTGCATGGCCGGCCTGGCCATCTTCTACGAAAAGAAGAAAGAAAAGAAAAACGAGGGGCTAGAGAGATGGCTCAGTGGTTAGAACACTGGGCCTGGATTTGATTTACACGTAGATATGGTGGCTCACAACCATCTCTAACTCCATTTTCAGAGGATCAAATGCCCTGGACTGGCCCCCATGGGCACTGGACACACCCCATAGCTCATAGACATGCATGTGCCTTTACACATAAAATAAAATTAGATAAAAAGAAAGATGGAAGAGAGGGAAGATGGCACGAAGAAGGTTAACTCAGTAGGGATCTGGGGACTCTATGTTGACTTTGTTGACTCATAGTGGAACCTAATCTTTGCTAGGTAAATATTGTGGAAAATTATTTTAAGGTGTGTTACATTTGTTTAAGCACTGGAACATTTGTTTAATAATGTAAAGATGTGTCGCTTTTGTTTATGCTTCATTTAACTCTGAAGCTGTGTTACTTACTTTGTCTAAAACACTTGATAATCTAATAAAGACCTGAATGGCCAATAGCGAGGCAGGAAAAAGGATAGACGGAGCTGGCAGGCAGAGAGAATAATTAAGAGGTGAAATCTAAGATGAGGAAGAAAGGAGGAAAAGGATCAAATAGAATGAAAAGAGAGAGGAGAGAAGGATTTCCAGGCCAGCTACCCAACCAGCCATGGCGTAAGAGTGAAAGTAAGATATACGGAAGTTCAAGTCCAAATGGATCAAAGACCTCAACATAAAGCCAGCCGCACTGAGCCTCATAGAAGAGAAAGTGGGAAGTACACTTGAATGCATTGGCACAGGAGACCACTTCCTAAATATAACCCCAGTAGCACAGACATTGAGAGAAACAATTAATAAATGGGACCTCCTGAAACTGAGAAGCTTCTGTAAAGCAAAGGACACGGTCAACAAGACAAAACGACAGCCTACATACAGAATGGGAAAAGATCTCCACTAACCCCACATCAGACAGAGATCTGATCTCCAAAATATACAAAGGACTCAAGAAATTGGACATC
>NC_022012.1:86404456-86421377 GCF_000317375.1 Microtus ochrogaster
GAAAACATTATTTTGAGTGAGGTAACCCAGACCCAGAAAGACAACTATCACATGTATTCACTCATAAGTGGTTTTTAAACATAAAGCAAAGAAAACCAGCCTACAAATCACAACCCCAGAGAACCTAGACAACAATGAGGACCCTAAAAGAGACATTTATCTACATGGGAAGTATCAAAAGAGAAGATCTCCTGAGTAAATTGGGAGCATGGGGACCTTGGGGGAGGGGTGAAGGGGGAGAGGGAGGGGAGCAGAGAAAAATGTACAGCTCAATAAATATCAATAAAAAAGATATACAGAAGAAAAGGAAATAACCCAGAGGCATAAGGTAGTAGATGAGATAATTTTTAAAAAGCTGGCTACCCAGGTGGTAGTGGCACATGCCTTTAACTTCAGCACTCAGAAGGCAGAAACAGGTGGATCTCTGTGAGTTCAAGGCCACCCTGGTATACAAGAGCTAGTTCTAGGACAGCCAGGGCTGTTACACAGAGAAACCCTGTCTTGAAAAACCAAAAAAGAAGAAGAAGGAAAAAAGCTAGCTAGAAACAAGCCAAGTTAACACAGGGCATTTATAATAAGAATAAGCCTGCGTGTGTGATTTACTTGGGAGCTGGATGGTGGCCCTTCCCCCGACAAAAGTCAAAAGAGTTAAAAAAAAAAAAAAACAAGCAACAGGTAAGAGAGGCTTTGATGGATCGGAAAGACTCGAACTAGTGATTAAGTCCAGGTACAGCAGACAAGGAAGCCTGCCTGGGTCATTCACAGACAAATGTGGCCAGTTTTTTGTGAAGGCAAATTCCCAGGGGAAAACTGAGAGAAAACTAAGAGCTGTCCTGGTAGCCCTTGGAAGCCTGTAAAGCCTGAAGGGTCCACCAGAGAGGTGGCCAGCAGGAACTGGCAGAGAAGCAGGTCTCACGAGGTGGGGACCATCCAGCGGCTCCACATTGGACTGCAGATTTATTTGTTCCCTGCTAATAACGTGCGGAGCTTCAGTCAAGGTTGGGGTTAGGTGAGCCTTAATTCGTGGTACCCCAAAGCACCAAAAACAGCAGGGGACGGATGTGGAAACAGGATGCTACAGATGACCAGGTTATGCTTGTCCCTTAGCACCATGTCTAAGAGTATGGTGTGTGTGGTCCTCAGTTGCTGGGGTGAGTGTCCTGCTGACCACATTCTGCACGCCACCGTTAGACCATTTTACCCAATCTTGTGTGGTTGGGGAAATGACAGCCTGCAAGGCGAGAGATTATTCATCTAAGATAAAGCCCTTTAAAATGTCAAGTGCGGACAATGGAGACTCCAGACAGCCCATGGTGAATGACCACAGATAATGGAGAGCAAAATAAGTATGCCCCTCCTGAGCCACTGTACCTAACATGCTCTTTTGACAAAACAGTCAATGTGATGGGATCTCTTCATGCTGTCTTGAACCATGTATGTGTGTGTGTGTGTGTGTGTGTGTGTGTGTGTGTGTGTGTAAAAAATCTTTTTAGCTACTGAATCCCAAGTCCACTTTATACTTGCTTGAATGAAGAAGAGTGGGCCTCAGGATTCTACCCTTAGTAAAAAATATATAATTGAAAAGACATCTAAAAGAACAATGAAAATCAATAGTTGTTAAAAACTGATCCAGGCATGTTGGCACACTCTAATCCCAGGACTCAGGAGGCAGAGGCAGGGGGAATGTCTGTGAGTTCCAGGCCACCCAAAGCTACATAGTGAGACCCTGTCTCAAACAAAAACCCCAAACAAACAAGAGCTTAAAATGAGCCAGGCATGGTGATTCATGCCTGTAATCCCAGCATGTGGGAGGCTGAGTACGGAGGATCAGCGTGAGTTCGAATCCAGCCCGAGTCATATGATGAGTTTTCAAATCTGTCTGGGATAGAGTGAGATTCTCTATGGGAGAAAAATAAATTTTAAAAAGTGGGTGCTTGTCTCCTCTCTATCTAGGGGCAGTCCTTTGTCCTCTGCCCCTTTTCCCTTGATCCCTTTCCCCTTTCCTCTATCTCCTGTCCCTACCCTCTGTCCCTCTGCAGCAAATGAATCTCCTTTGAGAACTTGGTCTGAGAATTTGGCCTTAGGGATCCTGTGCTGGCATTTTCCTTTCTGTGGGGCCAGCACAACGGCTCACTAGGTCAGGTCCTGCCAGCTCTGACAACCTGGGTTTGATCGCTGTGACCTACATGGTAGAAGAGAACTCACTACTGCAAGTTGCCCTCCGACCTTCACATGTGTGTTTGGCACGTATGGATCTACACACACACACACACACACATGCACACACACATGCACACACACATACACACACACATGCACGCAAATAAATGCATAAAGGCAACAATGTGGAATTCTTTTTGTCGTTTTTTAAGTGAGAAAGGGGACTGGAGAAAACTCAGCATTTGAAAGGTCTGACTGCTCTTGCAGAAGAGTAAGGTTCGAGTCTCAGCATCCACATGGAGGTATAAGCATCTGTAATTCCAGCTCTGGGGGATCTGACACCTTCATCTGGCCTTTGCAGGCAACAGACACACAAGTGGTGCACAGAAGACATACATGCAGGCAAATTACCTATGAAGTAATTTTAAACACGAGAAAAGGCACTCCCGGAAGCCACAGGCTGTTAGGTGAAAATCCCAGGAACGGGAGGATTAAAACCTTACAAGATGCTGGCCAGGAGGGCACCTAAGGACTTATAGTAAACACCATTGCCATTGTCGGTGGTTGCAGACCAGAGCTGGATGAGAAATCTTTATTGCCCAAACACTACATCCTCTAGTGGAAAGGCACAGAGACGTCAGGCTGGGGCAGAGCTGGAGGCTTCCTTTCTGATGACCGACATATGCAGTACCAGAAGGTACTATGCCGGCTGCTGAGAAAGATTGTTGCCATCAGTCCCGCTCAGTTGGAGATTCCCCCTCACCACCACAAGATATTTATTCTACTCGCAGTAATGTCATGACAGTTACGGGTACAATCAACTACTGACTGGTTGGATTTGAAGCCCCACTCACTGCAGAGGTCCTGTGTGTCAGGACCAAACCCTGTGGCTGGCTCGTCTAGTGGATGTGCGTTTGTGTCTACATCCAGCTGAGGTCCAGGGAAACTCTTTTTCTGGTACGGGTAGATGTGACTAGAGATTCATAACCAGTTGAGCTGGTGGGAATAAGACAGAACGTGACTGAAGAGGCGGTAGACCTGGAGGAAGGGGTGGAGGGTTGTGGTGCCACCATTTCCTTTTCACCAGAAAGCAGAAACTGCTGAGGGGACCAAACACTTCTTGGGTCTTGCAGCCATAGAACAAAATAAGCAAGGCAGTGACAGTTAGGTGCAATGTGACCATCATGGATCTGGGGAGAGGGTCACCAGACCCACCCTCACCTGGGATTCCCGCCACCACTCCTCCCTGCACCTGTCTGCTGATGATCTTGGGGAATGCTGAGTGCATAAGAAGAGGAAGGTTGAGGGGTCAAGACCCTGTGACACATTCCACAACCATGTGAGGGTGGTGTGTTTCTCTAATGTAGCTACTCTGAGTCACCCAGGCTCCCCTAATGAACCCCAGTAAAAATCAGTGATCTACCAAGCTGGACCTGGGTGGAACCATTTCTTTCCACTGGCTTTCACAGCAAGAGTCTTAACCTGCTGTGCCATCGCCCTGGCCCCAAGGAAAGTTTATTCTTGCACATTAAAATTTGAAGAAGCTGGGCAGTGGTAGCACACGCCTTTAATCCCAGCACTCAGGAGGCAGAGGCAGGCAGATCTCTGAGAGTGAGCCCAGCCTGGTCTACAGCCAGGACAGCCAGGGCTACACAGAGAAATCCTGTCTTAAAAAAAAAAAAGATTAAAGGAAGACTTTATTCAGCTGTTGAAATAAGGGTTGAAGCTGGGTGGTGGTGGTGCACACCTTTAATCCCAGCACTCAGAAGGCAGAGGCAGGCGGATCTCTGTGAGTTCAAGGCCAGCCTGGTCTACAAAAGCTAGTTCCAGGACAGGCTCCAAAGTTACAGAAAAACCCTGTCTTGAAAACCCCCCACCCCCCCCAAAAAAAAGGAAAAAGAAAAGAGAAGAAATAGGGGTTTGACACCATTGTAGTACGAGAGTGATCTAGCTGGTCCCCAAGCAGAGCATACAACTCTGAACATGCAGCCAGCATGTGAGTGAGGGGCTTCATGTGTGGAAAATTACTAAGAAGAGACATAGGGTCTAGGGATGTCTATCTAAAGTGACATGTAACCCAAGATAGCCTCTTATTTGTGACAATCCCACCTCGGCCTCTGTAGCATCATGATTACAAGGGGGAGACACGATACCACTCCCAGGATAGAACTAACTGTAATGGCCAAACTAGAGATCCGGGTGCGAAAATGACGAGGACTTTAAATGCTCATCTGTCAATCACGTAACTTATTTATTATCAAAATAGAATGTGAAAGTGGACACGGTGGTACACACCCTTAATCAAGACCAGCCTGTTCCACATAGAGAGTTTCAGGGCAGCCAGAGCTACATAATAGAGATCCTGTCTTATATAACCCAAACACAACAACAACAACTGTAGTAAGTTTGAGGACAGTCTGTACTACTTGAGATCCTGTTTTTAAAAACTTAAATTTAAAAACCAGCTTTATTTAGGCTATTTATTTATTCATATACATATATATATAGTGTATATTTCTGTATATATGTTCATGGGTGTGTTTATGTGTGTCCATGAGTGTGTGCCATGGTGTACATGTGAAGGTCAGAGGATGCATAGTGAGAAGCTGTTTCAGATAAATTAATTAATTAATTAATAATAAAAGCACAAAGAAATAAAGAAATAAACAAACTAGGGATTTGGGGTATGGCCCAACAGTAGAGAACTTGCCTATCATTAATGAGGACCTGTGACCACCCGCAGCACTGCAAAAATAAATAGATAAATAAAAATGAGACGGTGCTTAAAATAAATGAATATTGCTAGAAAAGACAACTAATTAAAGCTGGAAAATCCTATGTCTGCACATTTAAATCAACTTCACTTAAACCAGGGGAGGTGGCACATGACTAATTCCAGTAAACGGGAGGTAGTAGACCAGAAGTTACCGGCGGGAAGTGGTGCTGTTCTTACCACTAAAATTCAAGGCAGCCTGAGGCTGGCAGTTGAAAATAACTTCACCCTAGCTGAGTCACACTTAGAATTCCTCAGAAACCTAGCGCAGCGCTTCTCCAACTTTAGCGTGCACTGAAACTCAGAGCTGGGTCCTGTCCTAGAGTCTGTGTGTGTCAGGGCACGGGTGCTGGGGACCAGAGTGCGCCTTTTCCAGGTTTTAGTTGCCTGGCCTGTGGACCACACCTTGTGAGGGTTAGATCACGTGCTAGGGTCTACCGGGCTAGGCTTCTACTGCCCGGAGCACCAAGAACTGGCTGTTTTCTTTTTCCCTGTCCAGCTCCTTCCTGGTAGCCGGGACAGCCTGAAGGCCCTCGTGGATCACCAACCCTTGTGCTTAACCAAGGCTGATTTAGGGGAGCTGCCATTCAGATGCGGGAAATGATTAAACAACAGCTGCTTCGGAGTCACGTGGCCAGGAGAGGCTGGGTCTCCACCTCAAGCCAAGAGCCCCGGGGCGGAGCGGGGCGGAGCTGGGGGCGGGTCCTCCTGGGGCGGGTCCAGGCTGAGGGTCCTCAGCCCCCCGGGAGGTGCAGCGGCTGGCCAGGGCGCCCCCGGCCGAGTGGAGAGATCCCTCCCGATCGCCGTCATGTTCCGGGTCCCGCTGTGCTCGCTGCTCCTGCTATCGGCGCCGCTGCTGCTGGGCGCTGCGCACCGTGTCTATGTAAGTCTTCGGTGCCACCGCGCGGGGACGCTCCGCCGCTGGGAAGCGACCAGAGGCCGAGGAGAGCCGTGGCTCTGCAAAGCGGGAATCTGGGGGACCTTCGGTCACCCCTCGGAGCAGGCAGGCCGCCGAGGCGCAGGCAGTGGCCAGGCCTCCCGTAGGGGGCGGACTGGCGGCCGGGCGGGGCGCGCGTCCTTCCTGGTTGCTGGCGCGCGTGGGTTCCGCTGCGGCTGTGTCCTGCTCGCGGACTTGCTTCCCCGTTTGTGCAACGCGATCGAGGGCTAGGTTGAGGTGCGCCCGCAGCTTTCCAGCTTCGGTTTCTGGGGAGAGGGGCTACAGGCTGCCCGGGAGGGCTGCGGGAGGGCTCCGCGGGCCGTGGCGCGGAGTGCGATCTTTGCGGAGTTCGGGCTTCACGGAGCGCTCCGGAAGGAGAAAAATGGGGTCAGGAGAGGCTCCTGCAGTGGGGTCACAGAAATATTTGCTTTTTCCCTTCTCAAATATCTTGTCCGCTTCTCGCTAGCCACCTGCTGGCTGCTTTTAGTTTGGGGTGTTTCATCACCTTGCTGGAAGCCTTTCCTCTTTTAGGATGGAGGGTGGGAAGAGGCAAACTGCCTCAGGCGAGATCTCGGCGGCGTGGGGGGGGGCGCGGGGAGTGGCTGGGGTGCGTTGGACACGCACCTGGGGAGGTCCGCACCGAACCTGTGAAGAGGACAGTACGAGGTAGAACGCGGCTGCGGCTTCTTTGCACTTTGAGCGAATAAGCGTGGGGCCCTCCATATGGACTGAGTCGGAGCGAGGGGCGGGGGTAAGTTAAAGTGCAAGTTAGTAGACTTTGAGCATTGTAAAAATTACATTCTTGGAAATGGCACACGTTTATCTAAAACCAGAAGTGAAACTTTAAGATTTTGGAAAATAGTTGCTGAGACTGCTTTCATTTACTGCTAGTTGAGTGTGCCTGCTGCTCCAGCCAAGCTTGCCGCCCTTGAGAACCAGTGAGCCTAGGTTGATGGCAGCCGGTAGGGTAGAGGGCGGAACTCTTTTAGTACCAGTAAGGGCGGGAGATAAGGATTTATGGAGGTCATCAGTCATCTGTAAATCACCAGGTGAGAAGTAGGAGATGCCAGGTAAGATGCCCTGGGAGAGGCCCCTGCAGAGGCTGCTGTCTCATCGGAATCGAGGTACCCTCTTGACCTGTTAGACTAGAGCCAAAGGAAAAGAACAGTCGACAGCTTTCATTTTTTTTATTTTTTTATTTTTTTGCATTTGCAACATTAATTCTCAACTTTAGGCCTAGATGATGAGTTAAAATGTGTACTTTCTTTTTCTGTTTTTGTTTTTTTGCAAACAGGGTTTCTTTGTGTAGCCCTGGCTGTCCTGGAACTTACTCTGTAGACCAGGATGACCTCGAACTCAGAGATCTGCCTGGCTCTGCTTCCCAGAGCCATAAAATGTGTACTTTCTTAAGAAGCCATAAATCAGTTGAACAAAATACATTGTATGAAAAAAGTATCTCAGAGTTTTCAGACAGGGTTGTAGTTAGTCTGTTCTATTGTTTTTAATGACAGGGTTTCGTGAAGCCCAAGCTGGCCTCTAACTTGATGTGTAGTCAGACATAGCCTTGAACTTCGGATCCTTCTGCCCTCACCTCTCAAATGCCGGGACCAGAGGTGTGCACCACCATGCCTGCTTATGTGGTGCTGAGGATGGGACCCAGGGCTTTGTTCGTGCTCCTCACTCTACCAACTCCTCAGCTACACCCCATCCCCAGAGCTCAGCGTTTTCTGTTGAACTTGGCAGTCTGCAGGGAACTCACATGTTGGTGGTCTTTGCAAAACTCTATTGTGCACTCACTGGAAGAGAGAACGGCAAGGCAGTGACGGTTTAATATTGTTACGAGAGTGGTTTTGACTCCACGCTGACAACTGATCGTTTAGAATGTTTCTCCTATTATTCAGAAAAGGCAACAATTCATACCCCTTGAGGGGAACCTTTAAAATACGAAGCACTGTTAAGAGGATGGAAACTGAGGCCTGGCTGGTAGGATGCCTGTGGAGCATGCAGGAAGCCTTCCATTCCATCCTCAGAACCACATAAACCACCTGCCTGTGGTAGAGCACACTGTAATCCCAGCACTTGTTAGGTGAAAGGAGGAGGATCAGAAGTTCAAGGAATACTTGGCTACTTGATGGCTTCTTGGCCAGCTTGGCCTACACGAGGCCTGTCACGAAAGAACAGAAAGATGGAAAGAGCAAACTAAAACTGTCCATCACGTGTCCTGTCATGATTGTGGCATATTTTAATAAGGAAGCATAGCAAGCAACTGGTATTTGAGTGGCTTGGATCTGAGGCAGGCAGGAGCTGTGGGAGTGGTCTCTGGTCCTTTACTGAATGGGGACAAGAATGTTTTAATGATCTTTCCCATAAAGCTGATGCCAGTTCCTGGTTGCAGGCGGAGCTGATCTGGAAGTCTCTCATTGGCCACTGTCCTTTCTAAAGAAGTCACTTGCCTTCCAGAGTCCACCTGCCTGAGCTGCTGGGGACCCTTCGTGAGCTGAGAGAATGGCCCTCTTCAGGCAGCTGTCCCTGGGTTCCAAGGCTGCCCTGGCGGCAGCCACTGTCTTCGTGTCCATGATCCTCTCCCGCTCCTTTCTGGCTGAGGCCCTTGAGCTCCAGGCCTGGCGCTGGCTGTTCCGCCTGCAGCTGGCCCTGTTTGTCAACTCACTCATGCTCATTGGTTCCTTGTACATCTGGCGGAGCACCGTAAGCAACCTCAGCCATTCCCCTGCCATGGAATCGACCTGTTTCCAGCTTTGGAAGCTAGTTGTCATGGCATTCCTGGCCCTGGCACATTCCAGTTTCTTCACCATGCTCTTCTTGGTGGCCGAGGAACCTTACGTGTTTTCCTTAGCAGCCTACTCCTGCCTGGGTGCTTACATCATCATGGTTTTCTTTCTTTGTATCTTGAACGCCATGGAGCAGGCCTACCAGTTCTTAGCCTGGCGCAGCGGTAGGGTGGTGGGCAGCCTTGACAAGACAAGGCACCTGGTGCTCAGGCCTGCCCTGGCGGTGGCAGTGACAGCTGTGCTCAGTACCATTGGCCTTCTGAACGCTGCCCAGCCCCCAGTGGTGAAAACCGTGGAGGTGCCCATCCATCAGCTACCCCCCTCTTTGAATAACCTCAAGATAGTGCTCCTTTCGGACATTCACTTGGGGCCCACGGTGGGCAGGACCAAGATGGAGATGTTTGTGAGGATGGTGAACACGCTGGAGCCAGACATCACAGTGATTGTGGGGGACCTCTCCGATTCGGAAGCCTCCATCCTGCAGACGGCAGTTGCTCCTTTGAGCCAGCTCCGTTCCCGTCTTGGCACCTATTTCGTCACGGGTAACCACGAATACTACACGTCAGATGTCAGCAACTGGTTCACCCTGCTGGAATCCTTGCGTGTTCGGCCCCTGCATAATGAGAACGTGAAGATTTCCGCCCCCAGGGACCAGGACGGCCGTGGGGCCGACACGGAGTGGATCTGCTTGGCGGGCGTCGATGACATAGAGGCAGACATCCTTCACTACTCGGGCCATGGCATGGACCTTGACAAGGCTCTGGAGGGCTGCAGCCCGGATGATGCTACCATCTTGCTGGCTCACCAGCCTCTGGCTGCCAAGAGGGCCCTCCAGGCACGGCCAGATATAAACTTGATCCTTTCCGGACACACTCACGCAGGGCAGATCTTCCCCTGGAATGTTGCAGCCTATCTCCTGAACCCTTTCTTTGCTGGTCTCTACCAAGTGGGCCAGGCTACATTTGTGTACGTCAGTCCGGGCACAGCCTACTATGGGATACCCATGAGGTTGGGGAGCAGGGCAGAAATCACAGAACTCATCCTGTGGCGGGCTCCCTAAGCCTGCCCCAGCGGCCCTGCCCTGCCTTGTCCTTGCTCAGCACCTTCGTCCATCTCCTGCTCCTGCCCATCCTTGCCAGCACCCTTTGGCCCCAGCCTGCTGGGATCAGTGATTTGCAGTGGGGCTGCCTGGCAAGTTCAGGCTGGTTAAACCCTTTAGAAAATCCATTGCTTTTTGGTAGTTCACCTGTGAGTCCACTCGGCCACGTAAATGTGAACACGCGTTTGTTTTCCAGCTGCGGGAGAGAAGGGCCCTTGTGCAGAGGGTGGGGTGGTGGGAAAGGACACCTCTTGCTCAGACTCAGGGAGGAACAAGAACACTTGTCTTCTGTGGGTTTAACCCTGGTTAGGACTTGGGTGGATTCTGACATTTCTTGGTCTAGAGACAGTTGGTTTGGGGAGGGACCAGGTTGAGGTCAGGTGACCTTCCCTCCTCTGTGCATCGAGTTCACCTTTGTTGACATCAGCAGAACACACAGGGCCCTTCCCGTCTGGACCTTGAGGGGTTCAGATTGCTTGGCTTGGTGGCTGGAGAAGCAGTCATGGGAGTTCTGGTGGGTGATGACTCCGCGATTTCTTGAGATCTCCGCGGCTCTGAATCCTGCTTCTGTGTCCTCTTGGATACAGAAACTAAGGATATTAAGGACAGGCTGCTTTAGTGTTCAGGGAAAGGAAGGGACACGGGATGTGATGGGGTGTGTTTGAAGGCTGGAGGTGTGGCACGGTACCAGAGCGCTTGTCTAGTTGGAACTCAAATGTGCCCTACTTTGAGTTACAAAACAAAACTGTATGTAAGGTAGAGAGAGAGGGAGAGTGTGTGTGTGTGTGTGTGTGTGTGTGCGTGCACATGTGCATACACACATACATACAAAGGGGGAGCTAAGTCCTTCTGAAAGTTTTATGGCCTGATGGTTAAGTAGCTTTGTTGGTCATGGTGAATGCAGGATTCTAAGCACAGATAAACATTAAACAAGGCCCTAGAGCTCCATGTTCCCCTCAGTGGTTTGCGTGTTTGAGGCTGGCTTCAGTTCATTCATGGCTAGATCGGGGGAGGCCGTCTGTTGAATGAGTCAGGAGCTTGGAACCACCCCACCCCCACCACCCATTACCCCAGGTTTGGGTCTTTTTTTTTTTTTGTGAGAAGCTGAGGTTTCTTGACCACCCATAGGAAAACTGAAGCCAATATGGTTGTGATCCAGCTCTGCCCCTGCAGGTTCCTTCAGGCCCTGGCTACGAAAGGTCTTACCTGATGGGGGAATTCAAATCCCTCTACCCTGGCCTTTGTCCACAGAAGCACACGGTCATCCCTAGGATTTCTAGACCCACAAGAAAAACAAAGTGGGTCTGGAGAGATGGCTTAGGGGTTAAGAGCACTGGCTGCTCTTCCAGAGGTTCCCAGCAACCATATGGTGGTTCACAACCATTTATAATAAGATCTGGTGCCCTCCTCTGGCCTGCAGGAAGAACACTGTATACATAATAAATCTTAAAAAAAAAAGAAAAGAAAGAAAAGAGACAAATGGAGCTATATGTGCACTGCCTAGAATTCTTGGTCTAGCCTTTGCCAGGGGCGAGAGAGAGACTTTGTTCTTTTTATAGCGGAAAGCCATTAAGATGTGCTCAGGACCATCTGGGTAGCTTAAACTCAGGGCTGAGAGGCCTCTGGAAGGAGATGCAGACAGATGCCCTCTGCCTGGAGAGGAGCTTCCTGCCTCTTATGAGGGAAAGTTGATGAATAACAGTGAGTGACCGTTTCTCCTAGATTCTTGGCTTTCTTCAGCCCCGAAATGGGTGTAATTCTTGTATCTACCTCAAGGCTGCTTTGCTGGAAAAGTGTGGGCACTTAGTGCTCGTCAGAGGCCTGCTGAGGAGTGTGCCTGGAGAGTCTCTGGAGCAGCCAGGCCTGGGGCCTGTCAGTGGGTGGCACGCTGCCCACCAACCGAGTCCAGATGTCCATGTGGTACCTACTGAGAGCTCCTTCCTATCATGTGCCGAGTGTACTGTGCACACTTGCTTTGCCATCCCTGTCTTCTTCATCTTCTTGTCCTTCTGGTGTGACAGGGTCTGGGGGGTACAGGAGGCTACTCAAGCATCTTTGACTCCCAGCAGATAAGGCATTGACGGTGGACCATTAGTTTTTAAAAACATTATACACCTGTAGCCCCAGTACTCAGTGGGTGGAGACGGGACAATTAGAAGGTTCAAAGCTACTAGTGAGCATGAGGCCATCCTGGGCTACACGAGACCCTGTCTTGAAGAAAAGAGAGAGAGAGAGAGAGAGAAGAGAGAGAGAGAGAGAGAGAGAGAGAGAGAGAGAGAGAGAAATAGCTTTGTCCACGAAACTGTGACAGTCTCGTCCCCCTCCCACCTCTCACAGGATTTCAGTGCCCTGGGAGAGACTTTGTAAAAACCACGATTTATTATTGATGGGATCCTAGGAGAGGCCACCACTCAGCCCCAGCTCTTCCAGACCTGCTGGGCACCACCCCTCCACCCTCCATCCTCACGAAGGTCGCTTTGTTCTCCATTTCTGGCGACTCGATCCCTTTTGGGATCGTGACCGGCCTCTCTGTTCTGCTTTTCACCAGAGTGATTTTGACATCTTGTGCCACGGGGAGCTAGCTCTTCGACTGTCCCCATTCTTGTTATTTTTACTGGTCCCGTGATCTCTGGGTCTTTCTCTTCAGGGCCCTATACTAGGCTTGATGAAGTTATCTTTGGCCACCCTGGGTCTCATGGTTGATACCATCGCCTTGTGGCCCGTGTGCATGTCATCCATTCTGATCTTTGTTTTTTTCTTTGATGCGCAGGGTCTTGCCATGTATGCCAGATGGTCTTCAACTTACAGCTATCCTCCTGCCTCTGCCTCCCAAGAGCTGGATGCCAGGCATGTGTCACCACCCCTGGCTCCTTCATCCTAACTCTCTGTTTCACCAAACTTTCCTGTTAACAGAGGGGGTGGGATTACAGCTCAATGGTAGAGAACTTGCCTTGCGAGTGTGAGGCCCTGGGCTCAGTCTCAGGATCAGCAGAGAAAGGAAAAGTTGTGATCAGAGCCAGTGAGGTGGCTCAGCGGTGACAGCCCCCCAAAACCTGACTTCAGTTCCTTCCCTGGAACCACAGAGCGGTCCTCTGACCTCCCCATGTATGTTGTGCCTGGTGTGTGTCCACACTTAACACAAAGATTACATGGCACACACACAGTAATAGGAATAGAATGATTCTCTAAAGAGATGAGATTGCCCGCTCTTCTGAAGATCTTGTTTCCTTATAGGAGGGAAACAGCTAGTCTGTTCTCCTCAGCTCTTCTCTCTCCTCCTGCTCTGGTCATAATAGATTATTTCCTTCTTCACTTCCTTCATGCCTCCGGGTTCTGCAGCATGCCTGGGTCACAGGTGTTTGTGGAACTTCCTCCTTCCCTCCCTGACTGGTCTCACTGAGGAGCCCGCTGCCCTGAACTTCACCCTCTTCCTGCCTCAGCCCCTTGACTCTCGGGATTACAGACATGTGTTACCATGTCCATTCTCTTACCGTCATCTTTATTTCTGGGGTACCAGTTGCAGTGTCCCCCCTTCCTTTCTAAATTCAGTCGTTGGAGTGTAGCTAAGGGTTTGTTGATTGTGTTGTTGCCAAATATCTATTTTACTTTTCCTTTTGTCTGTTTTTTTTTCTGGTTATTATTTCATTAATCTCTGTTCTTGTGTTTGTTTTGGTTTCGTTGTTGTTTGTTTGTTTTGGAGACAGGGTCTCAATAGGTATCCCTGGCTGGCCTAAAACTCCAGGAGATCCTCCTGCCTCTATCTCCTGAGGGCTGGAATGAAAGGCATGCACAACCATGCCCAGTTCTTTCTCTGATTTCTCAAGGAACTATCTTTTTACAATTTTTTTTTTGTTTGAAACAAAGTCTGAATAAGTTCCATATGTTGTGTGTGCTGTGTATGTTGTGCGTGCTATGTCTCTTTAAGTATGAAACATTCCTCTTACACATGTATGCACAAAGAAGTAGATGAAAATAATTGAGGGCATTTTTATTTAATTTTTTTTTTTTTTTGGTTTTTTGTGTGGTTTATTTTGTTTGGTTTGGTTTTTCAAGACAGGATTTCTCTGTGTAACCCTGGCTGTCCCGGAACTCACTCTGTAGGCCAGGCTGGCCTCAAAATCACAGAGATCCACCTACCTCTGCCTCCCGAATGCTGGGATTAAATGCGTGTACCACCACCACCTGACTATGTAATGTATATTTTAAAATTAATTTGTATGTGTGTATACAAGTGTGTGTTCATGTGCGTATATAAGTGTGTGTTCGTGTTTGTGTATACAAGTGTGTGTTCGTGTGTGTATACAAGTGTGTGTTCGTGTGTGTGTATACAAGTGTGTGTTCGTGTGTGTGTATACAGTGCTGATACGGAAGTCAGAGGGCAGCTTGCAGAAGGTAGTTCTCTCCTACCGTGTGGGTCTCTGGAATTTTTTAACTTGATGCCACGCGCCTTTACTCAACCTTTTTTTTTTTTAAGATTTGTTTTTATTTCTAATCATGTGTAGGTCTTCGTGTCTTACACGTGGGCGTGTGCACATGAGTGCTGGTGCCTGAGGAAGCCAAAGGCCTGGAGCTGGAATTAAAAATGATTTTGAGTTGCCCGACTCGGGTCCTCACTGAGCCCTTTCTCCAGCTTCCTAGTTTTATTTTTTAAAACTATACATTTGTCTCTTCATTTCCCCGCTGAGATTAAGCTGATCACTGGTCAGGAGTGCAGGAAGGTCAGGATCCAGACCGAAGGTGCTCATTGCTCTCTGTGTCCTCCCTCTTGCTGTCCTCTGCCCCACTCCCATAGCGCTGTCGTCTTTTTACCCAGACCTTTGAAATGTGAAAAAAAAGAAGTTTTAACACAAGACGTATATGAATAAACAAAATTAATAAATAGAGATGTGGAGTAGAGCAGGTATCTGTAAATCTGTCCCTTGGGGTATTGTCACCATGGACCTCAGTTGCTGCTCTTCCCCAGTCTGTGGGAAGTGATGTACGGACCACAGCAGCCTCTGAGCCTCTGGTCAGCTGGAATCACGGTAGGCTTTCTCTTTGACCTTAAGGGACTATAGAAGCCTTAGGTATGCAAAGCCCTCCCAGCCACCTCCCCTCCCTTTCCACAGCCCTGGGTTGCTAGTGGATAGCTGGATTTTTCCAACCTGGAGCTGAGGTGTCCCTGCCCGGAGCTCCACAGGCCCCTAGGGTGAGTTGACAGGGCTTGTGGAGATAGGAATTTCCCAGCTTTCTCCCAAAAGACCTGGAGGCCAAGTTGTGACCCTTCATAATGACCCTTCACCTGTGATGTCACCAAGCTGCTTTTACTCTTTGTTCAAGTCCAGGAAACGTGCACAAGGGATGCAGATATCCATTCATTTTTACCCCGATGACTAGAACTCTTGGAGGAGATGTTCAAGTTACCCGTTGATGCCTGTACTATTACTGTTAATGTTTTGTTTTGTTTTGATGCTGATAACTGAAATAAGAAACCCACACTGGTCACTATTGGACTCTTGAGGAGGACTGGCCTAAGGGTGTTTTGTGTGTACTACCTTTTTTAAATCTCCAATATTTGTGCATTCATTACGTGTATGGTAGGGGCGGGGACTTGAGGGAGCCTGAACATCCAGTATGGTTGCTTGGAATTACGTTTTGTGTCATATTCCTGTGGTTGTAATCTTTGTAAACACTGATGCCACTGCACCCTGCAAGTGTGAAATAAAAATGTCTCACTCCTGATGCCTTTTCAGTCTCTGTTCATTCAGAAGGAGTTGCATTGTACTCCGGGCAATCGGAGGAGTTTTCTGACTACTAGAAGTTAGCTCCGTTTTCCCTTTTCCTCCTTTGCTTTCTTCTTCCTTCTCCCCTCTTCCCTTCTGCCTCCTCGTTTTAAAAAGATTTTATTATTTATTTGCATGTGTGTGTCTATGTGAGTTTATATGCACCCTGTGTGCAGGAGGCCAGAGGAAGGCGTAGGATCCTCTAGAGCTGGAATTACAGGCAGTGGGCTGTGTGATGTGGGCGCCCGCTGGGAGCTGTACTGGGGCCTCTGTGAGCGGTAAATGTTCTCTTTGCCCCAGAACCACCTCCCCCGCTGTCCTCCCGTTTTCTGTTACCCTTCCATGTGTCAGTGGTGCCCTGGCTCAGGAAGTCCAGAGGAAGCTGGTTGTTGAGGTTGGACCTTCATGGGGTCCTTCAGTGTTGAGAGGGACTGATTGCTGTGGGACCACAAAGTGCATTTTCCTTGGCAGTGACGGTTATAAATGACCGGAGGCTGGGCAGTGGTGGCGCATACCTTCAGTCCCACACTGGGGAGGCAGAGGGAGGCAGATCTTTTGAGTTTGAGGCCAACCTGGTCTATAGAGTGTATTTCAGGACAGCCAGGACTATACAGAGAAACCTTGTCTCAAAAAACAGCCCCCCCAAATAAAAAGACAAAAAGAAATGACTGTGTTGTTTAGATCCCCTACCTCTGCTCTTGGCCTTACTGCTCCTTTGAGAATTACCCCCTTCCCTGGGTCCAAACAACATGATGTCGTTCATGTATTGGATGAACAGGACAGTCTTTATATGAGTTATTTTTTCCTTTTCTTTTTTTTTCTTTTTTGTTTTTTTTTGGGGGGGGCAGGGTATGTAGCCCTGGCTGAACTGTCCTGGAACTCGCTCTGTAGACCAGGCTGGCCTTGAGCTCTCAGAGCTGTGCCCGCCTCTGTCTCTGGAATGCTGGGACTAAAGGTGAGTTCCACCACACCCAGCTTAAGTTACTTTTCTTATTGCTGTGACAAAAGACCTGGCAAAGGCAATTTATGGAGCAAAGGTTTGCTGGGGCTCACTTATTAAAAATTATTACATCTATTTGTATGTGTATGCATGCATGTATGTCCATGTGCACATGCTACACACGTGTGGAGATCACAGAACACCTTTCAGGAGTCAGTTTTTCCCACCATGTGAGTCACAGTTGAAGGAGCCGCAGTCCGTCCTGGGGGGAGGCATGCTGAGGTGTGGTGGTCACACTGTGTGAGCAGTCAGGAGGTAGAATTGGCTTGCTATACCTTAAGGCCTGCCCACAGTGACAGGCTTCTCCAGCAAGGGCTGACTTTCAAAATGTTCCCCAACCTTCTAAAACAGTGCCATTGTCTGGAGAGCAGATGTTTGGACTGGGTGCCATTGTCTGGAGA
>NC_022012.1:86421507-86430909 GCF_000317375.1 Microtus ochrogaster
TGCCATTGTCTGGAGAGCAGATGTTTGGACTGGGTGCCATTGTCTGGAGAGCAGATGTTTGGACTCGGTGCCATTGTCTGGAGAGCAGATGTTTGGACTCGGTGCCTATGGTGACATTTCACATTCAAACCGTAACAGATGTCCTAACAGTCATAGCCTCATGTGACACAGAGCCGGGCGGTGACTGTGGCCCTGTGGCAGGAGAGGGTGAGTCACACAGACTGCTTTTGTGCCTATTGAGGGACAAAATGATTCCTGTGTGGTCAACCAACCAAGTGCTGGAGGCCATGGTCTCTGCTCTTACGATAACCCTGTGGTACCTGCTCTCGGAGACATGCTTTGTTATGAATAGCCCACTGTTGTCCACCAAGATGCTTATGTTATTGGCACGGTCCCACGGGTAGGTCAGATGGGATTCGATGGAGATAACCTTTAAACCTTGGTGGAGGAGAACCTGGTAGCTCTTCAGGAGTGTCGTCTCCTCCAGGTTTATCTTAAGGAAGAGTAAGTTCTGGAACTCTCACTGGATCCATAAAAGCCCCTGTACATGGCGAGGATTCTAGTAGCTGTTGATAAGGAAAATCATTCCAGTTTGGTCCCAGTTTGCATTCAGACAAGGGAAATAACGGTAGGACACGCTCTCTACTTCTGGAAGCCGCTGTGTGAAGGACCTGGGCCTTCTGGAAGTGACAAGGGGGATTGAAGGTGTGTCACATTTCCTAGTGTAAGTGTTGGCCTAAACTGTGCGGACAGTATTCCTGAGGCCTGGGTGCGCTCTTTCCTGAGGACACAGCTAGGTACCCTAAGTCTCATTATTTAGGGCTTGTGCTAGTAGTCACACTGTAGGGTCCTTCCTTCAGAGGATACACACACACACACACACACACACACACACACCTTTAGCCACTGTGTTAGGAAACCGAGTCAAAGCTGAGAACTGGAAAAGGCATCTCAATTTTCTAGCGGCGGACATCAGCCCTTTCCTATCTCACTGCATGGGACACTGTGACTTCCAAGCCGTTGCTTAGGATCACTACTGGAAATTGTATCCCTTGGCTTGATGTTTATGATGGTCCCCCTTGATAATGCTGCCATCTTGGCATCCCCAGCAGTAGAGAGGGCTGTTGACAGGAGTTTCTGTCCCACCTGGTCCTGGAGCTGTTCAGTCCCAAATAAACACACAGAGGCTTATTAATTATAAAATGTTTGACCTATTGCTCAGGCTTATTATTAACTAGCTCTTACAACTTAAATGAACCCATAATTCTTATCTATGTTTAGCCATGTGGCTTGGTACCTTTTCTTGCTTCCTCTGTGTCTGACTTAGGAGTGTGTCTCAGCCTTTCTTTTTCCTAGAATTCCCCTAGTCTGGTCACTCCACCTATACTTCCTGCCTGACTTCTGGCCAATCAGCATTTTAGTATACCAATATGAGTAACAAATCTTTACAGAGTGCAGGGAGCCCATTGTCACAGCCATTCATCTGTCATCACTCATCTTTTGAAGACGCCGCCATGGGGACTCCAAGGTTACCAAAGCCCTCCTCACTGATGTCCTCACTGGCGGCACATCTCTGGGTCTCCTGAGGCCTACGGTTTATATAGTCACCCAGTGGGGTCTCTCATGTCCATCTTTACATTGCTCCCTCCCCGAACCATCACTTCCTAAGGGTCATAGGATCTCCTGGCATCTCCCCTCCCTTCCTGCAGGCTGCTGTCATGGACCAGTGGCTCACATGGTCCATGATCCATTGTGTCCAAGAAACCATTTCTTGAGCTTAGAGATCAGAGCCAAGGTGCTATGGCTCAGGGCAGATCCTCCTTGCCAGTATCCTCTACCAGGGCACTGTGTCCTTTGCCCCTCCAGATTCATTCCCAGTGTCCCACCATGCTTAAACCCTCCGCCTTGCTTTTCTGGTTGGAGGTGAGGGTCTCTGTAGACACCCATCACAGAAGTGTGTATCACTCAAAGACTGCCCTGAACCCATCCGTCCCTCTCTTTAGAGCTTCCAAACCTGCTAACCAAGCCAGCCAGGCTTGTGGTCTCTCCAGTTCCTGGTAAACCAGAAGAACTAAGCCGCGTACCAGCTCCTGCATGAGGAAATTCTTCCACAGGCAGAGCGCTGGCTGTGCAAGCCTGATGACCTGAGTTCAATCCCACAACCCACGGAGAGGAGGAGGGAGAGAACTCCACAGTTGTCCTCTGATCTCCTCGTGAGTGCTGTGGCACATACACAACACCATGCGTGTTACTCATGCACACACACACACATACACAAGATTTAAAAATAAACATGCCAAATCCTGCGCCCCCCCCCAACCTGGGCCTCATCTGTCCAGCATAGGTGAGGAGCATGGCATGCCTTTGGGGGGTCTCCTTGCTCACCCACTAAACACTAGCTGTAAGGTCTGGTTGCTAGTTGGTACCTGTAAAAGCTCCAGATGCTGACCCACAACCCATGTCTAGGTGTATTTGTTACAGTTTTCTTTGCTCAGACAGAGGAAATTTAAGGGATTATTTTTGGCTCACAGTGTGAGGGTGCAGTCCATCGTGTTGGGGAGGCAAGATGGCGGAGTGTGGAGCGCCGGTCACATTGTGTCCACGGTGGAAAGCAAGAGATGGATGCCAGTGCTCAGCTCAGTTGGCTCAAGATGGCAGAGTGTGGAGTGCTGTTCACATTGTGTCCACAGTGGAAAGCAAGAAATGGATGCAGGTGCTCAGCTCAGTTGGCTCAAGATGGCGGAGTGTGGAGCGCTGGTCACATTGTGTCCACAGTGGAAAGCAAGAGATGGATGCCGGTGCTCAGCTCAGTTGGCTCAAGATTGCAGGAGTGTGGAGTGCCGGTCACATTGTGTCCACAGTGGAAAGCAAGAAACAGATGCCGGTGCTCAGCTCAGTTACTCCTTTTTCTTCAGCCAGGGACCCCAGCCCATGGCATAGCGCCACCCACAGAGCGGGTCTCCCATACCTACTTAAAATTTACCGGAAACACCCTTGCAGACATACTGTAAAAAGACACCGTGACCGAGTCAACTTATAAAAACTTTTAATTGGGGGCTGTTTAGCGTTTGAGAGGGTCAGAGTTCACGATGATGGCAGGGAGCACGGCAACAGGCAGGCAGACATGGTGCTGGAACAGTAGCGGAGAGCTTACATCTGATCCCCAGAGAGAGCTGCTAGGAAGGCTTGGGCTTTAGAAACCTCAGTGGCCACTCCTAGTGGCACACCTCCTCCAACAAGGCCATGCCTCTCCCAGAGAGGCCAGACAGCCTCCAACAAGGCCACGTTTTCCTAGTGACACACCTCTTCCAGCAAGGCCACACCTCATCATCTTTTCTAAACAACTCTGGGGACCAAGCATTCAAACATTTGAGACCATGGAGCCCATCCTCATCCAACCACCACACTTACCGCAGAGGTCTCTTTTTGGTGATTCTAAATTCCACTAAGCTGACAGTCAAGGTCCCATGAGGCCATTCCTGGTACCACTTGTCCTGATCCTCTGAAAACAGAACCTGAAACAAAGGTTTGGGGCAGGTAGCTTGAGAATCCAAACAGGAGCACAGGAATGAGAGGGGCAGGGAAGGAAGGGAAAGGCCGTGAGAGCCCAGATTCTGGAGGTCAGCCAGTCTGCCTGCTGCTTAGGCCCACACTTCTGTAAGTCCCCAGTTAACTCCGCAGTCCTGGGTCTGTGTGCCTTTTTCTTCAGCCTCCTGGTGCTTGTGACTGGGTCCTGTACACCAGGGATGAGCTTTTCCAGAGCAATTGCCTCTCTGCTCAGTTTCAGCTTCAGTAGCAGTAAAGCGGTCATGGTTGTGTCTACCTACATCACACGTCATAATTCCACGTGAAGTGCACAGCCCCGCCTAGACAGTGCTCCTAAGTCATCACTGATTTGACCTTCGTGAGTCTAGCAGAGAGCTAGACCTGAGGGAGAGACGTTCTTACAGTCCAGCCATCCAGCTGACAAATCAATGGAGCGCTCGATCCAGGACTCGGTGCCCTCACGGTTGCTTCCAGATGGCTTCCAAAGCTACCGTAGGCTATGATGCTAGCTTAAAGGTGCATGTGGCAGCTTGTCAGTACTGGGGGGACAGTAGTCTGATGGCTCCTGGTAACCTTGACTGCGGGAGTTCCTGTTGCCCGTTGCTACCTGTCTTTGTCCACCAGGGTGCAGTGTTCCACTTTGCCTGACATCTCCTGAAGTGAACCCCAAACTGGGTTCCTTGAACTGTCGACTCCTTATTTGACATTTCAGCCAGTGGGGTGTGTGTGTGTGTGTAATGCTTCATGGTGTAACAAGCATTTTGGGATTAATGCTGTGCTGTGTGCAGCGCACTGTTTTCTGTTCTTGTGAAAAGGCGCTGACTGACTCCGACCCTTCCCCCCATTCAGATCAATTCACCTACAGCTTTAAACATCTTGCTTTAACGTTCCTGTCCTCTGATTCCCTGGTAGTTATGGCTGAGATGTAGACCTGGAGAAGACAGTTGCTCGGGTCACTCCGGGACTCAGAACGGCAGCTAGGAGGGGGTTTCATGGATCTGTTGCTTTGTTTGTCTGAGAGAGGGTCTCATGTAGCCCAGGCTGACCTCAAATTCTGTACGTAGTCAAGGGTCACTGAACTCCTGATCCTCTTGCCTCCGCTTCTCCGTCACTGCACCCCAGCACCTGATCCATCCATTCTTAGACTTTTCTGAATGGATCTTGGTGATCCCAGTGGCATGGCTGTTAGCGTCTGTGTGCACACCTCTGTCTCGCTGCTCACAAACATCACAGAGGATACAGTCTCTGCTCTAGAACATCTATGGGCTCCAGATTTTAGGAGTAGAGCCACAATGGGAGATGGCCTCCTCAGTGACTCAACCCGTCACCCCGTGTGCTTGGCTGAGCAGTGGCTTGCTTGCTACCCCAGAGACTGGCAGGATGTACTGAGACATTATGTCACTGAAACAGACAGAAAGCCACCTGCCCCCACCCACAGCTCCGCTTCTGAAGTAAAGGTCCTCATTTTCATGGGGTCCCTTCCTTCTCCTGCAGAATGTCTCCCAGAGGACGTTTGAGCTCGACTATAGCCATGACCGCTTCCTTAAGGATGGACTGCCATTCCGCTACATCTCAGGGAGCATCCACTACTTCCGGATACCCCGCTTCTACTGGGAGGACCGGCTGCTGAAGATGAAGATGGCTGGGCTGAATGCCATCCAAATGTAAGGAAGGGCGTCCGGCTGAGACGCTAATGCTCACACCTCGCTTTATTTCTCCCTTATCAGCGATTCCATTGCTCAGAAGTAGGAGGGAGCCCTGTGTGGATTTCTGCGGGGCTTGTCACAAGCTCAACTGACCTTTTTTCAGAGAACGAACCATTTCTCACTTAAACTTTGTCATCAGAAATCATAAAGTAGAAATCAACTTGAAAAGGCAAAGATGGGGGGCCCGGAGAATGGCTCAAAAGGTACAGCTGTCTACTGGCCAATTTGACAGGCTGAGTTTGATCCTGGGGACCTACATGGTGGAAGAGAAGAACAGACTCGTGCAGGGTGTTGCCTGATCTGCACATGTACACATACAATATACACACCTACACACACACATACACACACATACATACACACACACACATACACACACACCTACATACACACACACACCTACACACACACACACACACACCTACACACACACACACACACTCCAATAATAGAGAGGTTGAAGGTGTGATACAATGAACTCTTGGAAAGCGCAGGGCACTTTTGAAAGAGTGGTTCTCTTACATCATATTCCTGTTTATAGCTCATAAAACTTAAATTTCTGCCAAGGTCATTGGTCAGAGGCCCATCAAGGAGCCAAACATGAGGGAGTTTGGAGGCAGCCGTAGCTGCTTTGGGTGTAGGGGAGTAAGCTTTGTGCTTAGGTTATTGGAACCTAGCTTGCCTTACTGGGTTAACCTTTTGAGTCCGGGCTGTGGGTTCACGCCCACAGGCCTGTCTCCGTCCCCTCTGATGCTATGAAATGACCGACTGGGAGGGAAGCTGAGGCAGCTGACCACTCTGGTTTTTATAAGCTGATATGGATTACTGATACCATCTTTAAAGATAGAGAAAGCCTTAGCTGGTTTAGTAGATACCCAGGGGGAGTCCCACTTTCCTGTTTCTGTGGCCACTGGCAGAATGAATCCAAGTTCACTTACAGAGGTTGACACGCTGAGTTCTAATGGGCTGTGGCTGATTGTTCTGGGGCTATAGGATGCGCATGGCGCTCACTGACAGGAGTTGTGCGCTGAGAATGAATGGTTCACCTGCAAGTGTGTATCTCTACCGAATTTGGGGGAGCCGGTTGAGTTTGGGTCCTTTTACTTCCTGGCCCCAGTATTCCTGACACAAATCTTTTGTCTTCTTGCAGTGGTTGGAGATTTTTCTGTGGTTTGGTTTCAGTGCTGAGAGTCAAATTTAGGCTTCACACATGGTGGGCACATTGCCACTAGACTACTAGGTCTCTAGACTGAGTAGGGGGGGTTGTTTTGTTTCCTTGGTATGAATGTTTTGTATGCATGTATGTCTATGTAGCATGTGCATGCAGTGCCCACAGAGGCCAGAAGAGGGAACCAGATCCCCTGGAACTGTAGTTACAGATAGTTGTGGAGGCCATGTAGGTGGGAACCAAGCCTGGATTCTCTGAAAAAGCAAGTACTTTTAACCACTGTGTCATTGACCAACAACCCTCCTCCCTCCATACACACTTTTAGAGATAAGAACAATGGGCTTTATGTGGATGCAGTTGTCCACACGTTGGTGCCATTCTATAATATGAAGGGCCTGTTTGTTGGGGTTTCTGTCCTGCCCAGTTCCCAAAGTCGTTAGGTCCCAAAGAAAATCACACAGAGGTCTCCATAAGTTATAAACTGATTGGCCCATTAGCTCAGGCTTTGTATTAGCTCTTATAACTTACATTAGCCCATTATTCTTATGTGTATTGGCCACATGGCTCAGTACCTTTTTCAGTGGCGTGGTCACATCTTGCTTCTTCTGTGTCTGGACAGGACTGCGGAGAGAGCTTCCCTCTTCCCAGAATTCTCCTGTTCTCATTGACTGCCTCTACTTCCTGTCTGGTTGTCCTGCCTATACTTCCTGCCTGGCTACTAGCCAATCAGTGTTTATTTAAAACATAATTGACAGAATATAGACAATTGTCCTGCACCACTCCTGCTGTCCTGGAACTCTCTATGTTGACCAGGCTGGCCTTGAACTCACAGAGATCCACCTGCCTGTGACTCCTGGCTCCCAGGATTAAAGGTCAGTGCCCCATTATGCCAACCATTTCTTTGTTTATTTATAGATATTTCTCATATTACTTTAGCATGATAATTAGGGCTCTTGTGTTTGTGGTGATATTTTGTTTTTGCTTTAACAAATAAAGCTTGCCTAAAGAGTGCAGAGCTCGTCACTAGGTAGCCATGGAGGCCAGGCAGCGGTAGCGCACACCTTTAATTCCAGTGATCCACCTTTAATTCCAGTGATCGAGGAGAAGCAGGCAATCTCTGTGAGTTCAAGGCCACCCTGGGCTACACAACCCTGAACAAACAGTCTAAAAGAGAAACAGAGCCAAGCAGTAGCGGCTCACACCCTTAATCCCAGCACTAGGGAGTTTGAGATGGGAAGGGATATGGCTGGGCGGAGAGAGGAATATAAGGTGGGAGGAGACAGGAGCTCAGGATTCAGTGTGAGGTTTCATGGAGACGACATTGAGTCTGAGGATTCCTGGGACAGGACACCCCACTCGGTCTGAGGATTTCATAGAGGTAAGAACTAGTGGCTGGCCGCTCTGCTTCTCTGATCTTTCGGCTTTCACGCCCTGATATCTGACTCTGGGTTTTTATTAAGACCGATTAGAATTCGCAATACATATATTTTGTTTTTCTCAGCAAAGTTTTCAGTGTGATAGACGATATTTTCCTTTTCTGTCAGTTTCTATATAGATTGTTCTCATAAAGGGCTGTGTTGGCTCTCCATGTTAGAGCATGTCCCTGGCATGCTCAAAGGCTGTGTTCGATTCTCAGGATGACAAAGTAGCCAGATACAAAGTGAAGCCAAAGGAGAATTGGATGAGGTATACAGAGCTGGCCAAGAATGCCACCTGAAAAAAAATCCATCTGGGCAGATGAAGCTGGTGAATCCCATTCATGTCCCTGAATGGGAGTGGTTGTCTCTGAATAAAGTTCATCATGTGTAGCCCTGCCAGACCACAACAAACAAAATCTACAAGTTCATCTCTATTTCCACGATCTTCCCCGATCACCAGTCTGTAAGCAAAGGAGACTAGAAGACGTCATGAGTGGCCCCGTGGTTCATCTCCAGTGTGACCCAGAGGGCATGCACCTGCCTCTTGCTTTAGGTCAAGTTCTGTCTCCCACCCAGGTATTAACCCGGCCCGGCTCTGCTTAGCTTCCGAGATCAGAGTCAATCTGACACTCTGGTGTGTATTGCCACAAACTGGCTATTGGTTTTCAGTAATGCTCCCACTTATTTTTAGAAAAGTTTTTTTCTTTATTACACCTTAATTTACTTTGTGTGTGTGTGTGTGTGTGTGTGTGCGCGCGCGCGTGTATGCACATGTGTGTAAGTGTGGGCTGCAGCATGTCTTTGGAGGGCAGAGGACAAAGTGTAGAAGCTGACACTCTCCTTCCATCATGTGGGTTCCAGGATTGAACACCTGGGGTCAGGTTGGCAGCAACACCTTTTCCCATGACCCTTTGCGGGGGCCAGTGATTCACCTTGCGCCTGTGTTGTCAAATGGTCCTACAGCCTAGGCTCCCCTTGCCTTCTTCCCGCTCAGCTGCCACCTGTGAGGATTTGGGCTGTGCGTGTCTTCATAGGTATGTGCCCTGGAACTTTCATGAACCCCGGCCAGGACAATACGAGTTTTCTGGGGACCACGATGTGGAGTATTTCATTCACCTGGCTCACGAACTGGGGCTCCTGGTGATCCTGAGGCCCGGGCCCTACATCTGTGCAGAGTGGGACATGGTGAGTGTGTTAACGTGGGGCTCTGCCTGCCTGGAGGGTGTTGGTAAGGCAGGAGTGGCGGTGGCGGTGGGGGCTGGGCAAAGCAGATGAAAGCAATCTGTGGTTCAAAGACTGGAGCTTGTGGTGCGGGGCCTCTGCAGGTGTCTGTTCCTTTAGAGAGGTGCCAGACAGAGAAGAGCAGGCTTGAGCCAGTTCTCCTCTTGGCCAGTCACATAAGCTGGTTTCCTGTCAGAGGCCTGGAGTGGATCCTCTTTGTCTGCCTCGTGGACTAGTTAAGAAATTAAGAGAAAGCCGGGCGGTGGTGGCGCACGCCTTTAATCCCAGCACTCGGGAGGCAGAGGCAGGCGGATCTCTGTGAGTTCGAGACCAGCCAGGTCTA
>NC_022012.1:86431259-86432854 GCF_000317375.1 Microtus ochrogaster
GTACATGGTGCACAGACATGCATGCAGACAAAACATCCACATAAATAAATAAGTTTTGAAAGAGGAAGAGAAGGGGGAATTTGGCTGGGTGTGGTGATCGTACCTGTAACCCAAGTACTTGGGAGGTGGAGGCAGGCAGATCAAAACTCTAAGGCCAGCCTGTGCTATATAGGGGTTCCAGCTTTAGGCTTAACTACATAGTGAGACTGTCTCAAAACTAAAAAGGGGAGGGAGTTGGTCCTCAGACTGTAGTCAATAGAGTGATCTTCATTTCCCTGTATTCCAGTTTCCCAGGAGCCCAGGTTGTTTTCCTCTGTCCCCTCCCTGCTGACAGGAATCTCATCTCTTTTCATGCAGTGCACAGTCTGATGACTGCTTTTGCTTTTCTGTCTTGTAGGGAGGCTTACCTGCTTGGCTCCTAGAGAAAGAATCTATTGTCCTTCGGTCTTCTGACCCCGGTGAGTTACTGCTGCCTTTAAAGGATTATAGGAAATTGGACAGTTTATATCAAAAGAGCCAGGCATTTAAAGGTAGGGCTGCTTCTGTACAAGTGCCGGTTAGTGGGGTGGAAATCACCCTTCACCGGACAGTGAGCGTGCAGGAGACATTGCCTCTTCTGTAGGCTTGAACAGATCTCACTGATAAATGGATAACTTTGAATTCGAAACCTGGTTAACCAACTGGGTTCAATAACTTGTTTTCTCTTCCTACACACTTAGTGTATTACACAGCCAGCTAGTCAAAATGGCAGGGTTGGTTCTGGAGTGATGTCACTAGATTTCCTGGTAGCACTGTGTCTGCCGTTACTTTGCATTTGTGGAGGGATTTGTAAATGACAGCTTTGTCTCATCTTTTTAAACCACAAGAGGTTGTTTTAGCGTAAACCCTGAGGAGTCATTCAATTGCATCTGTCTGTGTGCGTGTGCATGTGTGTGCGCATGTGCATGCATGTGTGCGTAGTGTGTGTGCATGTGTGTGTGGTGGGGTGTGTGTGTGTGTGTGTTTAGACTCTATGTTTCTCATACTATATGAACTTCTGTTTTGTTTTGTTTTGTTTTTTTGATTTTCGAGACAGGGTTTCTCCATAGCTTTTGGTTCCTGTCCTGGAACTAGCTCTTGTAGACCAGGCTCACAGAGATCCACCTGCCTCTGCCTCCCGAGTGATGGTATTAAAGGTATGCGCCAACACCACCCGGCTTTGAACTTCTGTTTTATACTCCTGCTATATTATTGTTTTTACATGTGTTGCCTCTTGAGTCCGCATGAGAATTTTAAGAAGCACGTGTGTTTGTCAGTCTCTTTTGAAGTCGTAAATATATGATTTATTAGATGTTAATTTTTCTGGGTGTGGAGGTACACATTTGTAATCGTAATACTTGGAAAGCAGAGGTGGGATTCTGGAGAGGTGGCTCAGATGTTAAGAGCACTGACTGCTCTTCCAGAAGTCCTGAGTTCAATTCCCAGCACCCACATGGTGACTCACAACCATCTCATAATGAGATTTGGTGCCCCTGCTGGAAAGTGGAGGCAGGAGAATCAGGATTTCAAGGTTATCCTCGGCTACATACTAGGTTTGAGTCTTGCCTGGGCTATAT
>NC_022012.1:86433732-86448436 GCF_000317375.1 Microtus ochrogaster
ATGTATACATAATAAATAAATAAATATTTAATAAAATAAATAAATAAAAGTCAGCCAAGATCGCCTAGCTGACTTGATCCCTGAAGCTGACACTGAGACTTGCACTCATGCACACTCACACACAATAGAATGTTTGCATGCACACACACACGAGAACGAACTAGTTGACAAAGGTGTGTGACAGTGACCACACCGTCTTGTTTTGTAGATTACCTTGCAGCTGTGGATAAATGGCTGACAGTCCTTCTGCCCAAGATGAAGCCTTTGCTCTACCAGAACGGAGGGCCGATTATAACCGTGCAGGTACCTGGGGCTGAGCCTGGACTGGGAGGAGGAGGAAGAGGGGGAGCAGCTGTCCATCAACATTATGGAAATGTTGGTAGTGGCACCAGGATACAGTGTTAAAAATGGTGCTTTTGCTGAAATTGAATTTGGGACAAGTGTTAACCTGTCTGTCTGTCTCTTCTCCCTCTTCTCCCCAACCCCCCTGTGTCTCTTTGTGCCTGTGTGTGTGTGTGTGATATAGATATATATCATACAGGTTCTCATGTCTCTCGGGCTGATTTCAAACTCTCTGTACCTGAGGATGGACCTTGAACTTCTGACCCCTGTGTCTCTCTAGAGTGCTGACAATACAGGCGTGCACCACCGTACCATTTTCTGTGGTGCTGGGAAACCCAATACCTTGAAGCAGGCGAGCACTCTACCAGCTGAGCTATGTCCACAGCCCAGGATCTACCTTCCACTACCAAATACATCTTCCATATTTAAACCACCACTAAAACAAAACAAAAAAAAATCCATTCATGATAGAATTAGAACTAGAAAAACCACAACTTTACTTTTAATGTTTTTATTTGATTGTTTTATCATAAATTTTTAGATTATTATTCTACATGTGTGAGTGCTTTGTCTAAAGTACGTAGGCATGCTATATATATGTGCCTGGTGCCTGTGGAGGTCAGGACTGCATCCCTGGGACTGGTAATAAGTGGTTGTCAGTTGCTGTGTGGTTGCTGGGAACTGAACCCAGATCCTCTGCAAGAGCATCAAGTGCTCTGAACCACTGAGACATCTCTCTAGCCATCTATTTTCTTTTGTGTGTGCGTGTGCGCGCGTGTGCGTGTGTGTGTCTGTGTGTGAACTCACCTGAGTTTATGTGTACCGCATGCCTTTGGGAACCTGCAGAGTCCAGAAGAATGTGTCACATCCCCTGGAACAAGTTACAGATGGTTGTGAGCTGCCATGTGGGGACTGAGAATCAAATCCGGGTCCTCCGGAAGAGCAGCCAGGATCTTCATCACTGAACTATCTCTTCAGCCCCTCCCTATTTTTGTTTTTAATTATGTGTATGCATGTGTGTCTGTATGGCTGTCTAGCATGTAGTGTAGTTGATGGTGGAGGCCAGAAGAGAGCACTGGATCCCCTGGAGCTGGAGTTACAGCTGGTTATGAACTGCCCCCCATGGGTGCTGGGAATCGAACCCAGTTTCCTCTGGAAGAGCAGCCAATGCTCTTGACTGCTGAGACATCTCTCTGGCTCCTCATGCTACTGTTTTTTTTGTTTGTTTGTTTGTTTTGTTCTGTTTTGTTTTTCTTAAAACGTGGTCTCTCTATTTAGTGCTGTCTGTCCTGGAACTTACTACGTAGATAGACCAGGATGACCTTGAACTCACAGAGATCTGCCCGCCTCTGCCTCCCAAGTGCTGGGATCAAAGGTGTGTGCATAGCTCATGTTACTATTTTGTATCCGCTTCTGTCCTGAGTATCCTGCCAATACCATTCAGTTCTTCCAGACATCCCCTTTTAAATGAAGAAGTTCAAAAGGGGGGCTGGGGAGATGGCTCAGCAGCTAAGAGCACTGACTGCTCTTGCAGACGACCTGGTTTTCTCTCCCACTTCCGTAGCAATCTCCTACCTGCCTCAGGCCCTGCACGGCTGTGGTGCATGCTGGGCACACAGACACCTGACTTTCAGCAAGTCTTAGTTATATTACTTAAGTGAAACATGAAGCCTGGCTCAGCAAACACTGGCCAGGCGTGGTTTTAGTGAAATGAACAAAGTTGTTTGGAACTGCCTGGGTCCTGGGACGCCCAGGGGATGAAGTGTGATTCTCCATGAGGAGTGTGGTTCATATTCTTGCTTAGGAACTGCTGTAGTGATGAGTCCTGATGGAGAGGGAGCATGGCCACTGGGTGTAGGTGGCATGAGGTGACGGGAGGGCTGAGTAGTAGGTCAGGCGTCCACTGCGAGAGGCCAGGTGGCTGCTCTTGAGAAATGGAGCTCGTGAACCCTAAGTGCCCCTTGGTCTTTTATTCAAGAAGAGTCTGCACCAAGAGGCCACAGCTTCCTGTGTGAAGACAGTGAGTCTGAAACGTGGGCATGGCTGTGCTCTGTGCAGCTGGATCTTCTGTGCCTGTGCGTGTGTGCGTGCGTGCGTGCGTCTGTGTGTGTGTGTGTGTGTGTCCCAGAGGCCTCCTGTCACTGCCGTCCCCGACACTGAGGTTACCTGTGCATGTGGACAGGCCTGGCTTTTCACCTGGGATTTGAACTTGGGTCCTCCTGCTTAGACAGTAAGCACTGCTATCCACAGAGCCGTCTCCCAGCCCCTTGGCTCTTCTTCCTTGGACCTGGTCTTGGGGGAGAGCCACTTCTCAGCTGCTCCATCTCCATCCTGACTACATCTTGAGTCACTTTCAATTTCTGCTCACAACTTTCCAGCATCTTTTGGTTAGAGAAACTTCATCAAAACTGTGATCAAACACAGCACATGGGACACACACGTAAAATCTCAGCGTGTGGAGGCAGAGGGAGATGGATCAGGAGTTTGAGGCCAGCCGCTAGCCTATTAAGTTCTTGGCCAGCCTGAGCTACTTGAGACCCTGTCTCAAAAGCCAAGCCAAAGGCTTTTGTCAGGCAATCATTCTGAATGCAGCTATTGTTTTAGCAGATCAGAAGGACTGCGGGAAGGTGTGTGGGCCAGCCTGATCTACATAGGGTGTTCGCGTGCAGTGAAATGGTAAAGGTGCTTCACCTCGGGTCTGGCAGCTGCAGTTCCATCCCAGAGTGTGGAGGCCCAAAAATGTGAGCCTGTGTTTGAAGATCAGAGAGTTTCAGCGACAACAGCAGTGGCTACACACCCTGACCTAGGGTGTGGTTACTTGGCGTTTTTTAGATATTAAGACATACCTTCCTCCTACAGGTAGATCTACTCTGCCCTGACCAAAAGTCAGAGAATTCAAGCGTACTTCTGCCCCTTCTGTTGAATGAGGAGGCTTGACCCAGGGAGTGGCTGCCTTCAGGCTACTTGGTCTAGGGTGGGTTCACTGCCTATGCAAAAGAATGCTTTTCTCATGAATTAATGGTTTGGTGTTCCAAAGTACTGAAGCAAGTAACTGTTCCAGTTGTCCTTTGTATCACGTTAAAGCGGTCTTTTGCCTCCTTCCCCCTTTGGGTACTGGAGTATAAAAGTGTATGGAATATTAAACACGGGCGGACCCAGTACTCAGAACTCCAAAGTCAAAATTCAACATTCAGGATCTGCTGAGCTGCCCTCCCGGTACTGTCCTATGCTTCTGTTTGTTATTTTCGCTCGCATCTTCATTCTCTTTATTGACTTTTCTAATCCTCATGCCCCTACCCTGGAAAGGGATATACTGTTGAAGCTGGTCTCCGACACTGGAGCCCGTGTGGAGGAAGAGAACTGACTACTCAAAATTGGCCTCTAACTCCACAGATCCATGGCACTCTTGCTCCCCAACACACGCATGTGACACACACACACACACACACACACACACACGTGCGCCAAATATAGTTTAATTTTTAGAACCAAGAAGTAAACCGCCTGTCTGTTTTAACTCTGCAGTGGAGAGCAAAGCCCACTCATTTGGGGGACATTTCTTCTGTCCATCTTGGCCACTGCTTCCACCTGGCCACTCTGCCCTCTTCTGGCCCCCTCCTCATCCCCTTTCTCTCCAATCTCTGCCTACTATAGTTGCACCTGTTCATCTCCACCCCTGTTCACTAAGTTAACAAGCAGAGAGAGCAGAAAGCCATGCGTCTGTCCCTCAGCCCTCGGGAGGCAGAAGCAAAGCTCGCCACGCAGTGGGTTATTTCTAGAGGAGAGTTTGTCTCCCCTGTCTCTTCCTTTCTGCAGTTCATATGACGTGACCCATTTCCTGTGCGGTGTTTTCACTTCATTCACAGGTCCAAGACCTTTTTCACATCTCCATGTCTTCGCATGTAATTGGGTATTTCCCTGCTTGTCATCCTGGGTGTTTTGTTTTGTGTAAGGTGTAGTTACCCTGTGTAACCCAGACTGGCCTCAGACCCAGTGGTCCTCCTGCCTCAGCCTCCTTGGCCCAAGGATGATGAGTGTGGTCCTCCATGCCCGGTCTCACCAGCCTCTAACTCAATGGAGCTGAGACTGGTCTTGAACTCCTGACCCTCCTGTCTGCCTCCAAATGCTGAGATTACAGGTGCACATCTGTGCCTGGTTTGTGCACAGTTGGGAATCGCACCAGGGCTCTTGTACCTACAAAAGCACTTTACCAACTGGGCTACATCCAAGTCCCACCCCATTTACTTTTTGTTTTCCAAGTTATGGTTTCTCTGAGTAGCCCTGCATGGCCTGGAACTCATGTTGTTGACCAGGCTGGTCTCGAACTCACAGAGAGATCTGTTGCCGCTGCTTCCCGAGTGCTGGGATTAAATGCACCACCGCTGCCCAGCTCCCATTTACTTTTTAAAGATAGGATCTCACTGGGGCTGGAGAGATGGCTTAGTGCTGTTCTTCCAGAGGACCTGGGTTCAATTCCCAGCACCCACATGGCAGTTCACAACTGTCGGCAGCTCCAGCTCCAGGGGGTCTAGCATCCTCACACATACATGCTAGCAAAACACAAATGTACATAAAATCAAGTTTAAAGAAAAAAGATGGGATCTCACTGAACCTAGAGCTTGCAGAGTGACGAGGCTGGCTGGTCAGTGAGTCCTGGAGTCTGCCTGTCTCCTCGTCTCAGCACTATAGTTACAGATATGAACCCCCAGCTTGGGTCTTCACGCACTTGATCTTAAGGCGGCTCTTCCACCTGCGCCCTTCCAGATTCAGGACACCAGATTTGCCCCAGATATGTAAATGTTTATTTTCTGGAGAGGCAAACCAGCCCAGGGACGCCAAGGGTGGGGTTTCACGTGAAGTGTTAATCTCAGTTTTCACCTAAAATGAGTAAAGAGGAGTCAGGCTTGCTGATTCACGCCTATAATCCCACGACCCAGCAGGCTGATACAGGAGGACTGTGTGAATTCAAGGCCAGCCTGGGCTACACAGTGAGTTCTGTGCTGAGCCACAGTATAAACACTGTCTCAAAACAGCGACAGCAAATAAATTTGGCAGCACTCCTCTGTTTCCAGGGAGGAGAGGAAGGAGGGCGTCACTTTCGGGACTGAGTGTCCCCAGGTTGCCGTGTCGTCTTCAGAAACCTAGAACTACACAGACTCTGCAGGGTGATACGGAGCGGGCAGAAGGGACAACACAGAAGCAAAGCCATCGCACGGGGCAGGCGCTGCAGGATCAGCGGCTCCTTGAGTTAGAACAGTGCTGTTCTCAGCCTGGGGGGCGAATGCCTCTTTCATGCATATCAGATACTTACAGTTCATAACAGTAGCAAAGTCAGAGTTATGAAGCAGCAGTGAAAATAAGTTTGCCCTGGCATTTTTCATTCTTCTTTCTAAACGTTTCCACAGGTTGAGAATGAGTACGGCTCCTACTTCGCCTGTGATTATGACTACCTGCGTTTCCTGGCACACCGCTTCCGTTACCATCTGGGTAATGACGTCCTTCTCTTCACCACCGATGGGGCGAATGAAAACTTCCTACGGTGTGGGACACTGCAGGGCCTCTATGCCACAGTGGATTTTGGAACAGGTCAGTGTTTGTGACAATGAGATAATTGGTTTTCGTCGGCCTAGCTGTTGCTTATGTGGCTTGAGCAGATAGAATGAGCTGTCTCAGCGCTTCCTTTATTAAGTGAGCTAGTCGGCTTAGCCTTGCTGTGACAGAATACCCGAGGCAGCAAGCTTATAAAAAGGGAAGGCTCGCGCCGGGCAGTGGTGGCGCACGCCTTTAATCCCAGCACTCGGGAGGCAGAGGCAGATGGATCTCTGTGAGTTCTAGGCCAGCCTGGTCTACAAGAGCTAGTGCCAGGACAGGCTCCAAAGCCACAGAGAAACCCTGTCTCGAAAAACTAAAAAAAGAAGAAAAAAAGGGAAGGCTCGGCCGGGCGGTGGTGGCACACGCCTTTAATCCCAGCACTTGAGAGGCAGACATTGGTGGATCTCTGTGAGTTCAAGGCCAGCCTGGTCTACAAAGTGAGTTCTAGGACAGGCTCCAAAACTACACAGAGAAAACCTGGTGGTGGGGGGGAGGAAAAAAAGGAAGGTTTGCTTTACTTCACAATTGTGGAAGTTCCAGTCCATAGTCTTGTTTGTCCTGGAATGAGAGTCCTTCTGGAAGCGTATGATAAAAGAGACCATTTACCTCAGGGCCTAAAATCTTAAGAAACAGAGCCAGAGATGGGACTGCCAGTCTCTTTCAGGGACACGTCCCCGATGTCCTTGAGACAGGGTTTCAACTTAGGCGGGCTTCTACTCACGGTTTAGCCAAGGATGGCCTTGAGCTTCTGATCCCCTTACTTCCGGCTCCTGAGTGCTGGGGTTCTAGACGCGTGCCTCCCCTCCCCTCAGCTTCTTTGTACTGTTCTTGCACTACTGCACAAGATTCAAGATGGCTCCGTAGGTAACGGTGATTGCTGTCAAGTCTGATGACCTGAGATCGATTCCCAGGACCCACAAGGTGAAAGGAGAGAACTGGCTCCTATAGGCTGTCCTCTGGCCAGCAAGGGCATTCCATGGCATGTGTGCCCTGATGCGTGTATTCACACACACACACACACACACACACACACACACACACACACAAAGTGACTAAATAAGAATGTCATGAAGAAACAGATTCAAATGGAGATTAAAAAGTTTTAAAGCAGGGTCGGAGAGACTATATAGTCAGACTTTTCTTTCCCACCAGCCAGTTCTCATAACCACACAGAAACTTACTATTAATTATAAATGCTTGGCCAATAGCTCAAGTTTTACTAGCTAACCCTTACATTTTAAATTAACCCATATTTCTTACCTACACTCTGCCATGCGGTTTGGTACCTTTTCTTGGTATGGCACATTTATCTCCTTCCCTCTGCATCTTCTTGAGATTCTGAGACTCCCTCCCTTCTTTGCACTCTCTATGTCTGCAAGTTCCATCTAACCTCTACCTGTCCAGCTATTGGTCAGCCAACTTCTTTATTAACCCAGTCACAGTGACAGGAATATTCCACAAGATGGAGCAACAATTAAGAGCTCTGGTTGCTCTTTCAAAGAACCCGTGTTTGATTCTCAGCAGCCACTTGGCAGCTCATGCATTTGTATGACAGACAAAACACTTTGTTGTTTTGTTTTGTTTTGATTTTTCAAGGTAGGGTTTCTCTGTGTAGTTCTGGAACTCGCTCTGTAGACCAGGCTATCCTGAGATCTACCTGCCTCTGCCTCCCGAGTGCTGGCATTAAAGGCGTGCACCACTGCAGCCTGGCAATAAAGCACTTTTAAAACAGAAACTGTAATAAAACGGACTGGAGGTACGTGTCAGTATGTAAGGGCACTGGCTGCTCTTTCAGAGGACCCAGGTTTGATTTCTGGCACCCTGTTCTGAGTGATACAAAGACCTCCATGGGCACCTACACATAGACACATAGGTACACAAATACACACATAAATAAAAATATTTTTTAATGGGAGTTCAAGGCTGGTTTTGACTATGTAGCAAGTTCAAGCCAATCTAGGCTATATGAGAGCCTGACTTCAATAACAACAACAAATCTTTTTCAGGGCATGGTGGTGCATAACTGTAATCCTGGTACTCTTGACACAGGGCAGGAGGCAGGAGGATTGCTTTGACCTAGAGACCAGCCTGGACTACAATAGACACGTGATAAATTCTAGATTAGGAAGACTACATATTAAGACCCTGTTTTAAAAGATTTACACACAAGGGGTCTGACTCAGAGGTTAGGAATATTTGCAGTTCTTACAGAGGACCTGAGTTCAGTTCCCAGCACCTACAGGCTCACAACCATAATCCCAGGGGATCTGGCACCCTCCTCTAGCCTTGGAAGGCATTGCACGCATGTGGTACACAGACACACACTCAGGCACATACATGTACACATAAAATAATAAATAACTCAATCTTTTTTATAAAGAGGATACACATAAAATGAGAAGAGAGAGAAGGGAGGGGAGGGGAGCAGAGGGAAGGGTGGTTGAAAACAAGGAGTTGAATGGCTGAGTTGTATAGACTGGTATTCAGAACGGTCTCCGTTCATCAGAGAGTAACACAATTAGAGTGGCCTCGTCCCTTGTATCTGCAAGTTAGCTGGTAGACATCTGGGGCTCCCTTGTGTGGACAGTGCCCTGAGTCACAAGGAAGGTCTCTAGAGCAGGCCCATCCTGGAGGGGAGCAGCTTGGTCAGCAGCTGGCAAAAGACAGACATGGGAGGGAGGGGGAGCTTGGGAAGTGCAGCTTGGAAGGCAGCAGACATGTGTGCATGCATTCAGGCAAAGCCGTAGCCATGGAGGCCTGCTTGGGGAGACAGCAGAAAGAAGGGGTGTAGGGGAAGACAGGGACTGTCTCCCTCGGTTTAAGATGTTGTTGTTGTTGACAGGTCTGTAGTCATGGCTGGCCTCATTTCTCTTCGTAAGGGCTACCTTGAACTGATATCCCCCCCCGCCCCCCAATGCTGGGGATACACAGGCTTGCGTCATTCCACAGTTTGTGTATCTGAGCCCAGAGCCTTGTGCATGCTGGGTAAGCATTCTACCAATTGATCTCCACCCCAGCCCAGTTTGGATTATTACAGTAAATTAATGTGTGGGTGTGGTAGTATAAACCTCTTCTCTCTCTGAAGGCTGAGGCAGGGGGATCATGGATTTGACATCAGTCTGGGTTGCCTGGTGAATTCCACACCAGACTGAGCTTCACAGTGAGACCCAGGAAAAATTAAAAGAAATAAACAAAAAGCTGCTGTTCTGTTCACAGTTCTGGGTGCTGCAGAGTCCAAGGTCGGGGGTCCCATGGGTGCCATGCTGAGCCAGGACCTCTCCTTCTGGGTCACATATCAGTTTCTTGTTGAGTCCTTACATGGCAGAAAGGGATGAGAGGTCCCCTCAATTATAGGACATTAAATGTCATTCATTCATAATGGGAAAAGAAGGGACTGGCTAAGTCACTTCCTGGAAACTCCACATCTGTAAGACGAAATTTTTTCATGCATTTATTTATATGGGGGGTGGGTGGGTGCTCAAGAGCCACGGAGCATGTATCACGGTCAGGGGTAACTGTGAGAGTCATTTCTCTCTTTGTACTGTGTGGGCCCTCGGGATTGAACTCAGGTCATCGGCCTTGGTGGCAAGCACCTCTTTCCTCTGAGCCCTCTTGTTAGCCCTCTACTTCCTATACATTTTCTTTGGGATTAGAGTCCAGCTTGTGAATTCCGTACCAGCGACCATAGCAGACTGATTGGCTTCTTACGCCTGTGACTGACTTTCCTTCTCCCACTTGTGATTTCCAGGCAAGAATGTCACACAGGCTTTCCTAATCCAGAGGAAGTTCGAACCCAAAGGACCTTTGGTAAGAGCTGGGGGTGCGGCGTGTAGAGACTTTGGGCTTGTACCAACTCCATCCCAGCTGGTCCCAGAGGAGGTGACAGGCTGCAGAAGAGAACAAGTCCATCTTTGGTTGTTTTTAATTTTTGGCTCTGGGATGAGCAGCTGATGTGACTTTGGGGTGGGGGGATAGAGCCCTTCTGGACTCATGAGTGACTGGGCTTGGTGCAGTCCGGGCTCAGAACTCAGTGTGTGACCGAGGCAGACTCTAAACTCCCGAGCCTCCTGTTTCCTCCTCGCTGGGAATAACCGTGCACTGCCACACCCAGCTTCCTGTGGTGAATCAAACCCAGGGCTCCCTGCATACAAAGGATGCCAGTCTGCTAACTGAGCTACATCCATCCCTAGGGAGCAGTCAGTGAGGAGAGTAGGGGCAGCTAGTGAGGATCTGGCTCACGTGTGTTTTGTTAGGGTTTAATTTTATGTCTATGTCCATGCGTGTGAGTACTCTCAGAGGCCAAAGAGGCATGCAGGATCCTCTGGAACTGCTCCCTGTGGGGTCCTGGGAACTGAACTCCAGTTCTCTGGAGGAGAAAGACATGCCTTAGCCTCCAAGTAGTCTCTCGCTGGGAGACTTGTTTCTAACACTTTGAGCTTCCCCACCTGGCTTGAGCATAGGGTGAAGTGCAGAAGGCATTCTGCCGTACTTGGGTGGACCTCAGGAAGAAGCACCAAGAGTGTAGTTTCGCTGAGCAGTTCTGCAGCTGCTGGGAGGAGAGGGAGGCCAGGGCTGGGCCTGCATCAACCGAGCAGCTTTGTTCTTCCCTCCGGCTGGACAGCCACTGTTGTTTAGACAAGAGTACAACAAGCTTTGTTTGTGAAGCAGCGCTGCTGGAGCTCTGCAGAGTGTGCTCAGATGGGCGGAGCTATTTCCTGGAACCTCTCCAGAGTCCTTTTTTTTAAATATTTATTTATTTGTTTATTATGTATACAATATTCTGTCTGTGTATATGCCTGAAGGCCAGAAGAGGACACCAGACCTCTTTACAGATGGTTGTGAGCCACCATGTGGTTGCTGGGAACTGAACTCAGGACCTTTGGAAGAGCAGGCAATGCTCTTAACCACTAAGCCATCTCTCCAGCCCCCGAGTCCTTTTTTCTTTTCTGATGGTGAGCTGATGTTAAGTTGCTTGTGGACAGAGCGTCCTCATGTTAACTGGTGGGTCTCAAGATCAATACTGACGCAAAGAGTGAATCGTGTATAAAGGATGAATTTGGCGCTGTTTTTGTTTTTAATTAAGGTCTTATGGGGAGCCCACCAGAGAGGACCACTCAGACACAGCTTATAGCCAGTTGAAAGTCTTTATTCTAGTCGGCCGGGACGATGCTCAAGGATTGGGGCCTTAATGTGACCCCAACCAAGGGACTTTTAAAGGCAAAAATCATACCTCTTACCTTGCTCAACAGCAGCAGCAGGAGGGAGATTTCTTCACACAGACAGTTTAACAGAAGCTAAAGTACGCTGTTGGCTGAGGGGGTTGGTGCAAGCAGGCAGTTTAAAGGAAGCTAAGATAAGCAGTTAGCTGAAGGGTACTCTGCACAAGCAGGTCTTTTAACAGAGGCTAAGATAAGCAGTTAGCTGGGGGGCGGTCCTTGGACTTCCCACAGGTCAGGGAACCCTGATTACTCTTCAAGCTGATGAGGGAGAGGGACTTGATGGGGGAGGGGGAGGGAAATGGGAGGCGGTGGTGGGGAGGAGGCAGAAATCCTTAATAAATAAATAAGAAAAAAAAAATCAGTTAGCTGGGGCATCTTGGCCTCAAGGCTTAGAGCAGAGTTGGGTAATTTTCCACTGGATTCTCCATCAAGGAGATTGAATTCTAGTTAAACCTGAAATGGCCTCAGCAAGAATACAAGATGGAGGAGCCTGTGCACTGTCTTGCCCCATCACACAGGGATTGAATGCAGGGCTTACACATGCTAAGCAATTTCTCTACCATCGAGATATATCCCCAGCTTTTGTGTGTGTGTGTGTGTGTGTTTTCGTTTCTAATACAGTCTTCCTAGGTTGGTTTCAGATTGAGTAATTATGTAACCCAGGTTGTCTTTGAACATATAATCCTCCTGCCTCAGCTCCCCAAATACTTGGGTTATATTTCTGCACCATCATATTTATGAAACTATCTTGTCAGACTAAGTGGTTTGGCGTTGGGAGGAGGGGGCATGAAACGTGGGAGCAGCTGACAAAACTGATGTAGGTAAAAAGAACCAGTTGTTCCAGCCTGGAGAGATGGCTCAGTGGTTAAAAGCACTGACTACTTTTCCAGTGGACCTGGGTTCAATTCTCAGCACCCACAGAGCGGCTTAGTTGACTTTTAATGATTTATTTTTATTTTGTGTTCATTGGTGTTTTGCCTGCTGTGTGAAGATGTCAAATCCCCTGGAACTGGAGTTACAGACAGTTGTGAGCTGCCATATGGGTGCTGGAAACTGAACCCAGGTCCTCCACACGAGCAGCAAGTGATCTTAACCACTGAGCTGTCTCTCCAACCCCCACTCAGTTGATTTTTAAGCCAGGTAGTGGTGACGCAAACCTTTAATCCCAACAATCCCAGCACTCGGGAGACAGGGGCAGGTGGATCTCTGTTGAGTTTGGGGTTAGCCTGGTCTACAGAGTGAGTTCCAAGAAATCTGAGGCTATCTAGAGAAACCCTGTCTCAAAAAGAAGAAAGAAGAGGAGGGGGAGGAGGAAGAGGAGAGGGAGGAGGAGGAAGAAAGGGAAGGGAAGGGGGAAGAGGAAAGGAGAAAGGGAGAAGGGGGAAGAAGGGGGGAAGAGGGAGGAAAAGAAAGGAAAGGAAGAATCAGTTGTCCCAACTGGAGGATTGAATATGAATGTGAGATTCTAAACCTCAGATACTAGAATCAGTAGCTGCTCAAGTCCCTTCTGTAAAATGGTGCGGTTCTTGTGGGTTTACACTGTACATTCTGTCCTAAGCTTAAATCCTCTCTAGGTTGATTAAACCTGATGTAGCATAAATGCTGTGTGGATGTCTTACTTTATTATTTAGGTAATAATGATGGGGAGTGGTGGAGACCGCACCTACTCAGTGCTGACACAAACTTTTTGTCAAAAAAGAGAGTCTCAGGTAGCCCAGGCTGGCCTCTCTAGCTCACCATATAGCTAAAGGTTTCCTTGAATTTGTAACCTCTTGCCTCTACCACCTGAGAACTGGGATTAGAGATGGCTACCACCATACCCAGTTTATACAGTACCAGGGATGGAACCCAGGCCTTCATTCTTGCTAGACAAGCATTCTACTAATTGAGTTACAGTTCCGTTTCCAAATATCTCTGATTGGCACTGGGTTGGATCTACAATGGGTAAGATGAGATGTCACAACTGGCTGGCACTCAGAGACCCAGGATAGACACTGTTGTAGTTGGAAGTCCTCATGGGACCCTCCGAGCTCCAGGTTAAGCATGTGTATCAATTTCCCTTAGCACCTGTTGTTTGGAGAAGAGGACAGGGTATGACAGGGACACCTCAGCATCATTTGAAGGTCATAAGTGTCTCTTAAGTGCCACCCCCTTTTCCTTTTTCAGATCAACTCTGAGTTCTATACTGGCTGGCTAGACCACTGGGGTGAGCCCCATTCCACCGCAAAGACTGAAGTAGTGGCTGCCTCCCTCTATGAGCTGCTGGCCCGTGGGGCCAGTGTGAACTTGTGAGTATCCCGTTCTGGGAGAGGGAGCCCTGTCGCGGTGGCCCACAGTGAAGTACGTGTGTTCTCTTATTTCTCTGTAGGTACATGTTTATAGGTGGGACCAATTTTGCCTATTGGAATGGTAAGATCCATTTAACATCCATTAGTAAAAGCTTATTCTGTTTCTGGTGTGTGATTTGGGAAATGGTACAATGGCCAATTTTTATTTTCTGTTTCCATTTGTCTTCTAAATTTTCTAACACATAAGAATCATTTAGTGTGGAAAAAAACTTAAACGGGCACAATTTGATCATTTAATTACTTCTAGCCAGGTCTCTCTGGCAGTCTAGTTTGGGCTGTGTGTGTTTATTTACGTACTCTGCTTTGGTCGTGTGTGTGTGTGTGTGTGTGTTTATATGTTTTACAGATGCATGTATACATATGTATCTGTGGGTTCCATGTATGTGGATGTAAGTGGATGTTTCTCGTCCCGTCTGCCTGCACCCTGTCCCAACATCTGCTTCCAAATTATCATGTAGAGCCTCAATATTATTTATAGATGCTCAGCCGACAGGCCAGGGTTATTACTAACTAGCTCTTGCATGTTAAGTTAACCCATATCCCTTATTTACGCTCTGCTACATGGCGATACCTTTCTCAGCACATCACACACATCTCCTGCTCGCGCTGCCCTCTCCTTCCCATCATCCTTAGTCTGGTTGCCCTGCCTACACTTCCTGCCTGGCTCCTGGCCATTCAGCATTTTACTAAACCAATATGAGTGACAAATCTTTACAATGTACAAGAGGATTATTTCAAAGTGTGTGTAGGCCAGGGAACAACTTCAGTTGTCAGTCCTGTCAACGAGCAACTTCTGGAAGGTGGTTCTCTTCTTCTACCCTGTGGGTCCTGGGGACTGAGCTCAGATATCTGGGCCTGGTGGAACATCTTTACCCCCTGAGCATCTCCCCACCCCCATTTTAATTGTTTTTAAAAGCCATAAAACTGACGATTCTAAGTAAGTATTCCAGATGTCCTCAAAGTTGTACAATCCTTCCCCTCTACTTCCAGAACCTTCTTCCATCCACTCGAAAGAAAGGCCACCTGTCACAGCCACTCCCTCTTCTCCCACAGCCCCTGCAGGCCACCAGGTTCTTCCCTGCCTGGGGACTCTCTGCTCCAGACGGTTCATAGAAACAGAACCATGCAATAGAAAGGTTTTTATCTTATTTTTTTCATCTAGCGTAATATTTTCTTTTTTAAAAGAATTATTTAGGCCGGGCG
>NC_022012.1:86448681-86473179 GCF_000317375.1 Microtus ochrogaster
ATGGTTGTGAGCCACCATGTGGTTGCTGGGAATTGAACTCAGGACCCCCTGGAAGAGCAGTCAGTGCTCTTAACTGCTGGGCCATCTCTCCAGGCCCTAGCCTAATATTTTCAAGGCTCATCCATATTCTATCACATACCGATACTTCATTTTTATTACTAAATAATATTCTAGAGTTGGGTTGGGAGGTAACTTAGTTGCTGAGGTACTTATCTACCTAGCATTCACAAAGCCCTGGATTTGAGCCCCATGCACAAACCTGTCATGACGATCCACACTTTAATCTCAGCACCTGGGAGGTAGAGGCGAAAGGGTTAGGAGTTCCAGGTAATTTTTAGCTACAGAGTGACTTAGGGTCCAGTCTGGACTACTTGTGACCCTCTTTCAGAGAATCAAGAGAAAGCTGAGTCAGGTGTGGTAGTGTGCACTATAGTCCCAGCGTTGGGGAGGCAGAGGCAGGAGAATTCCTACGAGTCTGAGGCCAGCCTGGTCTACATAGTGAGCCCTAGGCAAGCCAGGGCTACGTAGTGAGACCATCTCAAAACAAAACAAAGGGTAAATAAAAATAGAATAGCAACAGCAGTGAGGGGAGGCAGAAGCTGTCAGCCCTCCAGGGGCCCTGCCCTACTGTGGCCGGAGAAATTCGTCTCCAGGTCACCTTTTGTTTGGTTCTCTTATCAGGCTTGTTCAGAATAGTGGTTACTGACATTACTTACAGATAAGAATATAAGGGTGCCAAGAATCAGCCCCACACTTCCTCTTTTGCTGGCAAAGGACAGAGCCTGGATTAGAGCCCAGGCTGCAGTGAGCCAAGGCACTGCCATTCAGATAATGCCCTACAGCCTGTAGGTCTGGAACAAACCCCAAACCAGCCAGGTTTTGTTCTCCAGGGCTCTGGAGCTGCTTTTGGCAGAGCTGGCCTGAACTTAGCAGCTGTATTTAGACCCACTTCCCAGGGGAGGGACTTGTGCATCCAACCTCAGGAAGTGTGCGTGTCTGTGTGTATCGTGTACATCCCATCCCCACGTGTCCACACCTCAGTACCTAGGGTGCTCCACCCTTCCTGGGGGGGAGGGGAGGACCACTCCTGCTCACGTTGCTATCATCTTCTTGCTTTGAATCCCCACGTGTGGCCGCTCCCCAGGGGTACTGATAACTTGCTGCGCAAGACAGTGGCTTGAGTTTGAGCCGAGCCCATATTAAGAAAAGCTGGGCAAGCCAGGTGTGGCGGTGCACACCTTGATTCCCAGTACTCCAGAGGCGGAGCACTTTGAGACCAACCTAGTCTATAGAACAAGTCTCGGGACAGCAAGGGCCACATAGAGGAAACCTTGTCTTCCACACAAAGTGAAGGCAATGTAAGAAAGGTCAGGCATGGTGAGGTCAATGCCTATAATCCTAGTGTGAGCAGGGGAGGCAGGCAGATCCCTGGGCTTCCTCGCCAGACGATGGAGTGGAATTGGGGGGCTCCAGGCCGATGAGATACCCTGTCTCCCAAACTAAATTAAGGGCCAGGGAGATGGTGCAGTGGCTAACGGTTCTTGCTACCAAGCCTAATCACCTACGGGCCTATATGGTGAAGAAAAAAGGGGAAAAAAATGACTCCTGAAGCTAGCCTTCACATACATACCATGGTATATATACAAACAAAATTAATTAATTAACTCAGTTTTTTCATCCATTCAAAACCAGATGGGTAGTTCCTGGTTTGTACATGCATTTGCACATATAAACATACTTACACATACATGTGCACATATGCACGCCTACCTACACATACAGTGCACCTGCGTGCATATCTGCCCGTGTGTGCATTCACACACTCACACACACATAAAGAACTAGAAGAAAGAGTCTCCAGTTGACCCATTAGTAACCCTGTTCATTTCACTCCGGCTGTTGCATTTGAGTCTGGAAGTTACACCTGTCGCATTCAACAGCATGCTACACACTGATCTCCCCACCCCATGCCAGGCTTGGGCAGAGGACTCAAGGGTCAGCGTAGCTTGGTCCTGCCTGTGAGGTGCTGAAGCTTAGTGCAGATTGAATCGAATAAGAAACCCCATCGGAAGAGGAGCCACATAGCAGGTGAACTCCTTAGGAGAGGATGTGGTTTGTGATCTCTCTGTGTGTCGTGGGAGGGAAATGTTTGAACGTGTGCTCCTGTGCTGCCCTTGGGGCAGGCAGACCGGATGGAGAGCTGTCTCTCGGGAGTAGGAAGGAGGAAGTGTTGGCTGAGTGGTCTTCCAAGGAGATTCTGTGCCGACTGATGAGAAAGCGAGGCCTACCTGATCCCCTGGCTCTTTCGTCAGCCGCTCCGACACCAGGTCCTCAGGCCCATCTTTTGGGAACTGATCACTGAGTATTGGCAAACAGTCATAATTTTTGCCTCGTTTACTTACAAATTAAGCTCTTAAAGAGAGCCGTCATAAAATCACTTCATTCTGACATGGCTGCGTGGCAGAGGGCTGTCTGAGCTAGAAGACGCACAAGCCTTGCTGGTTCATGGTAGGCTGCGGCAGCATGCCTGTTAGAGCAATGTCACTTGCCTAGCCTGCAGATGGCCATGAATTTCACCCCAGCACTGCAAAAACCAGGCTTGGTAATTCACACCTGTGACCCCAGCACTGGAGATCAGAAGTTCAAGGTCGTCCTTGGCTCCGTAGTAGTTTGGAGTTAACCTGGACGTCTCTGTTCCCACCCCCACGGAAACCAGGCTCTCCACTGCAGGGTTCTAACACCGTTTCTGCAGGTCCCCATATGTCCTTTATGCATGGGTGTATTTTCAGGGAGCCTGAACCTGGGGGCATCATCTTTGGCAAACTTAGGAGTCTAGACTCTGCACCTTGGACAATAATTGCCAGGGAATTATTTTTCTGGTCATTTTGTGTCCTCAGCACCGACCTCTCCTGATTGGTCTTTGTCATGCATGGGTCAAGTTCCAGGGAAGTTGTATTGATTATACTTACCATTGCTGTGATAAAACACTTCACAAAAGCAAACATAAGGAAGTGAGCGGGAACTTCAGGTGGTCATACCACATCCGAAGTCTAGAAGCAGTAGAGACGAATGCCAGTCTCTGCTGGCTTGGTCCTTAGGGTAGGACGCCAGCCTCTAGAATGGGAGCTTCTTCCATATTTAGGGTGAATCGCCTCACCTCAGTTAACCGGGCCTGGAAACTCCCCCCACAGACATACCACAGAGGCTTGTCTTCTGCGTGATTCTAAGTCCCTTGAGTCTCAGCCATCACAGAAGCAGGCCCCACGGTAGCCAGACAAGACCATCCTTGGTGTGTTCTCAGGAGCAGCACCTGCCACACGGAGGAATGACTGGGTGCAGAAGGCAGGGTGATGTAGCTCTGGGAGTGGCTTCAGCCAGTCCTGAGGAACTCTGGAGCAAGGGAGGTGGCTTGTCCGGCCCCAGCCTTAATGGTTGATAGATAAAGGCGGGTCCCCTGAGGGACATGAGCCAAGGAAAAGCAGGTCCAAGAACCGACTGCTCTTCCAGAGGGCCTGGGTTTGATTCCCAGAATCTGCATGGTTTCTCACAGCCATAAGTAACTCCAGTCCCAGGAAACCTGACACCCTCTTCTGGCCTAGGTGGATCAATAATGGCATATATGCTGAAAAAAACACATATACACACAAAATTAAATTAAAATGAGAAGAGAGAATGACCTGGAACTTCTGATCTTCCTGCCCTACCTCCCAAATGCTCAGTTGCAGGCCTGTGCCACCACATCCGGAAGCACTTGGCCAGCTAGATCCCAGCTCTGATGATTTGGGCATTTATGTGTCTGTTTATTGTTTGTTTGTTTGTTTTTGTGACAGGATTTCTCAGTGTAGCCCTGACTGTCCTGGAACTAGCTCTGTAGACCAGGTTGTCCTCAACTCACAGAAATCCGCCTGCCTCTGCCTCCCGAATGCTGGGACTAAAGGCGTGCGCCACCACTGCCTGGCTCTTTAATGTGTCTTGCTTTCTCCTTGCCCTAACCTGAGCCCCTGAGCAAGGCCCACAGTAGTGACCAGTGACTTTTTTTCTGTCTTCTAGGTGCCAACACGCCCTATGCACCACAGCCCACCAGCTATGACTACGACGCCCCACTGAGTGAGGCAGGGGACCTCACTGAGAAGTATTTTGCTCTTCGAAATGTCATCCAGAAGGTGGGTCCTTTGGATTCTTGGCAAGCTGGATGGTAGGGAGCCTGCCATGAACTCCTTATGACTCTGTAGGTGACTTCCTGCCTGGAACCTTATTGAAGGGAGGCATGGTTTGGGGTGCAGCCACACCCAGTGAAGACTCCATGAGTTTATCAGCAAGGCTGTAGGCTCCGTATCCTTCATCTCAGTAAGAGTGGAGTTAGGTACCTAGTCATGAGTAGGGAGAACAAGGTACGTGACTAAAGCCATCCAGGGTGGTCTCTGATGTCCAGCAAATGGAAGCCAGAACATGTGTCCTTGTGGGAGCTCACATGTGTTGGGGATAAATGTTTGACACCAGAGTGCAGGCAGATGTGCACCGTGCTGGAGAAACGTGGTATTCTATCTGGGCCAAGTGACTGCTGCTGCCTCTAGCTGCCTCTGGAACCCCTTGCTCCTGCCAGCAGCCAGCAGCCAGCCTTTGAAGCACCTAAAGTACTCAGGTGGGGTTTCCTGTCTCTGCGGTGAGTTTAAAAAAAAGAAAGAAAGAAAGAAAACAAAAAAAACCCACAGTTTTTCTGCTCAGTCACCAGAGTTTTGAAGTTTAGAAAAATCTAGGTTTTCTGTCTATAGTGGTAGAACTTAAGTGTTATGTAATGTCAGTTTTAAGCATGTGTTAAGATTTGTATTAGGAAATATTTTCTTTCATTTTGGGGGGGGGTTTCTTGTTTGTGTTCTGAGACAGGATCTCTCTTCATACATGAGGTCAGGACTTTGAACTCACAGAGATCCACCTGCTTCTGCCTTTCGAGAGCCAGGATTAAAGGATTAAAGCCGGGATTAACATACCATAGCTGGCATGTTCTGGAAAAGCATGATATAAACCAGGTGTGGTGCACAGCTGTAATCTGGAGGTGGAGCAAGAGCACCAACAGTTAAATCATTCTCGGTTATATGTTCAAGGCTAGCCTGGGCTACATAAGACCTTGTCTCGAAAGATAGAGAGAGAGAGAAATAGATTCTCACCTGAAGTTTCTTTTACCGTTTAAAAGTTTTATTTATTTTTTTAAGATTTATTTTTGTAGCCAGGCAGCGGTGGCACATGCCTTTAATCCCAGCACTCAGGAGGCAGAGGCAGGCAGATCTCTGTGAGTTTGAGGCCAGCCTGGAGCTAGTTCCAGGACAGGCTCCAAAGCCACAGAGAAACCCTGTCTCAACAAACAAAAAAATATTTATTTAGTGTGTGTGTGTGTGTGTGTGTGTGTGGTGTGTATGTGTGTGGTGTGTATGTGTGTGGGTACCTGAGGATGCCAAAAAAAGGCCACTGGACCCCGGAGCGGAGTTACAGGCAGTTGTGAGCTACTGTGAACTAAACTCGAGAGTTCACATTGCTGGGCGGTGGTGGCGCACGCCTTTAATCCCAGCACTCGGGAGGCAGAGGCAGGCGGATCTCTGTGAGTTCGAGACCAGCCTGGTCTACAAGAGCTAGTTCCAGAACAGGCTCCAAAACCACAGAGAAACCCTGTCTAGAAAAAACAAAAAAAAAAAGAGAGAGAGTTCACATTTAACCCCTGAACCATGCAGCCCAATTCATCGTAACTCTTTTTTTTTAAAATATCTATTTATTTATTATGTATACAATATTCTGTGTGTAAAGAGGGTACCAGACCTCTTTACAGATGGTTGTGAGCCACTATGTGGTTGCTGGGAATTGAACTCAGGACCTTTGGAAGAGCAGGCAATGCTCTTAACCACTGAGCCATCTCTCCAGACCCCCTCATCATAACTCTTGTTACATGCAGATAGATTTCTATTTTGTATGTGTGCATGTATATGATTGTAAGTATGCGTTTTGTGTCTTCCTCGTCCTTCCCCGCCTTACTCTTGAGGCAGAGTCTCTCCCTGACCCTGGAGCTCCCTGATTCAGCTGGCCAGAAAGACCCAGGAACCCTCCCATCTCCACCCCCATCTCTAGGATCATGGGCACATGCCACCCTGCCCAGCCTTTTGTGGGGCGTGGGATTTAACTCAGCCCTTCTTGCTAGTGTGAAAAGTACTTTAACGTCAGAGCTGCTTCTGCTGCCCCACACAGAGATTAATTTCAGCTACTTATGTTTTTAATTTCTTCATGGTCTACCTTCTGTTGTTTTTCTTCTCCTTATTTCTCTTTTGCATTATTTGAGGATGTTTTTGTTTTGTTGTTTTCCTCCTTCTGGTTGGGAAGGGTTTTTGCTGTGTTTTTGTTTTGTTACCCATTCAAGTGTGTTATTACCTGTGCCCTTAGAGGAACCGGGTTCCCAAGGCTACTGTGTATGCAAAGTGAGCAGAACACAGCAACCAACACCCAGTGGGAGCCTCCCTGGTGTTCCTTCCTCATCCTCAGCACACACCCACCTGCTCTGAGCTTCTGTCACGTACATCAACTTTACTTGTTTTGACCTTGATATAAATGGAGTTGTCCAATCTGCACCCCTCTGTGCCTGGCTCTCAGGAAGCTCCAGCACGCCGTTGTGGTTCACACCAGTGAAGAACTCAGTTGAAAGAGTACTTGCCTGGCTTGCATGGAGCCCTAGATATGATCCCCAGCACCGTGTAGAGGATTATGGGGATGCGCACCTGCAATCCCAACATTCGGGAGGTGGAAGCTGGAGGATCAAGAGTCACCCTTGGCAACGTAGTAAATTTGAGGTCATCCTGGACTAGATGAGACTCTACCTGAAAACATAATTTTAAAATGTAATAAGGAGCTGATGAGATGGATCAGCAAGTAAAGGCATTTCCGGTGGATCTGAGTTTAGTCCCCAGCCCCCACAAAACCTGGGCTGGGTGGGCATGATGGCAGACACGTGGAAGCCCACTTGAGAAGTGGAGGCAGGAGGATCGGGAGTCCAAGATCATCCTCCGCTACCTTGAGAATCTGCTACTTGGAATCATGTTTTAGTTGATTACTTCTTTAGTACTCTTTTGGCTTCAGGTAATGTTTTTATCTGTGTCTCATTCCTTCACAGATGACTAAGCAGGTATCTGTCATGTACTGATTTATGCTAGCGGATTTTAGCTTCTCGGTACATACAGGCCTCCTGCAGAAGGTAATATGTGAGCCAAGACTTGTAGGCAGAGGCGAGAGAACAGCGTGTTGATGGCCAGGCCTGGCGAGAGAACAGCGTGTTGATGGCCAGGCCCGGAACATTGTCGGAACTCAGCCAGGGAAAGGAAAGTGCCCTGCTTATTGCACGATTGGAAGGAGCCAGCCAGTGCCGTGCGGGGAGATGGATGAAGCCAGGGTCAAGATGGAACTGTTGCATACATCCGCTAGGCCAGACTGGGACTGCTTTACTCAGAGCGTGGAGGGCGACCAGGGAGTTGAGCATCGCTACTATAGGCTTGTGGAGCTGCAGGGATTGACCAGGAGGCGGGCACATGTTACGGACTGGTGGTGATTGTGGCACGTGCATGCACACCATCAGGCAGACTCAGACCACAGTCTGAAAGTGCAAAGCCGTGTACTGCGGCTCACACCTAGAATCTCAGCACTTGGGAAGCTGAGGGAGGAGGGTTACCATGAGTTTGAGATCAATCTGGGCTACATAGAGTTCCGGGCCAGCCTAAACTAGTCACAGTGTGAAGCCCTGTCTCAGGGAGGGAAGGGAAGGGAGGGGAGGGGTTAGAGGGAAAGGACGAGAAGCGAGAGTGAAGTCCGTGTGTTTCTGAGGCAAGTGTGAGAGCAAAGGCAAGAATCAGATGCCTCAGGCTGGCGCTATGACTCAGGAAAGTGCTTCTCTCTGAGGACCTGTGTTCAAGTCCTGGGATTCACAGGGTAGAGAGAGAAAAGTGACTCTTAAAATTGTCCTCTGGTCTCTGCATGCAAGATCATGGCAGTGCACGCGCATGTGCGTGCACACACACATACACACACACACACTAATTTAAATAGAAAAAACCAACATCATGCTGTGCAGTGGCGACACACACTTTTAAACCCAAAGCTCTGGAGGCAGAGGCAGGCAGATCTCTGTGAGTTCAAGGACAGCCAGGGAAACAGAGAAACCTTATCTTGAAAAGCCAAAAAAAAAAAAAAAATGAATGAATGAATGAAAAGAAAAGAAAAAAAGCCAACACAAACCCCATAATAACCAGAATCAAATGTCTCTCACCACTGTCTGGTTTGACAACTCAAAGAAGGAGGTCAATATGTGTGATGTGTGTGTGTGTGTGTGTGTGTGTGTGTGTGTGTGTGTGTGTGTGTGTATTGCGGGTGTGGAGCATGAGGGAGAGGAGACAGGGCCGTGTAAAAGACCCAGCCAGGAGAGCACATGTATCTACCATCTGGGCAAATGGGACAGACCTGGGAGGGGGAGCCATCTTCACGGTGACTGTGACTGAGTCAGCAAGGCGGCTCAGCGGGTGAGGGCTCTTGTCAACAAGCCTGACAACCTGAACTCAACCTCTAGGCCCCACATATTAGGAAAGAATTGACTCCCACAAGCGATCCTCTGACCTCCACGGTGCATACCCATGTAATAATTTTTAATGTAATAAATAAAATTTTTAAAATAAATGTGATAGATTCCAGTTTAAATGTGACGCTTTCATTCCCTCCTCGCTTCTCTCTTACCTCCTCGCCTCGTTTCCTCTTGTTCCTTCTTACTTTTGTGATATTTCAGGTTTATAGGACAGAAATGCCTTCTTTACATTATCATCATCATAGGGTCTAAAGGACAGGAATGGCTGTTTTTTCATTTGTTCATTTATTTATTTATTTAGGTTGTTGGAGACAGGGTTTCTCTGTATAGCCCTAGCTGTTCTGGAATGCATTCTGTAGACCAGGCTGGCCTTGAATTCACAGGGCTCAGCCTGCCTCTGCCCACCCCACAAGTGTTGGGATTAAAGGCTTGGGCCATCACCGACCGGCTCTGGAATGGCTTACTTTAAAAGACATAGTGGAGCCTTCTGTTTGTTTCCCCCAGTGCTGGGAATCATGCCTAGGGCCTTGCTCGTGCTAGACAAGTGGTCTACCACTGAGCAAGTCTCTGGCCCTTAGTGGTCTTTCTCACGGGACTTGTAACTGATTTGTTAAAGTGTTTGGAATATTTGCTTGCGTGCGAAAGGGGAAATAGCTGATGACCAGTGCCCGTGTAGAGTCTGTGGGCCCCTGCCTTCCTCAGAGAATGGAAAGTGTTTCTCTCTCCCTGTGAGTCAGGGTTAAGGGTACCCCAGTGGAGATGGAGAGAACGGCTTCCCCACAGGCTGTGCAAGCCTATAGTCACTGATAAAGGTCACATATGAATCTTCAAATCATCAAGGCTTGACAAAACTTGTGACATTTGCATTTTTCTAAGATTCTGTCTTTGGTGTGGGTAAAGCTGAACCAGGCACGGTTAACACTTTGACCATAAAACTATAGAGTAAAGCGGCCCTCCCGCTCCCGTCCTAATGAGGTACTGGTAACTCTGTTTTTATGAGCTCTTGAATAAATTAGTAACCTGTTTTAATAGTTCTCTAACGTATGTGTGCGCGTGTGTGTACATGTGTCAGGGACAGAGGCCACCTTCTGGCATCTCCCCTTGTCTCTCTCTGGTCTGTTGTTTGAGACAACAAGCAAGCCCTGGGGATTCACCTCACTTCCCCTGGTGCCGGGTTACACATGTGTAGCGCCACACCTAACTTTCATGTAAGTCCTGAGGATCTGAACTCGGGTCCTCATGCTTCCAGGGTGGGCATCCTGCCCACTCAGCCATCTCCCCAGCCCAGCCGTTGGCCTCTGACTCGTCTCTGAGCAGAATTGCTCACACTTTCTGGCTGTGTGATAATCTGGGAATCTTGAACACGTGACTTACTACGAGGTTCATACCGCCTATGCAGGTGTCTCACACTGAACAAGGACTCTATAGCCTTCCACTACGGAGCACCGCCACACGAAAATGCTAAATAGGCTCTGTGGGAGGATGAATGAGATGAGAGCAGGATGAGCCAGTTTCCTCGGGATCTACTAGAGTCCCTGGGGGAGGAGCAGCTCTCTGCTGAGTGCGCCCCTCCCAATGCTGGACAAGCCGTATTGACGTTCAGTTTGGAAGCCATGTTTCAGGCACAGATTATGTTGGAGAAATAAAGGATATGAAGTATAACATTTGTGTATATTTGCTTATTCTCTGAAACATTAATTACCTGGATAGGACGTTACGATTATGCTAAGCAGTAAACTACTACCAATAACACGTTATTAAACAGAGACGAGACATGGTGGTACATGATTTTAATCCCTGCGCTTGGGAGGCAGAGGCAGGCAGATCGCTGAGTTCGAGGCCAGCCTCGTCTACAGAGTGGGTTTCAGGACAGCCAGGGCTGTAACACAGAGAAACTCTGTCTAGACAAACAAAAAAGAAAAGAAAAGAAAAAAATAATTTTACAGGTGTGTGTCTAAAGGGTTAACTTTTTTCCCCTCTTCTCTCACCCACTCCGTTTTATAGTTTAAAGAAGTCCCGAAAGGTCCTATCCCTCCGTCGACACCCAAGTTCGCATACGGAAAGGTTGCTCTGAGAAAGGTAAGGCACAGGGTTGGGAGTGTAGATCAGCAGGCAGAGCGCTCGCCTGGCATCCGTGGCGTCCTGGGTTCCATCCCCAGTACCTCATAAACCAGGTGTGCTGACACGCACCTTCGCCCCAGCTTTCAGGAAGTAAGAGGCGGGAGGATCAAGTGTTCAAGGTCATCCTTGGCTACCCAGTGTGTGAGAGGCTAACCTGGGCTACCTAAAAAAATCTTGTCTCAGAAAGAAAAACAAAGTCAAGACCTCACAGAGAGTCAGATGGGGAGACAGTGAGTGAAAGTGTCTCGGGCGGGCCGGGGGCTTGCCGGGTTTCTTCGAATCTCTCTTCTGAGAGCTGGCGGAGTGATTGACGTTTCTAGGGGAACGCAGCGATGGGAGATAAGATGTGGATGTCAAGTGACAGGATGCAGAGACACCGCAGGAGAGTGAGAGCTGTTCCTGAGCCATTCGGGTCCCTTGGCTCTCAGAGGCAGAGCTGTGGGCTGCTGTGGGAGGAACATCCTGCTCCTATCCTGTCCAGTGAGGCTTTCTCCCATTGTTTACCTCTTTAATTTCTTTTTTTTTTTTTTTTGTTTTTTGTTTTTTTTTTTTGTTTTTCGAGACAGGGTTTCTCTGTGGCTTTGGTGCCTGTCCTGGAACTAGCTCTGTAGACCAGGCTGGTCTCGAACTCACAGAGATCTGCCTGCCTCTGCCTCCCGAGTGCTGGGATTAAAGGCGTGCGCCACCATCGCCTGGCCTTTAATTTCTTTTTTCATTATTGCATTTATTTTGGGGGTTGGGAGAGATGCATACCATGATGGAGGCCAGTGAACAACATGAAGGAGTCTGTTAGCTCTTTCTACCGTGAGGGTCTGGGGATTCGAACTTAGGTATCAGACATAACGACAAGAGGTCTTACCTGCTGAACCATCTTACCAGCCCCATTCACCTGTTTTTAGTGAGTTCCTCCAAGCCCCGGGACTTTTGATATCTCTGCCCTTAATTTAGATTCAAAAGTCATATCCTAGTAGCTTATGAATACTAGAACATCAGAGGAAAAATATAGAAATTATTCATTAATAGGAGGTAAGGTCCTTTTATTCTGGGAAAACAGGAGAGAGTTACCTAATGGGAGGAAGGTTGTACCAAAATTGGTTTGTTTTTACCCTTGGGTCTTCAGGTTTTCCCCCAACCCATCCTTACTCCCACATGAATTCATTCACCAGAAAAAGAAGAAAACATGAACAGTCACTTATTTCTTAAGAATCTTGAAATTCTAGAATAGCAACACACGTTTTTATCTTTAAGCCAAACGCCAAACACCGTAGTGTACTTTTTCCATTCGCAGCCTCCTGACTTCTGGTTGGCTGCCTGCGCCTCTGTAATAGTTTCCACCCCGTGTTGTGGAATCTGGGCCACATTCTACAAAGACTGTGGTCTTTGATAGGAATCTCTTCTTAGATTCATCACGCTTGAATCACATAAGGACGGGGAGCCTGCTCGTCACTGAAGCTGCTTAAGAATGGGTGCTTGGTTTTAAAAAAGTAAAAAGTTCTTGTACGTGATATAAAATAGCCCCAGATGTCAAAAACAACAGCAATAATAAGTTGAGAAACATACAGCTTAGTGCCATGAAGGAAATTTGGGCATGGTGGCTCAGGCCTGAAATCCTAGCACTTTGGAAACTGAGGCAGGAGGATTGCTGTTATGTTCAAGACCAGCCTGTGCTACATGGTTGAGTTTGAGGTTAGCCTGGGCTATAGAGAAAGATTCTGTCTTCAAACAAGAAGGCGGAGGGGAGCAGATGTGTCGGCATGTGCTTGGGAGTAGGAGGTAGGAGGTCAGATGTTCAGTTCATCATTTTGCCTGAATAGAGAGTTCCAGCCTGGGCTACAAGAGACACTCGCTGGCTAATAAACTCAAAACAAAAGCACAAAAGACAAGGGAGGGAGGAGGAGGGAATAAGTGGAGAACAGTATCCAGTTTATACAAAACATAGTTAGAGGATTACATTCTTCATTTAAGGTTTTGTGTGCGTGTGTGTGTGTGCGTGCATGCACGTGTGCAAGAGAAAGAGAGCGTGCATTTGCACTGACACTTGTGGAGGTCAGAGGGCAGCTTTTGGGAGCCGTCCTACGGGCTCGTGCCACCGAGGCTTGGAAGCCGTGAAGCCACTGTGCAGCGTGTGGTGTGTGGCATGGTGGCAGATCTAATCTTAGAGTCATTTGCCTCTCACTACTATCTAGGCTGCAGGCCTCTTCCTCACTTGAAAACCTGTCGTCATGCTCTGCAGAGTTGCGGCCTCACATCTCTGGTGCCATTCGTTTTGAAGCCTTTCTTAGATAGATGGCTCTGAGCTGTATTTCTGAATGGGTGCGCGTCAGACTCTTGTTAAGACTGCCATCATTTACATTTCATCAAGAATTAGGAGCAGGGCCTACGTCGGGCTCAGCAGTTAAGAATACCGACTGCTGTTGTTTTTTGGTTTTTTGGGTTTTTTTTTAAGTTTAGTTTATTTTGTTTGAGATAGATTTTCCCTACTTGGTCTTGGGTGTCCTGGGTCTCAGTATCTAGACCAGGCTGGCCTCTAAGTCATATATGCCTGTCTCTCAAGTGCTAGGATTAAAGACGTGCACCACCATGCCCATATCTGACTATTGTTCCAGAGGATCCGGGTTCCATTCCCAGCACCTATGCAGCAGCTCACTCCAGTTCCAGGATCTAATGCCCTCTTCTGGTCTCCTTGGGCACTGCACACACCAGTACACAGACACACAGGCAGGCAAAACACCCATATACACAAGAGAAAAAAGGAAAGGGTTAGGAGCAATTAGAATATAGTGACACCCACCTTTAATCTCAGCACGAGGGAGACAGAGGCAGGTGGATCTTTGCGTTTGAGGACAGCCATGGCTACATACTAAGACCCTGCCTCAAAATAAATAAATAAATAAATGTATGTTAAGAACACGGCCTGGGGCTGCAACACAATGGTAAAAAACTTGCTTGTCCACCTCGTGGGAAACCCTGGGCTCGGCCCCCAACACTGGAAAAGATCGTAATAGTGAGAACTAAAAGTTGTGTATTAGCTCAGTGAGCGGAGGGCCTGCCTGGTGTGCAGGAAGCCCTGAGTTTAAACTCTGGCGCTCCAATATTAGATGTGTGTGGTGACCCCAGCTCTTGCAGGATCAAGGTCATCCTTGGCCACTTCGCAAGCTTGAGGCCTACCTGGGACACATGAGACTCAGAAATGGGGGGTAAGAGAAGAAAAGGAGGAGTGGGGTGAAATGAAAGGTGATTGGGAAGACAGCAGAACTTGGGCAATCGAGGCTTCTCTCAGTGTCTTTGATAATTCAGACTAATGTTACCCCTGCTCACTGGCGACGTGTCTGTTTTTGCTTCTTTTCAGGTCAAGGCGGTGGCCGAAGCTCTGGACATCCTGTGTCCCAACGGACCTGTGAAAAGCCTATATCCCTTGACGTTCATCCAGGTAAAACAGGTAGGTCTCCAAGGGAGCATTTTGTCTGGGTTCTCCTGGCAACACAGGTGTTTCCTGATCACTTCCTAGATGGCTTCTTTGGTAAGGTGCTTGCCTGCCATGAGCAAGGCCTTGAGTTCGATCTCCAGCACCGGATAAACCGGGTATAGTGGTGTGCCTGTAATTCCAGCCCTTGGGAGGCAGAGGCAGGAGGATCAAAAGTTCAAGGTCATTCCCAGCTACACAGTATTTAAGGCCATCCTGTGCTACAGGAAACCCTGTCTCAAAAAAAAAAAATCATTTAATTTTTCCTTCTTAGAGTCTCTTTTCCTGCCTTTGAAAGAAGACCGTACGTGTGTTCTGTGCCTCTCTGCGCCTCATTTCCTGGTGCTCCCTTGCTCTCTAGAAGTTTCTCTCCATTTTTTTATTTTACGAGATTTTGCCCTAGCTACTTTTAATCTGATTCTTCAGTTAGGAGTAGCCTTTCCTATTTAGTATGTCTATGTAATGAACTGCTTTTTCCTTTTAAGCATCTGTCTGTCTGTCTGTCTCTGTATGTGTGTGTCTGTCTATGATGACGGATTCCTCAGAGGCTGTGGACAGCCCAGGCTTCCAGGAAGGGAAGCTAAGTGTTCTCTGCAGACGTGGCTCGGGCAGCCCTTGCAGGCACCTGTGAACGAGTGGGCCCACTTTTGCAGCCTGTGCACACATAGTTAAACTGGAAAGTATTGTATGGACTCGTCCTAGCCAAAACATGGAGGCCAGGCACCCACCCACCCTGTTCCAGAGCTGTATACTACAGGGGTCCAAAAGCAGAGCTGTGGGACCAGTGGCCCCCGGGGGCCTGGGGAGTGGCCCCTCTACAACGTCGTTGCAAAGACTGGTCGAGCGCGGGGCTCAGCTCTCCGGGAACTAACTGTGAGACGGTGGTTGCAGCGAGATGAGTTTAGACACAGCCGTGGGAAGCAGATTCCAGGCTACTATTAGATATGCTGTTGGGTGTCCCCTTCTCCAGGAAGACTCAGGTGACCTAACACTTCAGAGAATAGGGCTGAGATCCCAACTGTGTGACCAAGTGTGGCAAGGGGCCAAGTGGCCCATGGAATCCCCATGCCATTATCCCTGTGCCCTGCCCCGCCCCCGTTAGGACACGTCTCCTCTTCTGTGTCCATGGAACAGGTATTTTAATGACTCCAGCAAGGGAGGAATGGTCTGGGATCAGTCTGAACCCTTCAACAAACATTGATACCAGTCTAGCCGAGCTGCCAAATATGTAACTGTGGCTTGTGAGAGGCATAGGCAAAGAGATAGAGAGCCGGAGGCCACTCTGGCCTCCAGATTAGCCTCCAGAGTAAGGTCCAGCCTGGCCTGAGAAACAATTTGTCTCAAAACAAAAACGGGGAAATCCAACAACAACAAAAATTCCGGTGATCTCATACATTGGAGACGATATTTAAAAAGAATTTAAGGGGCTGGAGAGATGATTCAATAGTTACGGATATTGGCTGCTTTTCCAGAGGACCTGGGTTCATTTCCCAGTACCCACATGTCAGCTCACAACTGCCTGTCACCCCAGCTCCAAGGGATTCAAAGCCTCTGGCCTGCATTCATGAGCACTTACCAGCACATGTGCCCACGCGCTCACACACACACACACACACACACACCAAGCATGGCATGATTACTACATGTGACCAGGCATGGTGGCACACATATGCATGCCCAGCACTTGGGGAGGTAGAAGCCAGGAGGATAGGAAGTTCGAGATTATCCGGGGTTACCTAGTAAATGTGAGGACAGCCTAGGCTACCAGAGTCTTTGTCTTACAAATACTACTCCTGATTTGGTAACAGTACCCACCCCTATTCTCTCTTTCCTCTTTGCTTCAAATGGTTTCAGATTGAGTCTTGTTTTGTACCCTAAAGCAGATTTAGCCCAAGAACCTGGAGAATGTTTTACTGAGCAGAACTCAGTGTTTGTCCTGTGCTTGGGGCTTTTCCTGGCTTAAAAAAAAAAAGTGTGTGTGTGTGTGTGTGTGTGTGTGTGTGTGCTTTGCCTACTTGTATGTATGTACACTACCTGCATGCCTGGTCCCTGCAGAGACTGAAAGAAGCCTTCAGATCCCCTGGAACTAGAGTTACAGATTGTTGTGAACCCAGGTCCCCTGCAAGAGTCACAAGTGCTCTTGATTGCTGAGCCATCTCTCCAGACCCTTTGTAATATTATTACCATACTTATTTACTTAGTTTGTTGGTGTGTGTGTGCCACAGCACACATATGAAGGTCAAAGGAGTGGGAATAGGTTCTCTCCTTCCACCATGTGGGTCCTGGGGATTGAACTCGGGTCGTCAGGCTTGGTGGCAAGCGCCTTTACCCACCCTCACCAGCTCTTCACTGGTTTCTGAGTCTATACTAGTGACTTCTGACATACAGCATGTGACTTCCCTAGGTCACTCTCAGCAATGGCTTGACTTTTGTTGTCCTGTAACGCAGAGAAGAGAGTTCCTGGCTGTTCAAATAGTTCGCCAAGATCAAAAAAGCTTGAGTTTGGCTGTGGGTGGGGGAAGAAGCTTTTCATTCCCTATGGTTTCCAGAAGGTCGCTTTTACCCAGATCAAGGGCAACTAAGTTCTTAGTAGCTGAACTCTGAGAGTGAAACGTTTCTCTTCTGTCCTTTTGTACCCAGTATTTTGGGTATGTGCTGTACCGAACAACACTTCCTGAAGACTACAATGGCTCGATGCCCATCTTCTCTTCATCCTTTGATGGCGTCCGCGACCGGGCTTACGTCTCTGTGGACGGGGTAAGCGTTGTCCTTGACCTACACATCTAAGCCTTGACGGGGGTGGGGCCGGCTACACTTACTAACGTGGCATTGGAAGCTTTCCTCACGTCTCCAGTTTCAGCCTCTGTCCCTTGGCAGTGACCTTGCTTGCTGATGTGGCCCACGTGCTGCAGACTGTTCTCTGACATTCACACTCTAGGAAATGCGGGGTCTCCTGAACCCAAGGTCTCCTCTTCCCTGTGTGAGCTCAGCATATGTCACCCAGACTGCTTTTTAGGGACCACATCCATGTCTGCCTAGTACCTGTCACCGTACAAAGTGTGTTTAACTGGGTGTCTCCCCATAAGTGAGATTTTTATATTGTAAAGGTTTGCTCATGACCGTTGTAGCTAACGGTCACCAAGGACTTGATTTCACAGCATACTACAGGTACTTTTTTTTTTTTTTTTTTTTTTTTGGTTTTTCGAGACAGGGTTTCTCTGTGGCTTTGGAGCCTGTCCTGGAACTAGGTTTTGTAGACCAGGCTGGTCTCGAACTCACAGAGATCCGCCTGCCTCTGCCTCCCGAGTGCTGGGATTAAAGGCGTGCGCCACCATCGCCCGGCTACAGGTACATTTTTAAATAGCCTATCAGTCATCAAGTGTGATAGCGCGTGCCTGCTATCCCAGCTGTCAGAAGGCGCAATTGCAAGAGACCAGGCCAGCCGACATCTGTAGGATGAAACCCAGGATCTAAAAAACAACAACAGAGCTAAGTGCTGGGGCTTACAGGTATGCACAGCCATGTTCAGAGCAGTTTAAAGTAAAGTACTTTCCTTCTTGGCCAGGAAGATAGCTAGCCTTGCAGGCAGAACACTCAGGCACATAAAATAAATAAAATAATAATAAGAAAAAAAACCAGGTGTGGCAGCATGCAGTTATAACCTCAGTTCAGGGAGTCAGGGACAAGAACATACCGTGGGAGCCCGGCCCGCCAGCCTGGTCTCCTTGACAGGTTCCAGGTGTGCAGTGGACCGTGGCTGAGGAATGCTACCCAGAGTTGTCCCTCTGTCCTCTGCACACGTATACGTATGTGCTTCCTGTGAACACACACAGTGTTGGGGAGGGCTTTATTTTATAACCAACCGATTTGATCTCAGTGGGGACAAGCCCCTGAGATGTGACCCTATGCTTGTCATTCCCTGGCCTTCTAGTTGTGTCTTAGTGACCTGTGGTCAGTGCAACCAATCTGAAAACATAAACTCTTAATTAGGGATGGGGTTGGAGACTTAGCTCAGTGGGAGAGCGCTTGCCCAGCAAGTCCAAGGCCCAGGGCTCAGTCCTCAGTTCCGGAAAATTAGTTAAGTAATTAATCAATTCAAATAAAAAGTTAGGGATGTGTCGTTGAGAAAATACTGTTGTTCTCTGTGGTTAAGGCATCCTAGCAAGTGAGGTGAGCTGACTCCACCTAACTCCGATCTTATCTGTCTCCTGATTCTATCTGTTCTCTTCTTCACATCTAACTTGGGTTGTGAGAGGATCGCGCAGCAATTCTTCCCCACAAGAACACACCCTGGAATGTCTCGTCTTTCCCAATCCTTTAAAAATAGAAGTGTAGGAGCCACACTTGTAATCTCGACGTGTGAGACGTGGAAGTCAGAGAATCAGAAGTTCCCGGGAGGTGTGGATTTACAGAGGGCAAAGCCAACCTGGGCTACTCAAGGCCCTCTCTCAAAAAACAAACAAGCAAACAGACAAAAAGAAATGAAATGAAGAAGGCCTACAAGATGGATCAGTTGATAAAGGTGCTTGCTGTCAAGCCTGAGGACCTGAGTTCAATCCCTGGGCCCCATGTGGTGGAAGGAGAGAATTGTTTTCAAGTTGTCCTCTGACCTCCACATACAACATGGTACACATGTGTCTACACGCCTGTGCGTGTGCATACACGCCCCCGCATACAAATATTAAAAACATATATGCATACATAAAGCAAAAAGATGCCTGAACCTCAAGTCCAGGGGTTCACGCCTGTAACTCATTTGTGGATGGATTCAGGAAAGTCTCAAGTTCTGGGCCAGCCCGGGCTACGTCAGAAGACATTGTTCCCGTTAGAATAGCCCATTCTCAGGCAGAGTGACCCAGAGCCGTGTGTGGCCGTCCTACCCTTTGGGGAGCAGTGATTGTCAATGTGGCCTGCTGACCTGCGCATATCTGGACTCCCCTGTAAATCTGGCAACATTTCAGGACAGGGAAAGTGTCAGATAACTGTGCACACTGCTGCGTTTCTCTGTTCTTACCCTCCGTTCAGCCTCTGGCTTCAACCCACAGGTCCCCCAAGGCATCCTTGATCGAGACTCTGGGAAGGTCCTGTACATTCAGGGAAAAGCTGGAGCCGTTCTGGACTTGCTGGTGGAGAACATGGGGCGTGTGAACTATGGCAGATACATAAGGGATTTCAAGGTAGGACACAGGGATGAACCTGTGCCTGAGTGGTCGGGGGAGTTTTGTGCATGCTGTCAATACTCTAACATACGTCTTCCATTTACACAGAAACAGATTTTGAATAGTTTTTTTTCTCTCTTTCTTTACTTTTTCTTTCTTTTTTTTTGGGGGGGTGGAGGCAGTTTCTCTGTGAAACCCTGGGTATCATGGAACTCATGCTGTAGACCAGGCTAGCCTCCAACTCAGAGATCCGCCTGCCTCTGCCTGCAGAGTGCTGGGATTAAAAACTGCACTACTTTTGTGAGTTCGAGACCAGCCTGGTCTACAAGAGCTAGTTCCAGGACAGGCTCCAAAACCACAGAGAAACCCTGTCTCAAAAAAAACAAACAAACAAAAAAAACAAAAAAAAACTGCACTACTGTTCCTAATGACTTTGAATTTTTTGCTTCTCTCTCTCCATCTCCCAAGTGTTAGGACCACAGCTGCATGCCACCATCCTGTCTCTGAAATTCTGGGGATTGAATACATGGCCTCCTGCACACTAGGCAAGCCCTCTAGCAGCAGAGAGAAAGAGAGAGACAGAGAGACAGAGAGACAGAGAGAGAGAGACAGAGAGAGAGACAGAGAGAGAGAGACAGAGAGAGAGAGAGACAGAGAGACTGGCCACCGCAGAACTGTCACACCTCGCAGCAGCTCCCTTTCAGAGCTCACAGACTTCACTGAAGCTGCGGAATGAAGCTCTCTGATTTGTTTGTTTAGAAGACGAACTTCTTCGAAGGGCTCCTTTCCTGCCCAGACCATGAGAGCCTTGAGCTTTGCAAGCAGAATGCTCCCCTTGTGCCTGAGCTCAGCTCTTGTGGAGAGGAAACGGAAGCTGCTCCACCATGCTCTTCCTTTGCTTTGAAAACCCACCCAGCTCATCAGGGGCCCTCCGGGTGTTTGGTGGGCTCTAGTGTGCATGCTTGGACTGGTGGCCTGCAGCAAATCCGTGCTGTGCAAAGCCCTTTGCTGCTGCTCTGCCACTGGCCTGTTGATTGATTGGTCACAGTGTGGCGTTCTAACCAGTATCCCTAGATTATTAAGAAACTTTTTGTTTAATTTGGGTTTTGGGTTTTTTTTTTAAACTCATTTAAGGAAAAGTCTTTAAGCTCAGGCTGGGCTGGAAGTCATTGTGTAGGCAAGGACTCAAACTCCTGAGCCACCCGCCTCTACCTTCCAAGAGTTAGGTTTATAGGCGTGGTCAACCATACCCAGTTTATGTGGAGCTGGGAAGCAAACTTAGGACAAGCAAGTCCTCTACCAGCTGAGCCACATCCCAGCCCAGGAAACCTTTTATTGGGGGGCGGTGGCCAAGAGAGAAACCCTGTCTCGGGGGGAAAAAGGGTAGAGAATGGTTGAGATCTGGCAGCTATACACACACTCACACACACACTTGTGACCCCAGCACTTATGAGGAGACCAGCCTGGGCTACATAGCAAAATCCTGTCTCAACACACAAATAAAAAAGCCACAAGTGAGAAATTAGATGAGCAGCCAGGTGTTTCTGCCATCCCAATGCTCGAGAGGTTGAAGCAGGAGGATTCAGGAGCTCAAGGCTAGCCTCAGCTATATACTGGGTTCCAAGATAGCCTGGAAAACATGGGCCCTTGTCTCAGTAACAGTGAAACAGATACGTCATGGTCATAAGTTTCCTTGTGATGGCTGAGCCCCTGACCCCTGGGGGACAAACAGGACAACTTCCATCCATTCTGCTGTTCATGTCATCGTCTCATTGCTCCTGACATCCTTTTCTCTCTTTTTTTCTACTTACTTTTTTAAATTTATTTTTTAAGCAATCTTTTATTTTTGTTTTACATACCAATCCCAGTTCCCCTTTTCCCTCCTCCCGCTCCCCCTACCTTCACCCCACCCCACCCCCATCCATTCCTCAGAGAGGGTGAAACCTTCCATGGAGAGTCAACAAAGTCTGTCACTTGAGGCAGGACCAAGGCCCTCCTCCCTCCCTGTGTCTAGGTTGAGCAAGGTATCCCTCCATAGGAAATGGGCTCCAAAAAGCCAGTTCATGTACTAGGGTACCAGTGGCCCCACAAACTGCCCAAGCCACACAACCGTCACCCACATTCAGAGGGCCTAGTTCAGTCCCATGCAGGTTCCCCCACTGTCAGTTGGTGAGCTCCCACTAGCTCAGGTCAGCTGTTTCTGTGGGTTCCCCTTTTCTCGTTCTCACAATTCCACAGGTACGGTCCTCACAACTGGGCAGGTGAGGATCAAGGCTCACCTGCACTCAGGATCAAGGCTCGCTCCCTGGCTGGTGTGAGGAGCAGAGGCCGACCCCTACCTTCTGCACTGGGGGGAATCTTCCTAGACCCCCTCCTTATTCGTTCTCCTTTTCCTTGGGCTTCATTTTTTCCTTCCGATCTAGCAAATTCTGAAGGCAGGGGCATTTGGGCTCAGAGACACCTACTTGCCCTACAGGCAGAAGTTAGGGTGATTTCGTGGTGATTTGTGGTGAAGCCAGAGTGTAGGGAGGTTACTTCTCCCCAACAGGTTGTCGTTACAGGAGCTGTAGGAGCCGGAGCGCAGCTGTCTGAAAAGCGGTAAGCCAGAACCAGACAATAGACACTGAAAAGCAGAAAGATTTGTTCAGGGAGGTTTGGAAACAGGAATAAAGAAGTAACATCCCCTCTCTCACTCCACCCCAACCCCATTCCATCCTCGGAATCCTAATATGGGGTTTAGGTTTACATAGAAGGCTAGGGATCCTCTAAGCGGCTGGCCAACGATGTGACCCTGCCCATCACTGCCCCATCTCCAGCAGGTCGTTCTGTTACTAGTCAACACGTCTCTTCCTGGGAGATAAGCTCCCACTCTCTCAGGACACCAGGCTTCAGCCTTTCTTTCTCCCATTAGATTTTCAAGGAAATTCCAATTCCTAGGAGATCCATTGTCTCAGCTGTCTGACAGTCAAAAGGAGGGGCATAAGTCTCTCTGGGCTGGAGAGGTGGCTCAGGGGTTATAAGAACACTTGAGAAAGGTCCGAGTTTGGATCCAAGGACCCAAGTGCCTGTAACTCCAGCTCCAGGGAATTCAGTACCAAGAGATGCCCTCTTCTGGCCTCCTCGGGTACCCACATGCATGTACGATCACACACACTCATGCACAGCCCAGACACACACCACAAATAGAAGTAAATCTTTTTAGAGCCAGGCGATGGTGGCTCTCACCTTTAATCCCAGCATTCCAAAGGCAGATACAGATCTCTGAGTTGGAGGCCAGCTTGGTTGGCAGAACGCGTTCCAGCACAGCCAGGGCTGCATAGAGAAACCCATCCCAGGGAAAAAAAAAAAAGACTTATCTGCATTCCTGCCAGGTTGTAACAGCACATCCGGCCTGACCTGGGTCACCTGGCTGTACACACAGCTGAGCCGCACCTCCTGCTTCTTCTCCCAGGAATTCAGTGAAACCCATGAGTCCCTTCCTTCCCTGCCAGCTCATGCTTATGTGTTTTTCCTTCACAGGGTTTGATTTCTAACATGACCCTCAACTTTAGTATCCTCACCAACTGGACAATCTTTCCCCTGGACACTGAGGCTGCAGTACTCAGCCATCTTGGGGGCTGGGAGGCCCATGGTGACAGCCGCCATGATGGACACCTGACCTTCGGCTCTTCCAACTTCACGCTCCCCACTTTTTATGTGGGCAACTTCTCCATTCCCTCGGGCATCCCAGACCTGCCGCAGGACACCTTCATTCAGTTTCCTGGGTGGACCAAGGTATGTGTCTGCACGGAAAGAGGTTGGGTCAAGGCTCGAGTACTTGGTTCTCAGTGTCTGAGAAGGAACCTGAAGACTGTGTTGACAGGATGCTGTGTGACGGTGGGAGGCTTTTCTGCTAGGTCACACTCAAGGACCAGGACTGTGGCAGACCTAAAGGGACCCGGTGTCCAGTGTGGAGGTATCCTTCTCTGTCCTGTTTCTTTGACTGATAACTTTCTTCAGTGAATGGCAGCTCACTCTCTTGCTTCCTCCAGGAGGAACTAGGGCCTATTTATTTTTGTTTGTTTGTTTTAATTTCATTTATTTATAGTGTGCATTTGCATGTGTGTTTATAGGCACCCGCTGAGGCACACATGTGGAGCTCAGAGCACAGCCCATGTGGGTCCTGGGGATTGAACTCAGGTCACTGGACTTGCTGGCAGGCACCCTCAGCCATGGAGTCATCCATCACTCCATCCCCAGGATCTTCAGATGCTACTTATGAAAGGAGCAGTTTGTCTACATAGGTTCTCCTGTAGCTCAGGCTAGCCCTGAAGTTACTATGTAAGCCAAGAATGACCTTGAACTTCTGACATTCCTGTCTCTACCTCAGGTGCACACCATCAGACCTGGCTTTAAAAATATTTACTTTTCAGCCGGGCAGTGGTGAATCCCAGTGCTTGAGGCAGAGGCAGGTGGATCTCCGAGTTCAAGGACAGCCTGGTCTACAAAGTGAGTTCCAGGACAGCTAGGGCTATACAGAGAAACCCTGTTTTTTAATAATAATAATAGGGCTGGAGAGATGGCTCAGTAGCTAAGAGCATTCACTGCCCTTGCAGAGGATCAAAGTTTGATCCCCAGCACCCACATGGTGCCTCTTAACTGTCTATAACTCCAGTTCCAGGGGATCTGATGCCCTTTTCTGGCCTTCACGGGTGCTGCTTACACATGGTGCACAGACAAATGCAATAAAATAAGTTTTGTGAAAATTATATAAAGAAACTTGGCAATAAATACGTTGAATTTTCTTAGTGATGCCAGGAGGTGGTGGAACATACCTTTAATTCCAGCACTCAGGGAGGCAGAAACAGATGGATCTCTGAGTTCGAGGCCAGCCTGGTCTACAGAGCAAATTCCAGGATAGCCAAGGCTACACAGAGAAACCCTGTATGGGGGAAAGAAAATCTTAGTGCTGAGGTGGAAGGGTGGGGAAAGTTTTTAGTGACAAATTAATTAACAACTGGAAAAAAATGTAGATTAAAAAGTATAATAAAGCCGGGCGGTGGTGGCGCACGCCTTTAATCCCAGCACTCGGGAGGCAGAAGCAGGCGGATCTCTGTGAGTTAGAGACCAGCCTGGTCTACAGAGCTAGTTCCAGGACAGGCTCCAAAGCCACA
>NC_022012.1:86473479-86480489 GCF_000317375.1 Microtus ochrogaster
AAAAAAAAATTCAAAGTTAGCCTCTGATATAACATCGAGTGGGAAATCAGATGATAACAACTTAGGAGACTGGCAAGAACAAGACAATGTTTAATATACAACTGTGCAGAGAGAGACGCAGGAATCGCGAAAAGGCAAACCGACTGGGTACTGATTGGCTCATGACAATGCTTTATGAAGACCCCAATCATGAGAAATTCCTCAGTTGAAGTCCCGCCTGCCTTGTAAGCCTGGCCTTTCTCTACCCTGCCCCCGGGGACCCCCTCCGTTCTGACTGTCAGGTGGGACTCCCACTTCCAGGTGACTCCTCCACCCTCACTCTTGGAGGAGGAAGGCCCTCTTCTGCCTGCCTTCTTCCTGGAAGCCAAACCGCTGTTCTTACACTTTCTCTGCCTGCGGCTCATTGACCTTTTCCTCTCTGCTATCTTCTGCTTTGCAGCAGAGAGGCAACATCTTGGGGGGCTCTAGGACCTAAGAACAGGATGTGCAGCCCTGACTCTCACCCGCAGGGACTTTGCCTCCCGGACCACCTGTGCTTTCTCTCCCTCCAAGTGGAACCTACGTGAGAAGTGAAGGGGTGAAGGACACCTTTGCGAGGTGGCTCTTCGCCTGTGCGGGCCACCGAGCTTGGCTTTGTGCCTAGCACTCTGCCAGCCCTCTTCCAGCTGCTGTGCTGCAGAATGTACTCTTGTTACTTGAGTTCCAGCACAAAATCCCCAGCTTTGGCAGTCCAGATACTAGCCTTGGCCATCCACAGCAGAACCCTAACCCTAAGAGGCTGGGGTTATAGCCTGGTTGATAGAGGCTCGTCTCATGTAAGTGGGCTCCGACCTCAGCACCACGTAAAACTAGGCAAAGTGGTGCAATCCCAGCACTAGAAGGTAGAGAGGAGTATCATAAACTTAAGGTCATCTTCAGCCATGTAGCAAGCTCGAGGCCAGCCTGGGCTACACGGGACCTTGGGTTGACCTCTGGCCTGCACATATGAACACACTTAAGAAACCTTCCACCTTGTTTTTGTTTTGTTTTGCTTGTTTGATTTTATTTCACTCGGTGTGTTATTATTGTCAATGTACGGGTGATGTGTGTGTGTGAGTGTGGACTGTCACGTTACATCTTTAAAGACTGCTAAGGACATTACCCCTTAAAAACTAAAAGGCCAGCATTTTTGCACAGAACACGGAAGGCCACAGATCGCTGTGCCCCAGCCCTAGGCCTGGCTCCTCGTCTGCACTCCCATGGCTAATCTCAGTCTTATCCAAGTTGCGTTTCTATACCTGATACACTTATAATACCCAAGTGTGTGCACACATGTCCGCAGTGGTGCCGCCTGTGATTGTCAACAGAAGGTTACAAGCCGAAAGTCTAGCTAACGAGGAATATTTATACTTTGATCATCCATGCAGTGGAATCATCTGGCAATTAAAAACACGAAATGTGGGGGCTGGAGAGATGGCTCAGTGGTTAAGAGCATTGCCTGCTCTTCCAAAGGTCCTGAGTTCAATTCCCAGCAACCACATGGCTTACAACCATCTGTAATAAGGTCTGGTGCCCTCTTCTGGCCTTCGGCATACCCACAGATAGACTATTGTATACATAATAAATAATAAATAAGTATTTAAAAAAAAACACGAAATGCATACATGTTACAACACGGGAGAACCTTGGAAACCTTGAGCTAGTCATGTTACAACACGGGAGAACCTTGGAAACCTTGAGCTAGCCAGGCACGGTAGCACACCCCAGCACTTAGGAGATGGCACAGACAGACAGGTGGCTCCTGGGGTTTGCTGGCCAGTCAGTGAACAGACTCTGCCTCCAAAGAAAACAGGGTGAAGAGTAGTGGTGAGGGGCTGGAGATGGCTCGGCAGTTAAGAGCACTCAGACCCGGGTTCTATGCCCATACCCACATGATGGCTCCCAGATTTCCAGGAAATCTGATGCCCTCTTCTGGCCTCCATGGGCATCAGGCACAAACATCTGTGGATTCAGGCAGATATATACATGAAATTAAATATGTTAATAAAATAGTGGAGGGAGGTCGAAGTCAACTTCCGGTCCCCATACACACACACCTACAAGCAAATGTCTCCATGTATGCCCTCCATGAACACAAATAGAACAACTCCCCATCCCCAGCCTGTGCTGAGGAACACTTTAACAGAGAGTATGGGGAGAGAGGGGGGCTTTGATCACTTGAGCCTGAGCAGTTCTCAGACTAGGTTATGCTCACTGGCCCTCTGTCTTTCTCCTCCTCAGAGGCCCCTACTGAGGGCCACTTGGCTCCTTCTCCATTTGTTACAAAGGAACTAACATTGTTTAGTGAATGAAATCACTGGTAAACTTGATTCATGAGATAAAAGCATCAGTTCTGATTGCTCTGACTTTTCTGGGGTCAGATGTGGCTTTCTGGTTAAGCAAGCGTGCTCAGCGGATATCAGTGGTAAGGGGTCAGGCACACCTGTCTGTCCACACAGGTCAGCGCCCTGTCTGCACCATGTCACCACTGACGGTGGACTCCCTCAGAGAGGCGTGTCCTCTAGGGCTTTGGTCATGGGTCAGATGCATGAGTCATGGTGACGTGCCTATTGTGCTGAGGCAGTGGCATTTATTCTGCTCTTCTCCACCTCAGGTGACATTAAAATATGACAAGTTGTGCGTGCTATAATCCCTGCACCTGGGAGGCAGAGGCAGGCAGAGCTCTAGGAGTTCAAAGCCACCCTGGTCTACATAGTAAGTTCTAAGACACCCAGGGCTATTTAGAGAGACCCTGTCTCAAAAAAAAAAAGCAACAGCAACTATATATATACATACATACATACATACACACACACACACACACACACACACACACATATATTTAGAGAGAGAGAGAGAGACAGAGAGAGAGAGAGACAGAGAGAGAGAGTTAGTTCTCGGAAGGCAGAGTCAAAGGAATCTCTGTGAGTTTGAGGCCAGCCTGGACTGTAAATCAAATTCCAGAACAGCTAGAACTACACAGAGAAACCCTGTCTCAAAAAAACAAAAACAAGGGCTGAAGAGATGGCTCGGAGGTTAGGAGCACTGGCTGTTCTTCCAGAGGTTCCTGAGTTCAATTCCCAGCAACCACATGGTGACTCACAGCCATCTGTAATGAGATCTTGTGCCTTCTTCTGGCTGGCAGGTGTACATGCAGATAAAACACTATATACGTAATGATTAAATTTTTTTTTTAAAAAAAAGTAGTATAGGCAGATTTTTATGCCCCACCAGCTAGTTCCCAAATAATCACACAGAGACTTATTAATTATTAATGCTCGACTGATAACTTAGGCGTGTTACTAACTAGTTCTTACATTTTAAATTAACCCATTTCTATTCCTTTACTTGCTGCCCTGTGGCTCACGGCTTCTTACCTCATTTGTACACATCCTGCTTCCTCTGCGTCTGGCTGGCAACTCCTCAGACTCTGCCCGTCTTCTTCGCAGAGTCCTCCTAGTCTAGCTCTCCCCCCCAACCTCATCCTGGCCAGCTATAGGCCAGTCGGCTCTTTATTGACCAATGAGAGTAATACAAATTTACAGTGTACAAAGATTGTTCCACAGCAGAGGAGAGGAAGAGGTGTCAGAAGGTCAAGGTCATCCTCCAGGTACATACCAGCTTCAAGGCCAGCCTAGAATACAGGAGATCCTGACTCAAAAAATAAGTAAATAAATAAATAACAAGTATCATAAAAGAACATGAGGCTGGAGATATGTGTATATATATATTCAAATATATATAGCTTAAGCTGTTTTAAAACAAAGGCCTTAGACTAATTTTCGGTTTTCTTCCTTGAAATAAGCTAATGGCTTGTTTGTGTAAAGCTTTTTTATTAAAGAAAAAAATTTTAAAATCTTGTACCTAGCACAGTATTGTTATAGAATTTACATGTAACCTTTTATATGGTAGTTTAAGTCTGTTGGTTTCTTAATTGTGAAGAAATTAACTGTAACATACCTGCGTCACTCAAGTCAGCCCTGGCGACTAGTAGACACATCGGCATCAGTTCTCCTGTCGTTTGGAAATTCGGGCTCAGCATGAACTCGTCAGGTAGCTCTAATACCTGCTCTTTGTTTTCTTTCTCATTCTTTTTCCTTCTTTCCTCCTTTTTTTCTCCTTTTTTTCTCTTTTAGTTGATGTTTAAGAGGGAAAGTACCAGTGTTCAGATTTGAACTGTAATAGTTTGTATATTCAACATTTGAAGTATATTCTATTTTGTTGTTCTCTTGTTTCAAATTGTATTCAGGTAGGTTTTCTGAAATATAGAAGTGAAATTAAAAAAAAAAAAAAGAATAAGCCCTCCCTTCAATCCTCCAATCCTGACGGGAACACAAAAGCATCCTGCCTGTCAGTCAATCCTGGATTGAAACCTCCAAACCTTTCTTCTTTCTGAGTTGAATGTTTTGAGTGTTTGTTATGGTAACTGACAGTTATCACGGAATACTTCCTAAAATACACAGAAACCAAAAAGCTGTTTTCCTTTTACTACACTAAGCCCTGGGCGAGCCTCAGTGCAGCACCTGCGGCCAGCCGCCAGGTGTGGGAAGGAAGCAGTCAGATCCCCTTGTGTATCCCAGGGGAACTGTTTACGGTCTAGCTCTACCTGTGCCCCCACCCTGTGTTTCACCCCATAAAATCAAGCTTTCTCTCAGCTTCACAGCACAGTGGGTCACAAGTTAGGAGTGAGAGCCTTTAACCTTGGGGTTTGACCTCTGTTTCTCACTTCGAGTCTCTCCAGGTACCTAGACTTCCTTTTAGTATAACTTATCGACCCTTGTTTGTTATTTTTGGTTTTTAGAGACAGGTTCTCACTATGCTGCCCTGGCTGGCCTCGAACTGGCTACATAGACCAGCCTGGCCCGGAACGCAGAGATCCATCTGCCTCTGCCTCCTGAGTGCCGCAATTAAAGTCTTGTGTCACGATGCTAAGTCTATTTTCACTTTTAGAGGAACTTCTGAAGATCTTAAAACAGGATTGAGGGCCAGGTGTGGTGGTGCATGCCTTTGCCAAGCACTCCGGAGGCTGAGGTAGGTAGATCTCTGAGTTCCGGGCCACACTGGTCTACATAGTGAGACTCTGTTTCAGACAGAAACAAAACAAAAGATGGTATTGAAAGTTTCACTCTAGGATCTGGAGAAGTTAAGAACCCTGGCTGCTCTTCAGAGGACCCAGGTTCAATTTCCAGCATCCGCATGACAGCTCACAACTATCTGTAACTCCAGTTCCAGGTGATCCAACACTCTCACACAGACATACATGCAGGCAAAACACCAATGTATATGTGAAATAAAAAAATAAATAATTTTTTTAAAAGAAAGGAAGCTGCACTCTAAATACTGCTCAGAAGACTGACCTTATCAAGTTAAAACACACGTGCAAACATGCACACATCACACACACATGCAAACATGCACACATCACACGCACGCACACACCTACACACACACACTTGAGTGTACAGATCTATATGATCAACTGAGAAGTAGGTCAGGCACTTCCAATAACTTCAGCATTGCTGACACTTTAGCATTGGTAGCAGAGGACAGGAGTGTGCCGGGGTTGAGATGGTCAGAGATAGGCTTTTTCAGGGACCATAGAAGCTGGGGCTGCCATGGGACAACCCCTAAGCCACTGATTCTTCTGTTATTAATGCTTGTCCCTAAACCCCTGAAGTCACCTCATTAACATAAACCTTTGGGTTTCCCAAGAATAACTTTAGCATATTTCTTTCTTCTTGGTCTTTGGTGACAGGATTTCACACTTAGCCTAGGTTAGCCAAGTCTGCTAAGCAAGAGTCCTTCTACTGAGCTATATTGGAGGGAGAGAACCGACTTCCACAAGTTTTCCTCAAAATCATATACATGATTTTGGCATGTATATCACCCTCTCCCCCCCAAAAAAGGAAATAAATTCTTTTTTTTCTTTTTTTTTTTTTGTTTTTTTGGTTTTTTGGTTTTTTTTGAGACAGGGTTTTTCTGTACCTTTGGAGCCTGTCCTGGAACTAGCTCTCGTAGACCAGGCTAGCCTTGAACTCACAGAGATCCGCCTGCGTCTGCCTCCAGAGTGCTGGGATTAAAGGCGTGCGCCCCCACCACCCAGCTTAACTCTTACTCTTAATTGAGAGTAGAGGACTGTGGGTAACCTGTCCAGTGGGGCTCCATGCCACCTCTTCGCTGTATCTTTTCATTCGTTTGGACTTTGTCAAACTTTGATTTGATCTGTGTGAGTTTTTGCTTTCTTGTATGTGCACCACAAGTGTGCCTGGTTCCCATGGAGGTCAGGGGACGAGAGCATAGGATCCCCCAGAACTGAAGCTGCTGGTGGTTGTGGGCTACCATGTGGGTGCTGGGAGCTGAACCCCGTCCCTGGCAAGCACAACCAATGTTCTTAACTGCTGAGCCATCTCTCCAGCCCCTCTTCACCATGTCTCAAGTAGAATTATCAGCAAATATGACCTAGTGAGTTAGCCGAGTAGATATTGAATATCTATGTAGTATGCACAATAGTGTATGTTCATGTATGTATTTTTTCCTTGGATGAGTGCTAGATTATGCCCAAATAACATGAACAAAGTCTTTTTTTATAGCAAGTCTGTGCTATAGCCTCCAAGTGATTGACAGACCTGTCAACAAACCAGTGGCATACCCAACATTGGTAATAACTTGGAAGAGGAGAGAGATTAAAGACAGACTAGAAAGGCCAAGATGCAGAGGTCATGGCCCTACCCTCTGAGGAGGTACGTGGGACTGCAGCTGTGAACTGTGAGCTCAGGAGACTGCGTCTGGTAACTGTACTAGGTCTGAGGCCGTGCCGGTGCTCAGGCAAGATGAGCAAGTATGAGTGTTCAGGTAATGGAGGAAGGTGTGGTCCCAGGATGAGCACGGACAGCTGGGGAGGTGCAGAGGCGGGAACGCGGTGGGGAAGCTGAAAGTTGGAGTGGGTGCCTCCAGGGCTGGCTGCCACGTGTGCGTGTTCACGTAGTAGAAGA
>NC_022012.1:86481285-86481818 GCF_000317375.1 Microtus ochrogaster
CTAGGGCTCTGTATTAGTTACTTTCTCATTGTTCTTAACACATACCAGAAAAAAGCAAGAAGAGTGCACACCTTTTATCCCAGCATTTAGCAGACAGAGGCAGGCTGATCTCTGGTTAGAGGCCAACTTGGCCTATATAGTGAGTTCCAGGCTGGCCAGAGCTGCATAGTGAGACCTAGTCTTGATGAATAAATAGCAATAAGGGTCGGTTTTGATATACAGTTTGAGAGTGCAGTCCTCCGCGGTGGGGAAGGCTTGGTGGCAGGCACTAGGGCAGCTGGTCACACAGCATCCACAGGAAGCAGAGAGGGGAATGTTGGTGCTTGGCCCACTTTCTCCTTTTATTCAGCCCATGGGATGGTGCTGCCCACCTCAGGGTGGGTCTCCCTCCTCAGTTAAACATGTATAGAAACTGCCTTATAGTTACCTCCAGAGATGTGTGTTCATAATGATTGTCTCTCCAGCCAAGTAGGTGATGCAGATGAAACAGGCTCCCTGTGGAGCGTGGCTGGGAGGCTGGAGAGATAGTGGAG
>NC_022012.1:86482100-86495600 GCF_000317375.1 Microtus ochrogaster
GAGACAGGGTTTCTCTGTGGCTTTGGAGCCTGTCCTGGAACAAGCTCTGTAGACTTGGCTGGTCTCGAACTCACAGAGATCCGCCTGCCTCTGCCTCCCGAGTGCTGGGATTAAAGGCGTGCGCCACCACCGCCCGGCTATTTTAGCTCATTTTAAAAACTGAAAAAACATTCTTCTTTGCACTCCCGTGCTGGCGGCTGCTCTAAGATACGTGACGGCTGGGGATTTGAACTTGGGTGCTCACGCTTGTCCAGCAAGGGCTGTCACCCCACTAGGCCATCTTCCCAGCCTGTTTATGTATGGTTGCATGTAGGTAAAAAAAATTCGTCAAAACTAATGCATAGCAAATGAAATCAGGAGCTGGTCTCTAAGACTGAAAACAAAGGCTCTGGCAGAGATGGAGCTGATAAAGGCCGGGGAAACTGTTATGGCTTCTGCCTTTCAGGACAGAGGGAGATAACGGATCCCATGGTAAAAACAAGAGCAGAGCAGTTCTGAGAACTTCGAAACTGCTACCCTTTTCTAAATGACTTAATCCAACAGACAGGCAGTTATGAGTTGCTGACCTCCTTCTGTGGGCCGTGCACGCAGCAAGCTTTGCCTCAGTGTTGTAAGAAGGCTGCTCAGATCCACCCAGGAGCACAGCCCCTGCGCCAGGTGCTAGGGTGACCACTAGAAATTCCCGACAGTCCTCCTGCTGGGGCCTCCCACGTGCGGAAATCCCAATGCCCACACTTTCCTTCTTAGGTTGCTATGGAGATCATTCTCAGACTGTAGACTCTGTTGTCACTGTCCCTGGGGAGGGAAAACTGAAGTGGAGACCTGCCTGAGGACAGACAGCTAGGAAGTGGGAAGAATAAGACAGGAAGCCACGCCAGAAAGTGGTGGCGCACGCCTTTGATCCTAGCACTTGGGAGGCAGAGGCAGGCATATCTCTGTGAGTTCGAGGCCACCCTGGGCTACATGAAATTGATCCAGTCTAAAAGAGAAACAGAGCCAGGCTGTGGTGGCTCACACCTTTAATTCCAGTATTTGGGAGACACACGCCTTTAATCCCAGCACTAAGGAGGTGGAGACAGGAAGGGATATGGCTGGATGGAGAGAGGAACATAAGACCGGAGGAGACAGGAGCTCAGGCAGTCAGTCTGAGGAGGCAGTCTGAGCCCCTTTGGTCTGAGCACGGGTAGAGGTGAGAACTCTAGAGGCTGCCGCTCTGCTTCTCTGATCCTTCAGCTTTCACCGCCTGATAGCTGACTCCCGAGTTTTTATTAAGAAGACCAATTAGAACCTATGCTACATAAACACAATAACATGGACACTCTGCTGAGTAGGCCCCCGCCCCCTACTCATCTTTTCCCTTTCTGTGACTTAAGTTCACTATATGGCCCAAGCTAGCTTCAGACTCAAAGCAATCCTCCTGCGGTAAGATGCTCAAGTGCCAAGGTGACAGCGCTCGCCCCACACACCCTCACACTCATCTTGCGTTGTTTGGAGGACGGTTCTCTGACTGTGGGCTTTATGCACATCAGACAACATAGCTAAGTCCCTCTGTGGGGCAGAAAGCAGAGACTCACCTGCTGGAGGGTGTGGCAGGGAGGGCTGCTGTACAGACAGGCAGCACCTGGGAGCCAGAATAGACGCAGAATGTGCTGAGATGCTCCAGGACTGAAGCCGCTAGCTTCTGGAGTCTGGGGCTCCAAATGCATTCAGGGATTGTCATTTGGGGTAAGCCCTGCCATTCTTCTCTCCCAACATGAGATAGTGGGATGCAGGATTGAGGGTGCCCGATCCTCAGCCTGACTCGATGGGACACCCCTTGACCCTTCAGTACTACTGTTTCCACGGCTGATGGTTTCTCTCTCTCTCCTCAGGGTCAAGTGTGGATCAACGGCTTTAACCTTGGTCGGTACTGGCCCGCACGGGGCCCCCAGGTGACCTTGTTTGTGCCAAGACACATCCTGACAACTTCAGCCCCAAACAACATCACGGTGCTGGAACTGGAGCGTGCCCCCTGCACTGATGGGACCTCAGAGCTGTGCACCGTGGAGTTCGTTGACAGGCCAGTTATTGGCAGCTCCCTGGCCATCAGTGGCCGTTTTCCAGATCGGTCTGGTCAAGACTCGCAGCTGAACACTCTGTGATGACCGTGAGCCTCTAGGACCACAGCCTGCACTGGCTGCTTGGGTCATCCTTTACTTGCTACAGTGGAAGATAAATTTATGGGGTGTGTGTATCCTGCTGGTATCTCTACAGCCTCCCATTGCCTGGCCTCCCACTCCTGTGGCCGCCAGGAAGGCCGAAGGGAGTGGACCTCACAGGAACACGCACACCCGGAGTGCAGAGTTGGAACAAAACTTGAATGATGTCCCTTTTGATTTGAAACAATCATGTCTTTCTCCTGAATAAAATTTGTACTCATGTGGTGATGGCCCTGTTGTTAATATCAGGCGGGTACGGAGCTCCATGGTCTGACTTAAATCTCAACTAGACTTGAGTAAGCTGGGTAAAGCCACTTCACTAGCTTGAGGTTCAAAGTGGGTAGAAGAGAGTCCTGGTTTGGACTAGCAAACGGCTGCTTTTCTGGTCCTGATGTGACTGTTTCTGAATCTCTGTGTCCTCCACTGGGTAAGAAATCTACAGTTATACAAACCACCTAAATGATTAACAGTTGCCCCAAGTAGGTGGTATGGTCGCTCTACACAATTGAATAGGGTTGTGTGTGTGTGTGTTCATGTATGTATGCAGATGCATGTGCATGCATGTATGTGTATAGATCAGAGGTCCATGTTGGGTGTCATTGCTCAGGAATGTCTTAGTGTCTAGGCTCATGTTAGATTTATAAAATATACTGCTTATGTTTGAGGCCCTGTTAATGTGGGGCTGGGATGTAGCTACGTTGGTAAAACAACATGTTTACCATGCAGGGAGCACTGTGTCTGTCCCTGAGACTCCATAAAACCAGGCACGCTACTACACACCGGTAGTGGCATCCAGGCAGTTCCAGGTTCCAAGTTCAAGGTTCTCCTTTTTAGTGGGCTCAAGGCCTTGGGCTACAAGTAACCCGGTCTCAAAACAGTGACTATGATTATATCTGAATGGCAAACATTTGAGTAGTTTGTCCCTTTTTCTCAACTATACTTTAAAGGTGGCGGTGGGGTGGGGGGGAGGACATGCAGGCATTTGCAACCACATCCATGTCCAGACATGCTCACGTGATCACATGCATGTGATGGGCAGAGGACAATCAGTGTTGGTCCCTGCTTTCCACCTTGGTTGAAACAGGATCTCCTGTGGTCCACGCACAACATACCGCAGACTAGTTGGCCGAGAAGCTTCTGAGCCCTTTCCTGTCCCCTCCTCCCATCCCTCCACAGGAACCTCAAATTTGCCGACTCATGCACACTACTGCACCCAGGTTTTACGTGACTCCCCGAGGTCCAGACTCCAGTCCTCACGCTTGTTTGGCAAGTGCTTTTACCTGCTGAGCCTTCTCCACAGCCTTCTTTTGCTTTTTTGTTTTTTTGGTTTTTTTGAAACAGAGTTCCCATGTAGCCCAGGCTGGCCTTGAGCTCATCATGTAGCCAAGGATAACCTTTAATTTCTGATCCTTGTGGCCTCACTTCCTGTGTGCTGGGATTACAAGCATACACTACCATGCCATTTTTACCCAGGGCTTCATGCGTGTTAGGCAGACCCTCTGCTGACAGAGCTACATCCCCGGGGCCTTTTTTCTCCATGGTCTGGTATCATTTTGTTTGTTGGCCCGTCCATTTTTGTTTCTTGATAATTCCAGTTTATTCAAAATGAAATTGCTTAGCACTGATCTGAGCCTGGGGTTCTACTATTTCCCCAACCAGCCCTGTGTCCTTTGTCAAGTGACAGGAACAGCAAACCATCTCCTGTGGTCTTGGTCTTTATTTCTTTCTTCTATGAAAAATAAAAGGTCAATTTCTGAAGTCACTTCTTAGTCACTGTGAGGGACCTTTCTAGGTCATGGTACAATACCATGTGTGGGCTCAGGAGCATCAGGTCCTGGAGTCCAGGAGTGGGAGGGAATGAGCTGGCTTTTGGTGACGTCGTGGTGACGTCGTCCTAGCCCCTGAATGTCAGAGCAGCCCCTCGGCTATCTGGAAATTTGCACTGAGGACTCTATATTATCCCCACCAGACATTTTGTTGTTTTTTTTTCCTAGACAGAGTTTCCCAATGTAGTTCTAGCTGTCCTGGAACTCACTCTGTAGACCAGGCTGGCCTCTAACTCACAGATATCTGCCTGTCTCTGCCTGCTAAGTGCTGGGATTAAAGGTGTATATTGCCACAGTCTAAAGGATTTTCCCAAATCTGAGGAAGCATCCCACAAATTTAGGCCCTCCAGACTCTCTGAACCTTCAGAGTGTCTCCAAAGGCAAAAAAAAAAAAAAAAAAAAGTCACTGGACCAAGGATGTGGCTCAGTTGGTTTGCCTAGCATGCATGAGACCCTGGATTTCATCTCCATCACTGAAAAAAATCAGTATGGTCAGGTGGTCAGGCACCCATGTAATCCTGGCACTCAAAAGTAGAGGCTACAGGAATCCAAAGTTCAAGGTCATAGCCACATAGCAAGTTCTAGGTTAAAATAAAATTAACAATAACACTAACAGGCCAGACTTTGTTATGAAAACTCACGTTAGGTTCTCCCCCTCCCTCTCTCTCACCATTGGTGACAAGAAAGTGACTCACTTATACACCTTGGTCTCCTCAAGTGTGGGCCTCACTTGGTAGGCTTTTTGGATTGCTTCAACCCTGGGAGCGTCTCAGCTAGCACCTGCCGCAGCACCTCCGCTAGCACCTGCCACAGAGCGCGTTGTTACAGTTTCGTTTCTGTTGTTGTGATTTCATTTTTGTTGTGAGAACACCCTGCTGGCAAGTGCAGCTTAAGAGAAAGTTGTGTTTCAACTCCCAGTCTGTTACTGCAGGGTAGCAGAAGTGGCAGGATAGATCTTGAAGCTAGCCATATACCCCGCAGTCAAAAGCAGAGGGAGCCTGGTGAGTGAGCCCCTGCTGGTTCGCTTATGCTTAGCTCAGTTTGGCCACTTGGGGCTGTCTGAGATCCCTGCCCAGGGAATGGTGCCGCCCATAGTGGGCTGGAGCTTCCCACATCAATTCATTAAGAAGGTCCACCACAGACGTGCCCAAAGACCAACCCATTGCAGCCAACCCCTCTAACCTAAGGCTCTCTTCTCCCAAGTGAATCTACATTGTGTCTAGTTGACAAAGTTAAACATCACACACGTTTCTTGATTCTTTCCATCCTGTCTTCTGTCCGAGTATTCAGTTCAGCAATAGGGTTCCTGATTCTGATGAGACATGGTAGGAGCCAAGAACTGGAGGGTGGGGGAATGGCAGCATCCAGAGAGCCCTCTAACCGTGACCCGGGACCATAGTGGACACTCAGCCTATGGAAAAGGCTCCAGGCTCAGGGTTGGCCTCAAGGGCTACAGTGTGTCCCTCTTTGGGGTTCTGGTTCCTTAAAACCACTGTGTTCCTGCTCTCAAGCAGCAAGAGTGATTTTCTGGCTCCAGAACAGTGACTTCCTGCCCACTGGGCATGTGTCACCCTTCACCTGCTGCTTTGAAGGTGTCTGTTGCTATGTAGCAAGACACTGCAGTAAGCTGGAAGAGGCACAAAGCAACTACTCCTCTCTTGTCTTTGAAACAGGGTCTCATGGAGCCCAGGCTGGCCTCAAGTTCACTATGTAGCTGTAGATGACATTAAATTTCTGATCCCCCTGCCACTACCTCCCAAGAGCCTAAATTACAAGTCTAAACTACCATAATTGGTTTTATGTTGGGAATCAAACCCAGGGTTTCTGTTAGGCAAACTGTCTACCAACAGAGCTACATGGAACAGATAAAATGGCCAGCCCAAGAGGGCTCTATTTTCTTCTCTTTTTTTCTTCCTTATTTGGAGACAGGGTCTCTCTACTTAGCCTCAGCTGTCCTGGAACTCACAGAGATCTGCCTGCCTCTGCTTCTAACCCTAACCCTGAGTGCTGGAATTAAAGGCCTGTGCCACTGCTCCCGACAATAGTGGTTATTTTTAAAAACTGTTAAGAGTATTGAGTTGCAATCATTTTGTATCTGTCTGTCCATCTCACTGCAAGGTCGAGACACTGATCTGAAACGAATCCTGTTCCTGTTTGGTCCCTGCCCATTGGCAAAGCACAGGGCTTGATCCACACTAGGTTCCCTTGGCCTGTGTTTTACGGCGAGGATTCCTTGGGCCATTTCAGCTTGTCTTGGCCCCTGGTGAACTAACCAGATGGGAGGCGGTAGGAACCTCAGTGCAGGTTAGGAACGTGCCCGCGCCAGCCCCACACAGGCGTGAGAAGCGCCAAGCTGGGTTTCTTTGTTTCTTATCTGTTGGTGAAATCTTTCACTCAGGGTTCTGACAGGCGGTGCTGTCTATCCCATCTGCTTCCTCTTTGCTTTGAATTTTGCTAAGCAAAGAGACTTTGTGGAGGTTTCATTACATCTGTCCTGTCCCCTTTCCTGTGGACTTTAGAATCATGCAATGGCCCAAGGAGCAGCAGCCGAAGGACTTGGGTCCTTCCTCAGGAGCCTATTATGATGGTACACACTTCTGTTTCCAGCACTTGGGGAGCAAAGCAGAAGCTCAGAAGTTCAGGGTCATCCTTAGCTATGTAGGAAGTTCAAGGCCGCCAGCTCAAGTGCCTTTAACCCAGCACTCGGCAGAGGCAGGTAGATTTCCACAAGTTTGAGGCCAGCCTGGTCTACAGAACAAGTTCCAGGACAAGCTCCAAAGCTACACAGAGAAACCCTGTCTCAGAAGTTCAAGGCCATCCTGGGCTACATCACGAAATCTTGCCTCAGAAACAAATGAACAGAACTGTGTGTGGGTGACTCACACCTGTGATCCAACCGCAGGGGAGGCTGAGGCAAGAGGATTAAAGGGTTCCCAATCCCTCACGTGATGTTCAATTCCTATATCCATGGCACCTGGCAGAGCACATCCAGCCCCCAGTAGGCCCTCAGCCAAGGCGCAGGGGGCTTGGGGCCCCGTGATGCCACCACTCCTTCAGGTATGTCTAACACCCCAGTGTTGTCCTCTTGAAAGATGCAAGATTTCATTTAAAAGAAAAAACCATTTTTAACCCCTCCCGTTGTTTCTTCTGGCTAGACAGTCTGTCTGCGTGTTCCAAACAATTCAGTTCATGAGAGACAGGGGCATCCTACACACTCTGCTGCTGTATCGTGACTCAAATGCGGAGCAGCTGCCTTGAGTTCCAGAAACCTTCACCCACACTGGGCCTTCTAACCTGTAAGACCACAGAAGCCTTGACGCAGCGGACACCAGACAAACTCAATAACACTGAGAGGCGATACTGATTTTGCTCCCTTTTTTTTCTGTGTTTGTGTGTATGTTTGTTTGTGACGGTGTTTCGTGCAGCCAGCCCGGGCTGGCCTTAAACTCCCCACGTAGCCAAAGATAACCTTGAATTTCTGGTTCTGCCTCTACCTCCAAAGTCCTAGGATTGTAAGTGTGGGCCATCAGGCATCACTTGTGTGGAGGATTCCAGGGTCTCATGCATGCTGGGCAAGCACTGTACCAACAAGCTACATTCCCAGCCTGCACCCTCAGTCTGGAGAGGTTCTCCCACCCTCTGGATTGCTTGTGTGGAGGATTCCAGGGTCTCATGCATGCTGGGCAAGCACTGTACCAACAAGCTACATTCCCAGCCTGCACCCTCAGTCTGGAGAGGTTCTCCCACCCTCTGGATTGCTTGTGTGGAGGATTCCAGGGTCTCATGCATGCTGGGCAAGCACTGTACCAACAAGCTACATTCCCAGCCTGCACCCTCAGTCTGGAGAGGTTCTCCCACCCTCTGGATTGCTTGTGTGGAGGATTCCAGGGTCTCATGCATGCTGGGCAAGCACTGTACCAACAAGCTACATTCCCAGCCTGCACCCTCAGTCTGGAGAGGTTCTCCCACCCTCTGGATTGCTTGGTCACCCTTTTGTCTTCTTTGCACACCTTTACCTCCTCATCTCTAGCCATTTGCAGGCTACAGATGTTCCATCCGTGTTCCTAAAATGATACATGTGTGTCCTTCTCCGTCCTGGTCCTGGGGATGAGGCCTTGGGAGGCAAGGTCAGAGAGAGGGAGAGAGGAGACAGAAGGAAGCAACAGCTAGAGTGTGGTGGCACCTGCTTGCAATCCTAGCAGCAGGGAGACAGACAGGAATATAAAAAATAAAACTCTGCAGGCCCCTGAGAGGTGGCAGCAGGCAGTGGGCTATGAGGGGCAGTGGGTCCCAGGCAGGGAGCTGTATGGCAGGTGAGAGACTCAGCAGGTCAGCCGGTCCCACAAAGAGCCACTGCAGGTGAGAGACAGATGCATAAGCACACCATGCTGAGAGAGTATTTATTTAGTGGGTTATAGAAGGGAAGGGGAAAGGGGAGAGGGAGGGAGAAGGGGGATGAGGAGAAAGAGACAGAGACAGAGATGGATAGGCATATCATGCAGAGAAAGTGAGTATTTATTTAGTGGGTTATGGAAGGGAAGGGGAAAGGGAGGGAGAAGGGGGACAAGGAGAGAGACAGAGAGAGATGGAGGATGGAGGAGAGGAGAAGCTGCCTCTTCAGGAGAGACCAGAAAAGAAAGGAACTCAGGCTGGAAGCAGAAGGAAGAGCCACTTGCCTCTGCAGAAGGAGGGGAGAGTGCGCAGGGCTTGTCTCTTAAAGGGACAGACAGAACAGACCATGATATGGAGCCCGCAGACTGGCCAACCCAGCCTCCTCAGAAAGTTCTGGCCCAGTGAGAGACCCTGTCTCAAAGAACAAGGCAGGACCAGTGAGGTGGCTCAGTAGGCAAAGACACTTACGGGCCTCAACCTGAGATTATTCTCTGGGACATGCGTGGTGGAAGGAGAGACTCATCTCTAGCAATGTGTCCTCTGACCTTTACATGTGTGTGCCTTGGTACACACAACCACACACTTATTTTAAATTATGTATATAGATAGATAGAGATAGAGATAGAGATAGAGATAGAGATAGAGATAGAGATAGAGATAGAGATAGAGATAGAGATAGAGATAGAGATAGATCTGCATCTGTGTGAATGTGAGCATCTGAATGCAGGTGCCCAAAGAGGCCAGAGAGGACTGGAGTTACAGGCAGTTGTGAACCCCTGTGCTTTGTGCTTGTTGGGAACCAAACCTGATCCTCTGTAAGAGCAGCAAGTGCTCTTAAATCCTGAACCACATCTCCAGCCCCACAATAAATAAATAAATATTAAAGAACAGAAAGAATTAATTCTTAAAAGAAAGATGGCTGACCTAAGGAATACCTGAGGTTGGCCTCCAGCTTTCACACGCATGGGCACATATGTGCATTCTCCACACTTACATACGCATTATGCACACGAACACACTGAACCAGGGGCCGGGAACCATCACTAGGTATCCCACAGCCATCTCACCCTGAGACTCTTCAGGTGGGAGGACACAGAATAGCATCTTAGAGTCTGAGCAAGCAGGTCTCTGAGCCACCACCCTCAGGATCAAGCTTGAAAGGGAACAGCACCCCGGAGCTCCCCTCACGGTGTTGGCTCAGAAGTAGTCAATGTGAGTTGACTTTGTGGATGGACCAGGGCCACCTTCAGGTTCAACTGGACTGGGCACAGAATGGAGAGAGGAGGGAGGCTTCCCACCCACCTAGAGCACAGCAAGGAGAAAGCCTTGAGTATCCAGCCCCATGACATCATCTGAAGCCACAGGGAGACCAGGAGAAGTCTAAACATTTCCTAAGTCTCAAGACTGCAAAAGATCTGAGTAAGACGTGGGCCTGTGGGCTGCGGAGATGGCTCAGTTGGTAAAATGCTCGGCTTGCAAGCCGTAGAATCTGGGTTTCATCCCCAGAAAATAAAAAAGCCAGGCATGGTAGCCCGACCCCTTATCCCCAGTAATGGGTGGATCCCGGGGACTCTGCAGCCAACCAGCCTGCTTGGCAAGCTCCAAGACTGTCTCAATAAACGACAGCAAAGATGGATGGAACCCTAGGCTGCCCTCCACTGTCCACATGCCTAGGCACACACAGACACATGCCCACAATGGACCTGGGGAAGGCCCGCCTTTGAGAGTGGATCTATTCAGTAACACAGCAGGTGGTGACATCAGCAAAGGACAAAAGTCAAAGTCACCCTTTCAAAACCACAAGGACTTTAGAGGATCATCAAGTTCCCACCTTCAGAAGGACTAGAGGCACAAAAGAGAAACTGAGTTCAGCTGTAGACAGCAGTTTGGCACTGATACCCACACGTCTCCCGTCACACCTTTGGGTGGGAACCGCCCTCCTGCCAGCAGCAGCTGTCCTCTCTCTTCTGCTCGTCTTAACGGGTGTTTTCCTCAGCTTAAGTCAGCAGCCTCCCCACACACAGCGTTTCCCACACTGTTTTGATTGCGTGAACCCATGTGCTAATTGCTGATCCTGTCTATTGCTGTTTCTTCCTCGGGCTGAGCTTTGGGTTGGATGCTTCTTTTGCAAGCCAGATTCCCTTGTATTTGTAAACATCTCTCTCCTCTTTCTCCTCGTTCTCCCTCTCTTCCCCTCCACAGTAACTCCTTGGTTGGCCCTGAATTGGACAAATTGCATCATTGAGAACCTGCCAGGGATGGTGAACTGCATTGTTAAAAATTTGCCTAAGGCCGGGCGGTGGTGGCGGCGCATGTCTTTAATCCCAGCACTTGGGAGGCAGAGGCAGGCGGATCTCTGTGAGTTCGAGACCAGCCTGGTCTACAAGAGCTAGTTCCAGGACAGGCTCCAAAGCTACAGAGAAACCAAAAAAAAAAAAAAAAAAAATTGCCTAAATTTAGGGTCACCATGGAAACACAACTCTGGGTGTGTCTGTGAGGGTGTTTTCAGGGAGGCTTATCTGAGGAAGGAAGACCCCCTCACCCTGAGTGTGGGCTGTACCATCTCACAGGCTGGAGCTCCAGACTGGGTAAGAAGGACTCAATGTTCATCCCTGGTTCCTGACTGCGGATGCCTGTGACCAGCTCCCGCATGCAGGTTGTCTCCCCACCTCAGGAGCTGTGGTGTCTCCCCCGCCATGGTGGACTGCACCCTCAGACTGCGAGAGACTATAAACCCTTCCTCCCTTGTGTCGGTTATTTTGACACAGCAAAAGTAACCAACACAGCGTCCTAGCCAGAAAACTTCACAGTAGGCACACCCTCCTCTAGCTCCTAAAGAGATAGCTCCTCTGTTCCTCACACAGCTACTCCTTATATGCCTGTAGTGCCTGCTCTTGGGAGGCTGAGGCAGGAGGATCACCTCCAGTTTAAGAACAGAGTTAAGTGCAAGGTCAGCCTGAGTTGTTGCATCATTGAGAACCTGTCTCAAAAATCAAAACCAGGGGTTGATGAGATGGCTCAGCAGGGAAAGAGGCTTGCTGCAAAGACTAATGACCTGAGTTCGATTCCCAGTTCCCACATGGTTAAGGGAGAGAGTTGTCCTCTGACCTCTGCATGTGCTCCATGACACGGGTGTCCCGCAAAAAATAGATATAATTTAAATTTTTTTAAATTAAAAAAAATCAAGAAATTTTTTTAAAGAAAATTTTAAAAATTAAAAAAAACAAAAACAGGCGTGTGCCGTGCACCATGCCTCTATGTCTGCGCTCTGTGCGCTGGCACCCAGTTCGTGAGCTTCGGGCAAGGGGGCTGGAGGTTAAAATACACAGACACACACAGACAGAGAGACAGCCACACGGGTCATCCTTGAACTCCCCAAAAATGCCCCCTTTATTGTGTTCAGGGGCAGATTATATAGAGATAGCCACACCCAAACCAAACCCACCAGAAACCACTCTCCTGCCATCAGGAACTCCTAAAGGTCTCGTGCTCAGAGCAGCTGTAGGCACTCAGATCAGGAGATTACAAGAAATTCAGGATCTGAGGTCTCACTGCTCCCAATAGGCATGCACAACCCCAAAGCACAGCTGTCTTTTGGGGACACCAGCAACCCAGAGGTGGCACCAGAGTTTGTGCCTGAGGCCACACTGCTCTGAGACAGCTGTCCCTTTGAACTGCAAGCACCACTCCACCAAGCCGAGCCCAACTCCCAGTCACCATGTTCCTACTGTTGTTGGAGATCCTGTTCCTCCACGTCGCTGTGCTAGTGTTGCTGTTCATCTCCACCATCATCAGCCAATGGCTCGTGGGCAATGGACACACCACTGATCTCTGGCAGAATTGTACCATGACCTTCTCTGGAGCTGTCCAACGTTGCTCCTCGCCATCAGCAAGCAAATGGCTGCAGTCTGTCCAGGCCTCCATGGTCGTGTCTGTCATCTTCAGCGTCCTGTCTCTGTTCCTGTTCTTCTGCCAGCTCTTCACCCTCACCAAGGGCAGCCACTTTTACATCACCAGATTCTTCCAAATCCTTGCTGGTCTTTGCGTGATGAGTACAGTGGCCATCTACACAGTGAGGCACAGAGAGTGGCAGGCCAACACTGAATACTCCCATGGCTTCGCCTACATCCTGGCCTGGGTGGCCTTTCCCCTGGCCCGCCTCAGTGGCATCGTCTACGGAAACATGAATGAGGTGCCCAATGCACTGTCCGTCTAGGCTCTGAGCATGTATAGGGTACATGGGGAGGGAGGAAGGAAACTAGAAATCAAACCCAACAAACCAAAAGAGCTAGCCCCAAAACTCAACTCAAGTCAAACTAAACAGAACGCGGTTGAGTGAGGATTGATGTCAATTTAAGGTGTATAGAATACCTATGGTTTATAAAACCTATTTATAACAGTTTTTACATATATATATATACATAGGATTGTTTGCTTTTTATGTTGACTGTCAGCCTCGTGTTGAATCTTAAAGATCTTTACATCTTAACACTATAACCAAGCTCAGTATCTTTGTTTTTGTTTTTGTTTTTATCATTTGTTTTGCTCAGACATAAAAATCTCCCATGTGGCCCTTTTCATCTAAAATCAGATACCTCCCTCCCACTCAGCCTCAAAGTGTGGGGACAAACCCCCAATGGTCAAAGGCCTTCACACTGTGGGTGACCTGGTACATTTCGCAGGAATATCCACTCCACTGCCCGAATCGCTGTGTGGAGTCCTACGCACTCACAGACTACACACCCTGACCAGAGCCCTCTGCAAAAACATCCTGGTGGCTCTGGGACACTCGTCCTTGTAGGCAGAGTACCGGGGCCACACCTTTCAACGAGGAGTTGGAGACAAGGCGTCTGTGAAGTGGGGTGCTATAGATTTACCATTCCTCGTTATTACTAATCACTTAAACCACTCACTGGAAACTCCATTAACAGTTTGATGACAGAAAGTAGAATGGAGACCTGAATAATTGCGTGTGATATAAACGGTTCACAACTGTTTTCATACCTAGCTAGGCTGTTGATATTACTACAATAAATAAATCTCAAAGCCTCCGTCACTCCCACAGTTTTCTCACGGTCGGAGTG
>NC_022012.1:86496430-86499110 GCF_000317375.1 Microtus ochrogaster
GTTAACTTTTCTATCTTCCTCCGATCCCCTGAGGAGCAGCCTGGAAATTCCTTAGACTATGTAATAGTTACTTTTCTCTCGGAGACAAAAAGGCCCAGCTTGCAGCTGGAGACGTGGCTCCGAGGTAGCATGCTGGTCTAGCTCCTAACTACTGGGTTTACAGGTGTACGCCGCCATCCTAAGTCCAGCTTGCCTATTTTGAGCATGTGATATAAAAATGTTGGCGAATGTGTGTATATACCCACATTTCCCATATGCAATGAAATGCAACAGAATTCTGTTGAGCACTGTTAGAAGGTTTTTTTCAACAGGTTATTTTTCCTGTTTTATGATTTCATGTGGACATAAGATTATGCAAAGACCCGTGCACTCCGTTTCCTTTTGTGTCTTCTGAGCCACGTGAGGGTGCAGCTCAGGATAGAGGGTCTGTCTATAGGCATGAGATCCTTACTTCAACAAATAAAATAAGTTTGGGCCTTATTAATCAGGCGTGGTGGATGGCACCTGTAATCTCAGCATGTGGGAGGCTGGGGTAGCAGGGTCTTGAGTTCAAGGCTAGCCTTATCCATTAGTGAGACGCTGTCTGAAAAAATAAAAAACGGGAATTTATGGCTTTTAAACTTATTCTTCTTGATGTTATTTCACAACCTCCCAGAGGTGAAACTCCAGCCTCTCAGCTCTCACACTTGTGCTCATATCAAAAGTCTCGATGAAGTAACTTTTTTACCCAAAACCCGCCTCTGCTTCTGGAACAACTGGGTCAGTCTTTGAACCGGGTCACATAAAGTTTTATTAGAAACACACTTGGGGGATTTTGGAACTAGAGGTCCGCGTCTCTGTATACTTAAAGCGAAACTGGGCTTACTAGAGCAGAGGCCTTAGGCAGACAGAGGAAGCGCATTCACGAGGTGAAAAACAACCAGCGAGTGTTTCTTTCACCCATTTCACTACACCTGGACCTGGTGGCTACTGCCGGTGGAGTTAAATACATGGTTATAATATTGTTTCCCTGATCCTCTATTTATTTGTTTAATTTCTATCATCCTGTGTAGCCCAGGCTGGCCTTGAACTCAATGTTGTAGGTGCCTATGAACTTGAACTCCTGACCACTGGGCCAGTGAGATGGCTCTGTTGGTAAAGGTGCTGCCAAACCTGATGATCTGAAATTGATACTTGGGACATGGTAGAAGCAGAGAACTGACTTCTGCAAATTATCCTCAGACAGACAGACACACACACACAACAAATAAATGTAACTGAAGTTTTTGTCTTATTGTTTTACACTGACTCTCCTCCCTCCACCTCCCCAGTGTTGCGCCTCACGGGCTGTGCCCCCATGCCCCTTTTATGTAGCAAACCCAGGGCTTCACTGGTGCCAGTCAAGACCCTGCCAGCTAAGCTACATCCCCAGGCCCTTAACCCCAATTCTGGAGATCATTAAAGTGACCGTATCTCCTTTTTGAAAGTCTGAAATGAGTCTCAGCTTGTGAAGGCACTGGTGGCTTTCTGGGGCTCTGAGGGGGGAATTTGGAACTGTCAGAAACGTTTAAGCAGTAAACTGTTGTGGGTCGGGGACACGGCTAAGCCTGCGTTCGATCCCAGGACCCAGCAGAGGGAGGAGAGATGGGGACTCCTGCGAGTCACCCTCGGATTGTCAGTGCACACTGTGGCAAGCGTGTGCTGACACACCCACTAAATTATAATAAATGTAATTTTTAAAAAACAAATGAAGTGCTGTGAATACAAAAAGGGGTTCATTTTGTTGAGGGAAGATTACAGAATGGGCAGTCGCTGGCAAGCTGCGTCAGATTGGCAGAGTCCGTCAGATGGCAAACAGTCGTGAGGAAATTACCTCAGGGCTTAGGCAGGTCACCAGGGTCCTGAAGAGTGCAGGAGCAAGGATCAAGTGTGGCAGATGCTCAGGGAATGATGAAGGAAGGATGCCCTGGTGCAAGGACCAGGTGATGCTTGGTGTCATGTTCGGCCTTCGCCTCCCTGGAAACAGCCTGAGACTCTGAAAGCAGCACACAGGGAACCACACGCACTCCTCTCAGAAACACCTGTATGGGCATGAGCCGCGCCAGTTTGGGCAGTAAGAAAGGTTCACCATGGCCAGGCGGTGGTGGCACACACCTTTAATCCCAGTAGTCAGGAGAGAGAGGCAGGCAGATCTGTTAGTTCAGGGCCAGCCTGGTCTACAAGAGCTAGTTCCAGGACAGGCTCCAAAGCTACAGAGAAACCCTGTCTTGAAAAACCAAAAACATAAAATAAAATAAAATAAAATAAAATAAAATAAAATAAAATAAAATAAAATGAAAGGCTCACCATGATGGGATATAATAGAAGCCTCAGATAAACTTAGGGGAGCTCAAGAGTTGCTGGGATCCTTCAGAGTTGTCCCAGAGCTGGGTGAGGAGAAGAGGCTTGCCTCCATTCATAATGCGGTCACTAGATACAAACTGTCCCCAGAAGATGACCATTCCTGAAGAAATAGTGGCTGAGCTGTCAGCTGTCAATCTCCTAGTAAGTAGTAGAGGAAATGCTTCTGACCTGAGCTGGAGTGGAATGGACAGGGGTGGAGTGGACGGGGATGGGGTGGAGTGGACAGGGGTGGAGTGAGTGGGGATGGGGTGGATGGGGACGGAGTGGTCAGGGGTGGAGTGGACAGGAGTAGAGTGGA
>NC_022012.1:86499337-86502555 GCF_000317375.1 Microtus ochrogaster
GGGTGGAGTGGACAGGGGTGGAGTGGACAGGAGTGGAGTGGACAGGCCGCTGTCCCGTCTTTGAGGCCACTGCAGGATGGTAACTTGCCAGTAACTCCACACAGCTGCCTCCTTTGTGAGTGAGTGGAGACAAGAGGAGACCCCACCATGGTTGAAGGATGGAGCCATGGACCACAATGCAGTGTTGCTCAGTCTTCTGTGTGCTGGGGACAGGCAGCAGATCCTTTACCAGTCACCATGCTTCTGTGTCACGATGCTAAAATGAGCAAAGCTCTGCCAGGAAACAGGAGGCAGCCTCCGGCTAAGAAACTCCCACACCCTCTGCATGAGCTTGGAGCATGCTTGGCATGAGTCCTCTTACTGATTTCTTTCAATCATCTAGAAATACGTTTCATGGGCAAGGCGGTGGTGGCACATGTGTTTAATCCCAGCCCTTGGGAGGCAGAGGCAGGCAGATCTCTGTGAGTTCGAGTTCAGCGTAGTCTACAAGAGGGAGTACCAGGATAGCCAAGGCTATACAAAGAAACCTTGTCTCGGATAAAAAAAAAGACATTTCATGGCCCAGATGGGGAAACTGAGGCCAAGGAGAAAAGCAGCAGTATGTTCAGGCTCCCCACGGAGTAAGGGGAGCCTGTCACACTAGGTGCAAATTTTCTGTGTGTGTGTGTGTGTGTGTGTGTGTGTGTGTGTGTAAAGGTGGGTGTGTGGCAGATATGTGCACATGTGTGTGGATGCAGAGGGCAGTATCAGGTGTCTTCATGAATGGCTCTCCATGTTTTCATGTGTTTCTTTGTGAGATGGGGTCTCCCCCTGGCCCTGGAGCTTGCAGATCCTGCTAGACTGGGCAGCAAGTCTCCTGCAGTCCCTGCTGCCACCACTTTGGGATGACAAGTACATGCCACCATGCCTGGCTTCTTAAAAACTGTGAGAGTTCTAGGGATGCCACTTGGGTCTTTGTGCACTGCAAGCGTTTTACCACCTGATAGCCACTTTAGGGCCAAAATTTCCTCTTTTTGTTTGTTTTTGTTGTTGCTGTTTTATACTTGGCTTCTCTGTGTAGCCCTGGCTGTCCTGGAACTAGATTGTGAACCAGGTTGTCCTTGAACTCAGAGATCTGCCTGTTTCTGCCTCCCTGCCTCCCGAGTGCTAGGATTAAAGACTTGTGCTACCACTGCACAGCAAGTCAAAGCTTTCTAAGAAAACAAATAAGAGCTACTCCTAAACCAGGCTGTGGTGGCGCACGCTTTTGATCCCAGGACTTGGGAGGCAGAGGCAGGCAGATCTCTGAATTTGAGGCCAGCCTGGTCTACAGAGGGAGTTCCAGGATAGCCAGGGCTACATAGAGAGACCTTGCCTAGAAAAAAACAAAAGGAGAAAAGAAAAGTCTGGACAAAGCCTATATAGCCTTCTCCTGCTATCTTTTAGATAGGTGCGGGATGCAAGTACATGTTTATGGGGTACAGTGTGAGAATCCAACATGTGACTACAGTGTGTAATGAATCATATCTGAGGAGGCAAAGCCTGATTGCTGCATGTCATTTCCTAGAGGGAGAAAGCAAAATTTCACACCTATATACACACAAAGTCAGGAGCCGCTCCAACCTCTATGTGCCCTCACCTCCTAGTGCCCAACACAAGGGCTCCTCTTGGCCCTTTTGGGCCTTTAGCTTTCCATTTCTCTCTGTCTCTTTCTCTATCTCCCTCGTGTGTGTGTGTCTATGCATGCCCACGCGTACACACATGTGCCATGGCACAGATAAGGAGGTTGGAGAACACCTTTTGGGAATCAGTTCTGCTTTCCACCATGTGGATCCCAGAGATTAAACTCAGGTCACCAAGCTTAGTGGCAAGCACCTTTGCCAGTTGCGCCATTTGCGCCATCTTGCCAGCCCCCACATGGAGAATTTAACAGTTAACTCATCCATTCTTCTCTTGGACTTACAGCACGTGGCTAAACCTCTGGTGGGCCAAGAACTCCAACTCCCACCCATACCAGAAGAGCACACAGAGACACGGTCAGGAACAAAGGCTTAGCGCGGCTGAATACGCGACTTTATTTTGTTTTCCATAAATTTCTCAAATTTTCCTGTTGAAGCTACTCTTCAGAAAATAAACTTCTAGAAATGTGTTCTTAATAAAGGCAGCAGGTGCTACAATGTGCACACTTAACAGAAGCATTATAACCAGGTATCTCTCCAGATTGGCTCTTATTTTGGGAGGGATCTGCTCTCACAAACTATTGGAGTTTTCACTCAATTCTGAGCAGTTAAGCTATGGAGCTGGATGTGAGGCTCACATCTATAATCCCAGCACATGAGGACTGGGAGAAGTCAGAGCCAGCTTGGCTACACACTGAATCCTAGGGCAGATTATGCTCCCGGTGAGGCTGTCTAAGAAACAAAACAAGGGGCTGGAGAGATGGCTCAGCAGTTAAGAGCACTGCCTGCTCTTCCAGAGGTCCTGAGTTCAATTCCCAGCATCTACAGGACAGCTCACAGGCATCTGTAACTCCAGTTCCAGGGGATCAAACACCCTTTTCTGGCCTCTGCAGGCACCAGGTACACATGTGGTACACAGATATACATGCAGGCAAACACCATACATGTAAAATAACTGGGAAGACTTTAAATTACTTGAGTAAAAACAGACTTAGCAAATTATCTTAATGATGTAACATGATAAATTATAACATGATAAATTATTAAAATATTATAAGAGTAACTGTTCTAACCCCGGCTGTCCGGGAATTCCCTCTGTAGACCAGGCTGGACTCGAACTTGGAGCTCGCCTCCCTTTGCCTCCTGAGATCTGGGATTAAAGGAGTGTGCCACCACCGCCCAGCACAACTTTATAATTTAATAGCTATCTTAACACCCACTAGTAATGACTTTTTTTGTTTTTGTTTTTTGAGATAGGGTTTTTCTGTAGCTTTGGAGCCTGTCCTGGGAACTAGCTCTTGTACACCAGGCTGGCCTCAAACTCAAAGAAGAGCCTGCCTCTCCCTCCTGAGTGTTGGGATTAAAGGCGTGCGCCACCACCGCCCGGCTCAATAATGACTTTTCTATCCTTATCTCAATAGATATTGTCATACTTCATTAATATACCATCTTCCTTCCTTCCTTCCTTCCTTCCTTCCTTCCTTCCTTCCTTCCTTCCTTCTTTCCTTCCTTTTTTCCTTCCTTCCTTCCTTCCTTCCTTCCTTCCTTCCTTCCTTCCTT
>NC_022012.1:86502655-86505739 GCF_000317375.1 Microtus ochrogaster
GCCTCTGCCTCCCAAGTACTGGGATTAAAGGTGTGTGCTACCACCACCTGGCTCATAAAACTCATGGTTTTTGGTTTTGTTAATGTTTTTGTTTTTCAAAACAGGGTTTCTCTGTATAGCCTTGGTTATCCTGGAATTAAATTCATATACCAGGCTGACTTCAAACTTGGAGATCCTCCTGCCTCTGCCTCCCAATTGCTGAGATAAAAAACACTTGCCACCATGATCACATTAAAAAAGAGAGAGAAAGATGAATTTAGGGTACTCAGAAGAGCCTTTCAGAGCTAAACATTGGGGTTTTGCTTGGATTTGGGTTTGGTATTATCCAGGTAATCCTTGAATCTAAGATCCCTTGGTCTCAGCCACAGAGCAGATAAGATTACAAGGGCATTTCACCCCCTACCCTGATTTGAATAACCACCACCTGTCATAATTAAAACATAGATCAGTGCCAGGCCTGGTGGCGCACGCCTTTAATCCCAGCGTTCGGGAGGCAAAGGCAGGCAAATCTCTGTGAGTTTGAAGTCAGCCAAAGATACACAGAGAAACCCTGTCTTAAAAAAACAAAAACAAATATATATATTTGCATATATATATGCAAGCCAAGCTGCATGTGGATTTTAACAGGTATGTTCTAACTGCCTTTTTCAAGCGGAGACAGGATCATCTGAATGCCTCATCACCTTCATGTATAGCCAGGCATCAATGAACAACCCTCTATAGCAAAAGAACCATGACCTAAAATCCTTATTTCTCTATACATCTGTCTTCATGGAGTACCACTGGAAAAACACCAGGACAACAGCAAGCCAAAGTCATCAAGACAGTTCTACAAAAACTGGAGATTCATTCAAAGGCTCGTTTCCACGGCGGAAGAGTGATTTCCTCCACCCATCGGGCTCTGGCTCTCTCTGGAGAGTCCCCTAGCAGGGGAGGCTGGGAAGAGGGGACATGTCTTCAGTGCAATCTACAAGCCCACTGGAACTGGACAGGCCTCCCCAGGTTCCCCTCTCCCTGTAGGCAAACCTGGTGTGTGAACAAACTCAGACCAGCTAAACACATTTCGGACTGCACTTCTCCAAGGAAAGAGGAAGAGCCACCTGCAGAGTGAGAAGCTAGCCCTCCATGAGTTTTGCTTGTTTGCTTTCCTCAGACACCTGCTCGGGGCACCCTTGCTGAAAACAAGGTGGGCTAGCGCTGGCTGTGGAGAGCTTGTTAATGTCATGCTACCCCGTTCACGTGGTTACAAAGCGTCCCGGAGGTCATGATCCACAGTGGACTGCGTGTAAGAGGAGCTGGGGGTGTCAGCTGAGTAGATCTGAAGAAAGTCACAGTATTGGCAGAGCACAAGAGGACCCCGGCACGTTCTGAAGAGATGGGCGATGTACTTTCGGAATTTCTCCCCGAGAAAGAAGTAAATGACGGGGTTGAGGCAGCAGTGGATGAAGGCCAGGGCCTCTGTGGCCTGGATGGCATAGTCTAGGTGCCTCTGCAAGGTGCAGTCCTGAAGGACCTCAAGCTCCACCAGGGTCTCCAGGAAAAGCACCACGTTGTACGGCGTCCAGAAGCCGAGGAAGAGGACCACCACAGCAAAGATCATCCTGACTGCCCTGCTCTTCTTCTCATTCTTGCAATGTTGCAGGGTCCGAATGATCATGGAATAACAGAACAGCATGATCCCCAGCGGGATGACCAGCCCCAGGACGTTGATCTCCAGGGAGCTGAGGACCTTCCAGGTGGTCAAGCTGACTGAGTACTTGGTCTTGCAGTACGTGTGATTGTGCTCTGTGTAGCAAGTGCTGAACAAGAGGCCTGGAAGGGAGGCGAACACAGCCACTGACCACGTGATCAAGCTGGTGATGACCCCATAGGTCAGAGTCCTCGCTTTCAAGGAAAACACCGCGTGCACGATGGCCAGGTACCTATCGATGCTCATGAGCATGATGAAGAAGATGCCGCTGTAAAAGCTCACCAGGTACATCCATGACACAATCTTGCACAGACCCAATCCAAAAACCCACTGGTCAGCGGCGTAGTAGGCCCAGAACGGGAGCGAAAGAACAAACAGCAGATCTGAGATGGCGAGGTTCAGCAGGTACACGTCGGTCATGGACTTGAGTCTCTTGTACTTGAACAACACCAGAACTACAACAGAGTTTCCAAACAGACCCAACAGAAAGACCAAGGAATAAAGAGGAGGCAGGAAGAGCTCCCCAAAGGCCTTGATACCTTCCTTGGTGCAAGGTTTGGGAATGTTTCCGTCGTGGTAGTAATAACTGTACACGTTTTCATCCTGGGTGGTGGTGTCTGCTACATCCGTGGGTTTCATCTTCAGGATCTATGGGCTCCGGGTACAAGCAGAAGAAGCCAATGAAAAGAAGAAATGAGATGCCTGGAAGAATGAAAAGAAATCAAAAGATTGCATAATGCTAGGAACAGCTGTACATGATGCTGCCCCAAATTGTACACCCTGTCCAGAAGGGACTACAAGGTCAGAGAAAATCACCTCTACCTTGGGAGTCAGCCAGAAGCGTTCACCTCCTGGACTTCTTTCTCTCTCTCTGCTGGGAAGCTCATTTCCCTCAGGGATAAGTAAGGATTGGACTTCTCCCTCGAGGTGGTACGGTTTAAAATGTTCTCTGGCCAGTGGGATGTCCCAGCAGGTAGAGGCACTTGCCACTGAGGTGAAGGAAGAGACCTGACTCTCAAGAAAGCTGTCTTCTGGCATAAATGCACCCCCCACACACATACACAATAAATGTAAAAGAATAAAAGGAAGCAGGGCACGGTGACGCTTGCTTTTAATTCCAGCATTCAGGAGGCAGAGACAGAGCTCTGTAAATTTGAGGTCAACCTTGTCTACACAGAGGGTTCCGGGCCGGCCAGGGCTAGATAGATAGACCTTGTCTCAAAAATAAACAAGGAGCTAAAGGGGCTGGAGAGGTGACTTAGTGGTTAAACTGGTTGTGGCAGGGCAGTGGTAGCGGACACCTTTAATCCCAGCACCCAGAGGTAGGTAGATCTCTGTGAGTTCAAGGCCAGCCTGGTCTACAGAGCTAGTTCCAGGACAGCCAGGGTTACACA
>NC_022012.1:86505839-86506666 GCF_000317375.1 Microtus ochrogaster
CAAATAAGTAAACAAAGCATAAAAATGAATAGGTAAAATGGTGGATACAGAGATTAAAACATTTTTTTTTTGCAGTTATTTGCACAAAATACTCACCTGAGCATGGCGGGACTAAGCAGCTTTCTGACCCAGGACCACCCCCTACTTCCTGATCTCTGTTTCTCTGGCTCCCTGGCAGTCCCTACAAAATCCTTCTCATTTTGTTCAGGAATTCACATCTAATCCCTCCCCTTGTCTTCATTACTACATGCCTGAACCTTACAGTGCTCCTCTGTACATGTCTGTGTGCCATGTAGACATACGTGTACACATCATCTCTGCCTGCGTTTATGGGGCCAGAGGGTTTTTCTCTGTCGCCTTCCACCTTCTCTTTTTGAGACACAGTCTCATCTCTGAACCCGAAGCTCTCTGTTCTGGGTAGACAGGCTAGCCAAGGAGCCCCCAGGTGCCCATCTCCACCCTGCAAGGTTAGGGCTACAGGCATGCGCCACCACACCTGGCTTTTGCTTACCTGCTGGAGATCTGAACTCGGGGCCTTGTGCCCACTGAACCACCTCCCTAGCCCCTGCCCTGGTATTTCTCAACAAAGATTTTGTTCATTTGTTTTTCTTGGAAAGGCACATTGAAGATTTGCTGCATGGCAGGGTCTCCTGAGAGAAGTCAGTCAGTGACTAACAGCGTTTCACTAGTGAAAATGGAAGGGAGAAACAAAACAGGAACGAGGATAGTCTCAGAAAAGCAAACAAAAAAAGGTCAGCCCGGCACAGCGGCTCCTGCCAGCACTTGAGAGGCAGGGGCAGGAAGACCAGAAGTTCAAGGCCAGCCTC
>NC_022012.1:86507636-86512523 GCF_000317375.1 Microtus ochrogaster
GACAGCTCAGCAAATGTAGACACTTGCCATCAAGCCCGAGTCTAATCTCCTGGTTCCACACGGTAGAAGAAAACAGTCCTCTGTAGCAGATCATTCTCTGCGCTCCACACAAGCACCCTGGCAAGCGTGTACACACATATAAACATGTACACACCATATATAAGTAAATGTAATCAAATAATCTCTTTTTTAATTTTTTAATTATTTATTTTAGTTACCTGTATGTGGGTATGTGCACATGAATGCCGGTGCCCATGGAGGTCAGAGGTGTGAGACTCCCCTGGAGCTGGTATGACAGGCAGTTGTGAGCCACCTCATGTGAGTGGTAGGAATTGAACTCAGGACCTCAGGAATAGCAGTGTGTGCTCTGAACCACTGAGCCATCTCCCCAGCCCTCAAATACATCTTAAAAGAAAAGTAATACATAAGTAAATAACTTGCTTACAGTTCTGTAATCCCATGTGTGTGGCATTGCTTGACTTGTTAGTAGAAGCAGAAAGTTAGCAATCCTAGGGAAAGTTTCAGTTTTGGGGGCAGAGCCGAGTCTACGTGAAAGCCTGGCTAAGGAAGCCTTGGGAGGCACGCAAGCAGGTAGGAAGTGCAAACACTCCAGGATATAGGCCAGCGAACACCAACAAGAACAGAAGACTGAGTGTGGGGTTGGAGGAACAGCTCAGTGACTAAGATCACTTGCTGCTCTTGCAGAGGACCTGGGTTCAATTCCTAGCATCCATAGGGTGGCTCACAGTCAGCTATAACCCCAATTCCAGGTGCTCCAAAGCCCTCATCTTATGACTTCCATAGGCACAGGCACACTTATGGGACACTTACACATAGGAAGGGAAAACACTCTTACATAGAAAATAAATCTTAAAAAATAAATAAAAACACCTGGATGTTGGGCTGGAGCAGGTACCTGTTCATGCTGCTCGTACACCTGCAATAAGATAGCCACAGAGCCCACAAATGTCCCATCTCCACTTACCTTGCTCTTTTGAGTGTGGTCCTGGAGACGGTCTGTGAGGCAATACCAGGATCCCTAAAGCAGCTCAGGTACTTTGAAGGGTTTGTGACTTCCTGTGACATACCAGCTCTTCCCTTACCCCTATGAGGCTTCGTAACAAAAGGAAGAAGTAAAAAGAAAAGAGAGAAAAAAAAACCCTGTGTGACTCATTTCCCCAAACTCAAAGGTAGGGTGGTATGGTTCGTTCTGTGGGAAGGGAGAAAAATGAAAAGAAAAGCTGGGTGCAGTGCGCATGCCTTTAATCCCAGCACTTTGGAGGGGGAGGCAGGAGGTTTAGGAGCCCAAGGTTTTCCTTGGCTACATAGCACATTTAAGGCTAACCTGAGCTACATGTGATCATGCCTCAAAACAGAAGGGAAAGGAGGGAGGGAGAGAGGGAAGGAAGGGAGGGAGGGAAGGAGGGGGGATAAAAAGAAAATATTCTAAAGCTTTTTTCGTTTTTCTACTTTTAAAGCTTTTTAAATTTTAAAATGTATTTCTGGTGACTGGGGGAGGTAGAGAATTGACAATGTGATCAAGGCCCCCAGTGCCACACAGAGACTGCCTGGGCGGTGTTGACACACAGAGACTGCCCGGGCGGTGGTGGCGCACGTCTTTAATCCCAGCACTCAGGAGGCAGAGGCAGGCGGATCTCTGTGAGTTCGAGGCCAGCCTGGTCTACATGAGCTAGTTCCAGGACTATTATTTCCCTCTTGCAAATATGCAAGGCAAACAGGAAAACCTGGAAAGCAGAGTCAGGTGGCTCTCTGTGAGTTCAAGGCCAGTGTCATCTACATAGTAAGTTCCATGAGAGCTAGGGCTGCAGAGAGAGATTATATTTCAAAAATAATAAATATATATGTATCCATATACATTTAAATGCCAGACAGACACTCGACTGTGTGATGCTCTCCAAATGACTTGGCCTAAATCCCCAGATACTTCTCAGATCTGCCATGGCCAGAGCAAGAAGTGGGGAACGTCTCAGGGCAAAAGGCACTCACGCATATGTAGAGTAGAGGGAAGTTGATCTGTGTCTGTCTGACCTGGAAGGTGGCTTTAATTTAATAAGGAGGCTGGTTGTCCTGGATAAGGGGTCAGGTTGTAGTGATAACTCTGATTCCAGAGGATCCGACACCTCCTCCTGGCCTCTGCGAGCAGGTGCAACACAGATACACATGGAGGCAAACTACCCATCCACCAAAGAAGTAGACAGAGAAATGGTTGAGCCTGCCATGTCCCCCTTAGCCATTCCTGGGTCCCAGCTGCTGCTTCAGTGAACCGTGAGTTGCTCTTGAGACCAAGGGCCGCTTGAGGCCTTTGAGATGGAGCAGTTATTAGTTCAGAGGTAGCCAGTAGTCAGGGCGGTAAGTAAACCATAGTCGGGACAACACTAGTCAGACTAAATGGCTCCATGGCTGTGCTTCTGGATGGGTTCTCAGTACCCAAGTGCCTGTAACTCCAGTTCTACAAGTGGTATACTTACATACATGCAGGCAAAACCCTCATACACGTACAATGAAAATAAATGATTTTTTTTCAGGGGCAGGGGTTCTGGAGTTTGAGACAAGGCCTCACCATGTGGCCTTGGCTACCCTAAAATTGTCTTGCCTGCAGAAGCAATACAAGTACTGGGACTAAAGGCGTGTTCCCCTAAACCTGATGAAAACAAATCTTAAAAACCAACAGTAATAATAAATTAAAAATAAAAAATATGATTGAGTAGGTAACCAGGATGCATTTTTTTTTCACTATGTCCAGATCACATGTGAAGAAATAGGAAACCACAGGGCAGAAGGCTCGTCCCAAGCCAGAGGGGCACACTTAGGCCTACGATCTTGCTCCTGACGTTTTCACAGCCGCTTTAGGCTTGATTTCAAAGAAAGGAGCCCATGGAAGGAACAAAACTCAATGAAAAGCCTGCCCAGGCACCACCACGCCAGGCCTGTGTCTGGCATGGAGCTGTAGCGCCCCCTTGAGGACCAAGTCTGAATCAAACACCAAAGACTTTGAAAATAATTCAGGCTACCGGTGGGAGCAGCATATCTGAACTAGGAAGCCCACCCCCTCAGGCCACCTGGAGACCCTTGGGATTCTGCGGCAGAACCATAGTGGCTTAGTCCAGTGGCTAAACAGCCAGAAACAGCTAGAAGCGAGAGAAATGTGCCAGGCAAGGCTGACAGAGAGAGCTAGAAAAGCAGGTAGGGAGGACTTCCAGGCGAGGTTAGTTAGGCGCCTGTTGACTAGCTAACCAGAGTAACTCAGCACAGGGGCTAACCCTAGCCGTCTACACCTGGGGGATGGTGGGGGTGGGTGGGTGGCTGGAGGAAGGGCTGCTCACAGTGGCACCAGAGCAAGAGGACCTGCCTAAGGGAGAGATTTGGAAAGTGTGTTTTGCTGCTGAGAGGGGAACTGACTGGATCAAGCCAGGGACTCAAAACTGAGTCCAAACTGGACGTGATGACACACGCCTATAATCTGACACTTGGGAAGTAGAGACGTGGGGCGGTGGGGGGGGGGTGTTGGGGACGGGGACGAACGACAGGAGTCCAAGGTCATCCTCAACCAGATATACTAATTCCAGCTAGTGAGATCCAGTCTCAAGAACAAAGAAAAGGAAAAGTAAAAATAGAAACTTTGTAAATGAAAAGCTTAGTAAGTGGAATAAAATACACAATGAGAGGCTGGAGAGGAGGCTCAGCTGTTAGCAACATTTATTGCCTTTAAGGACACAGGTTCGGTTCTCAGCACTCCCATGGTGGTTGCCAACCATCTGTAACTCTAGCCACACAGATGGTGCCAGCCACACATACATGAACAATACGTATCTGCACAGAATAAATCAATCTATTTTTTTTTATTTGAAAGGTTTTTTTTTTCCATTTTACATACCAACCACAGTTCCCTTCCCCTCCCCTCCTCCATCTAATTTTTTTTTAAACAGGTCGCGCTGACTGTGCTGGAACTCAATATGTAGATCAGGCTGGCTTCGAACTAACAGAGATCCTCCTGCCTCTGCCACCCAAGTGCTGAGATGAAAAGCAGATGCTTTAAGGGGGGGAAATAAATGCAATGAAAAGCTGATACCAGCCGTGGTGCTAGAGACTGGGAAAGTAGGGACAGCATGGGAGGGTTCTATCCGTGGAACAAAGTCATAGAGATTTCAGGGGAGAGTCAACGCAACGCACTCAAAAGTCATGACAGCATTTGTTCTATTGGACAGATGCAATGAAGGCTGAGGATGATCGTGTCGCCTCAGCTCGAGTCTAATCCTTGGATGGGGAAGGGCGGAGACAGGGTGACAGATATTTTTTGTTTGGTTAATTTCTGGTTTGTTTGTGTTTTTGAGGTTTCTCTGTGTAGCCCTGGCTGTCCTCAAACTCACAGATCTCCCTCCCTCTGCCTCCCGAGCGCTGGGATGGAGACTGAGGCTCCTCTGCCCAGGTGGCTGCTGGGAGAAGCAGGAGCCGCAAGGGCTACCAGGAGGCACAGGGAAGATGGCCTCCCTTTGTGCTGGGTCCCCTCATTTCCAGGGTGCTCCAGGGTCATACTCTTCATTGAGCCGCATGGGCTTCGACCTGAGCTCTGAGAACTCTCCCGATGGGATGACCTGGGCATCAGTCCAGATCATATCACCGAGAACTCAGCCCTTGCCCCTGGAGAAGGCGTCTGGGGCCAGTTAATGGATGTCCCTGAGCCTCCTTTGTGTGAGATATAGACGAGGACTCTGGCCCACTCCTCCTCACAGGTTCCCCTCAGCACACTGGGCTCTTCCCGGCTCTGACAAAGGTTGGGTTGGCCCTTCAGCCCCAAATTGGCTGTAGAAACTATAGGGGCCAGCAGATGGCAGCATTTCCCACTTTTCTTTCTTTTTTTTTTTTTTT
>NC_022012.1:86512849-86527493 GCF_000317375.1 Microtus ochrogaster
TTTTGCTTTTTAAAGACAGGGTTTCTCTGTGGCATTGAAGTCTGTCCTGGAACTCGCTCTGTAGACCAGGCTGGCCTAGAACTCAGAGATCCAGAGATCCGCCTGCCTCTGCCTCCCGAGCGCTGAGATTAAAGGTGTGCGCCACCACTGCCCGGCATATGTATGTATGTATGTGAGGTAGCATGCACTAGCCATGGTCCATGTGTAGGGGTCAGAGGACAATTTCTGGGGGATCCTTCTCTCCTCTCACCACGTGCATCCAGAAATTAAACTTAGGTTGTCTGGCTTGGTGGCAGCACTTTTACCTGTGGAGCCATCTTGCCGCCCTCTCTACTTTTCTTCACTGCCGAGGCAGCGCTCCGCGGTAAAGTACATGGCTTGCAGGCTCTGGTCTCTGGGTTCTATTCACACCAGGGAGAAAATAGTGCTCCGTATTTGTGACCCGTTTCCTTGCCTCTCGTCATTATCTCGACTCCATGAATTCCTGGCTTCAGTGATGACTCAGCAGTTAAGAGCATTTGCTGTTCTTCCAGAGGACCTGGGCTGGGCTCCAGCACCCATGATAGGGGACTCACAGCTGCGGCTAACTTCAGCTCTAGGGGGGTGGTGTGTGTGTGTGCATAAACCAATTCCCTCTTCTGGCCTCCATGACTTTTTCTTAAAGATGATTCCTGGTAGGGAGGAGTCCCCCTGTACCCTCAGCATGGCAGGATCTTGAGTCAGAGCTACACAAGGATACCCCGTCTCAAAGATTGCCTGATGGAAGTGAAGTGTGTAGGCTCCCTGCTGGAGCCAAGCCAGACCACTGTTCCACAGCCAGGCACCCCTCATTGTCACTATGCCTACCACCCCCCATTTGGCAATGAAAGAGATGCCAGTGACCATCCTTTTCTTTTCTTTTTGGTTTTTTAAGACACGGTTTTTCTGTAGCTCTGCAATCTGTCCTGGAACTCACTCCGTAGACCAGGGTAGCTTTGAGCTCAGAGATCCACCTGTCTCTGCTTCCTCAGTACTGGGATTAAAGGTGTGCGCCACCACAGCTCAGCTACGCTCAGCTACCAGTGATCATCTTCAGAGAATGTTACAGATTGGAATGGATGAACTCTTTATCACAGCAAACCAGGGCAGGGTTTAGTGGCTTGGGCCAAGTCTTGTTTGTGGTTTACTTAGAAGATAAGGCATTTAAACCCCAAATGAGATAGGTTTAACACATAGTCAGAGGCTACGGGACCTGAAAGATGGGTTTATGCATTAAGGCCACAAGTGGGTGATATATTTACAGTGAGAATCTCCCTCGATTCTGCAGAATGGGATAGACAGGTCAGGAACACAGCTGGAATCAAGTCTTTTCTAGCCTAAGTCAAATCACTGACCTATGAATTAGAACAGAATCTTCCAACTGGATCTTCAACTCCACCTGGTCCCTACCTGCTCTCAGGAGGTCTCTCCAGGAGCTCCCCCCCTACACACACACCTGTCTGTGGTCTCTCCTTCAGGCCTGCCTCTGCCTTTTCACCACCACACTGGGCTCCTCCCGTACCTGACATGGACCACCCTGTTCTGGAATTACTCCATACCTTGAAGCCAACATGCTAAACAGTTTAAGCTCCAAAAAGCTTGCTCTTCAGAACCCTATGGGCTACTGGTGCCAAATGAGGTGCCCCCCCCCATTGCTGTCATGCAATGAACTCATTTCACTCTTTCTAGGATCCTCTCTCCCGATCCAGTCTTCTCCAGGCCACAGCCTCAGCAGAGGGCTTTAGTCAGTCCTTGGCTTGGATCCTGTGTGTCCTGGAGGATGGATGTGAAAACAGAGGTGAGGAACAGCCATGAGAAAGTCTAAGATAAAACGCTGTGTGTGGCCACTGGGATAAAGAATTGAAATAATAACAGATCTCTTCAGTGAAACCCCAGCAAACTACTCCACCCAAGAAGAAGAAATTGTTGTTGGGCCACCTGTCCTAGCTATAGCACTCAGGAGTGCTAATGGGGCATAATGCAATCAATCACATTACAGGACCCAAGAGTCAAGTGTAAATAAAACACCCAACTACAGCACTGCGCAGTGGCTTCTTCATCACAATGTCACACCTCCAAAGGGCTCTTTCCAAACAGTTTCTTCCGGGAATGTCTGTTTTCACACTGGGAGGGGGAACATGTAGAATTACCACCTGGGAAGTTGAGGCAGGAAGATCAAGAGTCCAGGGCAAGGACTGAAAAAGAGAGTTGCAGGGAATCCGACCCCCTCTTCTGGCTTCCTCAGACACCAGGCATGCACGTGGTACAGATGTGTGTGTGTGTGTCCCATTCTGTAATCCCAGCAACAAGAAAACAAGGGTTCCAGCCTCTCCCCATATCCATGTAAAATACTTGGTTCATATGTATTACTGGGTGTTCACTTTTAATTAGGGGTCTGCTACCTGGTGTCATCAATTCAGCCCTTCAGCTCACTGGGCCAGAGACAGTGGAATCACATGGAACTAAACTTTTTAATTTATCATTAAAAAAAAAATCACACACCACACACAAAACAGTATGTGGGGGCACACATGCCACAGCACTTCTGTGGGCCAGGAAAACTTCTATCCCATGGGTCCCAGGAACCAATTCCAGCATTCATCAGGCTTGGTGGCAATCACCTTAACCTGCTGAACCATCCTGTGAGCCTATGAACATCTCTTTCGAAATGCCTCCTCCAACCCATCTCCGGGAACCTCCCACTGTGCCCACTCATGGATGGCAGGGAAATAACAAGACCGGAAGGAGACAGTGAAGGAAGAGGGAAGAGCCAGAAAGGGCACAGGCTCTCCAGAAATGTAGGTGTTCTTTATTTTGGCCACATTAGGCGAGTGGCAAATGACAACAAATTTTAGGAAAAATGCAGAATTCTGTCATATGGGTGATCTCCAGTCCCTGCTTTGAGAAACACAATCAGGGTAAGACTTAGCTCTACTAAGTAAATCCCAAATACACCTTAGAACATGTAGGGCTTGGCTTCAATCTTTAAAAAGTACTTCCTATGTATGGGCATTTTACCTCCATGTAGGTCTGTGTAGCACGGGTGTGCCAGGTGCCCAGAAGAGGGCACTGGATCCTCTGGAGTTGGGAAGCCAGCCTGGGTCCTCTGGCCCCCAAGCAGCAACTGCCAGGAGGGAGTCTCTCACTCTCCTGGGGCTGCAGCTTAGCTCTCAAATGGACCCTCCCCATCACTGCAGGTGGATAAAAGGCCAGTACCCACCAGAAAAGGAAAAAAAAAGAAGGCAGTGGCAGCTGGTGAGTCACACTCTCCCCTCTGGAGAGACATCTGTTGCCCTCCTCCTTTGGGAGTATGAAGGATGGGGTATAAAGCCTGCTTTTTGTTTTAATTTAAATACGGACTCACATAGCCGTGGGGTGTGGGGGGCATGTCACGGTGTGAATGTGGAGGTCAGGGGACAAATTGTGTGAGTTGGTTCTCTGGCTCTACCACCGAGTCATGGGGACCGAACTTGAGTTCTCAGGCTTGGTGGCAAGCATCTTTACCAGCTGAGCCGCCTGCCTGCCTCTAGCCTGTTGTTCTGTTTTCTTTATTTAAAACAATAAACTACCGACACCCAGTTCAGCACATGCGCCCATGCAGTCCCGGAGCAGCCACACCAGGGAGTCATCCTCCTGCCCCCTCCACCAAGGAGGTACACCCACCCATACCTAATCCAGATGGAAAGATCACACAGACACGTTTCACAGGAAGACCCTCTTTATTTGATTAAACAAAAATAAAATAAGCTGCATAGGAACAATTTTAAAGTCCATAGAGACACCGGCTTTGTTTTAAGGCTGCAGTAGCTGATACGTCGCCTTGCTACTTCCCCAGCCTTCTCTGTGGACCACAGAGATACATTCAGAAGCCTGTGAGCTCACAGGAGGTTTGGAACGCTGCTCCACTGGCTCGTCACCTGCTCATTGCCCATCATGCCTGCGGCTGGCAATAATAACATTTAAGGTTTTAAAAGGTAAAAGTCCAAAAGCAGGGGAAGGGACTTGCTCCCCCCCCTAAAAAATTTTAATTAAAAAAAAAGTTTTTTTGCTTTGAGGTTTGGGGATAGTTCCCCTAACGACCCACTGCCTTGATGAGCTCTGAAATGCCACAGCAATTCTAAGTGTGGCAGAGGCAGCTGGAGCCCCAGGTGGGCCAGCAGTGAGGGCTCTGGTGCCAGGGGAGGGATGTTGGCAGAGCTCCTTGTTGTGAGAAGAGACAACATCAGGCAACACTCCTCCAAGAATTCCACCCAGATCTGTAACCATTCTTTAAAAACAAAAACAAACAAACAAAAAAAAGGGAGACCCAACTGAGTCATATATTCTATACTTACTTAAAAATTAAAGTTTCTTTTCTTTTCTTCTTTTTTTGGCTGACCAGGCATGAGAGCTAATGGACAGTATTAAACAAGATCCATAAAAACAAAAACTGAACAACCCTCCCACCCACAACTATATGTAACATGCTAGTTAAACACCGCTAAATCACCCACCCTCACCAGCACTGACGTCAAGGGAAAAGACATTTACCATCCTACAAACAAGAGAGTCCCATAGGTATGAAGAGTCTCCCTCTAGAGGAGGCCAACTACCCAGACTGCTAGAAACATCAAGAACCATTGCAAAGCTGGTTACAGAGAAAAGTAAACGCATTGCTGCCACGAGCGCCAACATTCAGCCAGTGTGCTCTGAGATAGCCTTAAGATACGACCTGAGCTCGTAAGTTAATACAATCATTAAAAGAAGGTCTAAGACCATGCGGATACACAAAAACATTTAGAACCATTGCTGGTTAAAATGACAATGGAAAACAGCCCACGAGGCTGGATCTGTTAACCCGTAAGACCAGTTTTAAAAATAGACATTACTGAGGTATTTCTTCATGGTGACATTTGTTACTCTGGTGGCCTTCAGGATGCTCTCATCCAGGTAGACCCGAAGGCTACCGGGATGTACAGAGGTAGAAGGTTAACAGTACAGCATTTCCTGATAATGTGCTTCTCAAATTTATCAAGTATTTAACAAACAAGAAAGGGAGGGGGGGCACAACAAACGTCAAAGTGTTGCCTTTGGTAGGAAGAACAAATCAAAACAAAGAGCAATGCACCCGCCACCAGCCACTGTAGAGAGGGCTGCACCAGGTGGCAGCCATCCTGCTGGGTGCAGACAGCTACAAATACAATCACAAAGTCAGAGATTCTCATTCCCTTCAAATACCTGGTGCTCCACTAGCCCTTCAGGGTTCACACGGAAAGGGTACGTTTGCAGACACTCCTAACAGGTAAATCAGCTTTCTCTTGAAGAGAAGAGAGACCCAAAGGCCTTTATTCTACTAAAGTTCTCCATTTAGGTCAGAAGCAGTTCCTAATACTGCATGCAAACTGGGTTTGTGGCAGGGGAATGCAAGATTGGTTGAGAACTACTTGGATGAATGACTATACTGACCTTACATCTCTTGTTCAAGTTCAAATATTTCTCTATTGGAAGTCAAGTCTGGGATCCTAAAGGCTGTCTTCAAGGCAGTCTGCCTACTACCCACGGGATCAACACCATCTTCTCAAGACCCACCAGGTGCCGACATGAGGTAGACAACTTTGCCAAAAGTGAGGTAGAAAAATCTAATAAACCAAGCAGTGTGGCAATAAGATCTAATAAAACCAACAGGGCACTGTGTCCTGTGACCCTGGCCCAAACGAAGCCAGAGAAAGCCCTTGAATATCAGGAGGCTCCAACCCTACCTGATGTGCACAGGTGATATGTCAACCTCATTTACAGTCCCAGACTGTCAGAACCTCGGCAGCAGAGGGATGTTCTAAATACATACATTTTGGCACCAGAGTGAGTGAGTGAGTGTGTGTGTGTGCGCGCGCGCACGAGCGCGTATACACATTTCTTAAACAACAGGAAAAACAGGCCTATAAACTTTGGCATACATTTACTACCTACCAGAATACAGCAACCCTAGAACCTCCCAAACCCAAAAGACAACAAACACAAACAGTACTGTGCTGCTTGCTGCTTCAAGCCTAAAAGACTTCCCAACTCAAACAACTAAGCTTTGGCTTAACTACAGTGACACAGACTGAGCCATTCACCTCAGAGTACCTGCATCCTGGCAGCTTCTTTGGCCCAACACTAAGCACGTTCTGTTTAGGGTACCCTTGTATGTTTCCCCAGATAAGTTAGACTTAAAAAGGGTATTAATTAAGGAGTTCTGTGCACCTGGGGGGGGGGGGGGGACGACAGCCCAGACAACTGGGCTCCATGCAAAATTTAGGAATCACCTGCCAGCCACAGCAGTACACAGGATTGGAGACCGGCAGGGTAGCTTCATGAACAAACCGAGAGATTCGTGATGATTGTGGAATGTTAAACAGGTGGCAACCAGGGGTTTAATACTCACCAGGGACCTCCCAATGCCCACCTTCTCCAGCCTGCCCCCCTGGAACAGGGCAGATCTCCATGGGGACCACTGCCTGTCTGTCCCTCATCGCCGACAAAAGTCTCCTTTCACTCACAGCACTCAGGACCTGGTCTCTTTCCTGTCGTACCCACGCATCGCCTCAGAATGGCAGCAGGTGTGCGCAGGAATGCACGTGGCGAACTCACACTAGGGTGCACCAAACATGGCTTGCGTCATAAGGAACAGTCCACGTTATAACACGCTCCAAAGTGCTTAGCACCAATTCCCCCACAGGCCAGGAGTAGATCTCAGGTGACCACAAATGGCCACTTGTTTTAAAAACAAAAGCTCTCCAAGCGTGGCCATGTTCTTAGAAGGCAGCCATATTCCATTCTGGATACAAAAAGCTAACGAGCCACATACCTCTAAGGACACTCCCACTTTGCCCTAAGCCTTCACTGGCCTATCTACTTACTACTCTTTAAGACCTGACATTTCAACCCCAAGGTGGAAACCCAGGCTGAGTGATCCAATCCTAAGTATAATATCAAATATTTTTGTCGTAATTCACCCAGAAATTTCCCCACCGTACAGCTGATACTCCTGACAGGCAAGCTGTGAAAAGGATCGGAAAAAACTGAAACAGCACGGAAAGACAGCTTCTCCCTGGCCACGATTAAAATCGGGTTTCTAAGAATGCTGCCAAGACTCGTCTCTTCGCCTGGAATCTTCGTGAAGGACGAAAAGTCGATTGTGTTGAGTGTTTAGGGGTAGATGTTGGGCAGACTGGGGGGAAGGAGCCTCCTCCTGGGTATCTGTCCTATAAAAGCCAGTGTAACACTGGGGGGGGGGGCCGCACAATAAAGACTAAAGGCGTATGAACTGGGGAAGGATCCACTTATTAAATTTCAAAACAGGAGCTTGTGCCGAGTACGCTCTCCTCCGTGCTCCTTCCTCTCCGCCATCCCAGGAACCTAGAAATGGGGAGTCAGCAGCGGAAGCTACTTTCAGGGTTCCTTGATTGTATACCACTCTCCCTGATCGCTTTCCCCATTTGGGTCGCTCAGAAACCCTGAAATTATAAGTCCTGTGAATGAACACCATAGTCCATACTGGCAAGTTAAATGTCCCAAAGCAATTTGATTGACCCATCACACAACTTCCCATCATCACCTTCTCCTTGGGATGACAGAAAGAAAATTGCTCCATTTATTAACTTTCTCTTTTAAAACCAAATCCATTCTGGGCAGAAACTGATCATCTGGTCTGTTTCGGGCAGGAGCTTTCGGTCCTCAGCCAGCGATGGGAGAGCCCCCTTTCCGAATCAGATCTGATTTCAGTAGTGAGGAACAGAGGCACGACCAGGTCTTCGTCCTGAGACAGACAGTGGCAAAAAGACCCATCCAATCTGTAGTTTACCACAAAACAGTCCCTACGTGGCACAGGAGCCACACACCCCCACGTTTCTATTCTTTGGTACAGGTTTTTAAAAGGATATATATTGTGTCCTGCACTTTGGGTTGGGGGGGGATTTGGTTTACAAATGCTTTACATTCAAAGGCCTTTGGGGGAGGGAGCGGGGTTCACGTTAACCTTTAGGTCTGACTCCACTCAGGTACAAGGATCCTGAGAAAGAGACCTGAGCCAAGGGGGTGGGGATGGGGTGCTCCTACTTGTCATTCAAACATTCTTCTATATTCCCTGAACTTCCAAAGCAGGAAAAAAATTGTGCTTTTTCAAATAAATGTTTATCCCTTTGCCTACTACACACTCTTGCAGAACGCTCACTCTTGTGACGCCCCCCCCCAACAGTCCCTGATGTAGGGGTGCCTCACTTCCCCAGCATCCCCAACTTCTGTGGCACCGTGGCCCACATTTGAAAAACCCCTCTGAGAACAAGGTCAACTTATTTGCTTATACCTAAGTCTTTATAAACAACAAAACACAGAAACTTGAGAACACTTTTAACCGAGAGAGTCCTGAGCTAAACCTATCTTAGAAAGCAAACTGGGAAGAAAAGTTTCCCTGGGATGCCACGTATCAAATCCAACCCCCCTCCCCCCCAAGGCGAAGATGGCTTTGAAACACACACACGCATGCGCACACGCGCGCACACACATACACACACACATACACGAGCGCCCTTCCTTAGCAGAAACAAAGACCAGACACCTAAAACACGAATGGTCTGCTTTTCTTGGCGAGCAAGCCACAGCCATCCTAGGGATGAATATGTTAGACTCTGAGGTAACCCAAGAACAGAGGAAATCTCTGTTGCAGCATGGGGAAAAAAAAAAAATCAAACCAAACAACCTAACCCCACACATACACAGTATTCTCAAGAACACAAATACACTAGAATTATGAATTTTAAATCCTATCTTTCCAACATCTTATACTTAGTAGTTTTTTTTTTTGGGGGGGGGAGGTTTCCTTGGCTCAATCTACAAAATGCACCCCACCCTATTCTTCCAGTGCCCTCAAGGTTGCAGAAGTGCTGGCCTGTGCATTCCACACCCTCAAGAGGGAAGGGACTGTGAGCTCCGTGGAGGAGCAGAGGGTCGCTAGAAAGACATGCAAAGATCTGAGGTAGATAGAAATTACCACTTCACAGGCTCAATCCCTGCACAAGAGAATACATTCAACTGTAAAAAAAAAAAAAATGAAAAGAAAAAAAAGATGAGGTAGGACTTAAGCAATGTTGTACTTCTGTTTTCTTTAAAAAAAAAAATAATAAAAAAGGGGAGAAAAAGAAATATCCCTGAGACAATTTCTTCTTTGTTATTCAAAGAGAGAGAGAGAGAGAGAGAGAGAGAGAGAGAGAGAGAGAGAGACACGCACCACACGCACACCCTAAACACAGAAACCCAGAAGATGCGATTAGAAGATGAGGATTCGATTGTTGCCAAAGTCCACCACGACGATCAATCCATCCGGGGTGACCGCGATACCTGAGGGGCGGTCCATCTGCCCGAAGCCACTGCCTTGAGCACCAAACTTGCACAAGAAGTTGCCATTGGCCTCAAACATCTGCACCCGGTGATTTCTGGAATCGGCCACAATGATTCGACCTTCCTGGTCCACAGCTACGCCCTGTGGTCGGAGGAACTGTCCATTGTTGCTGCCCTCTGAGCCCAAGAAGCGTGCTGATTGGCAATCAGGATGAATGACCAGAAGCCGGTGGTTGTTGAAATCAGTGACGACCAAGTGACCCTCGTGGTTGAAAGCCACACCCCGTGGAGAGTCAAAGTGCTTCCAGAGAGCCCCCTCGAAGCCATACTTATTCAGGAAGACCCCATCAGGCCCAAACAGCTGGATGCGGTGGTTCCTGGTGTCTGAAACCAGGATCTTGCCCTCAGAATTGACAGCTACATCCCAAGGGTAGTTAAACTGCCCATTCTTGGTTCCTTTCTCACCAAACTTGAGGAGGAACTGGCCCTCAAAGGTAAAGATCTGGATGCGGTGATTGTCTTTGTCAGCCACTACGATCCTGCGGGAGGCATCACAGGCCACCCCGGCTGGCCGGTCAAACTGCCCAGGCCGGGAACCTAGGGTACCAAACTTGTGGTGGAAGGAGCCGCAGGGCTTGAACACCTGGATGCGGTTATTGCTGCGGTCGGCCACGATGATGTAGCCCTCCTTATCCACACTCACGCCCCAGGGCCTGCAGAGCTTGCCCTCGCTGTCGCCCTCGCTGCCGAAGCTCAGCCCGGGGAGCCCGATGCCTACATAGCTGCGGCCGGACTTGACCACTACCTTGAAGGGGCTGTTCTCTATATGCTGGTTGCACAAGGTCACTGACACCAGGTGCTCCCCTTCCAGCTGGGGCCTGTAGCTCACCACGTAAGTCCCATTCTGCTGATCACTCACTTCTGCACCAAAAAGGTTGCCATCGGGACCCAGGACCACAGCTGACATGAGGTCACCTCCCGAGAGGCGAGGCTCACCATCATGGTCATAGCCCACCACAGTGAAGGAGGCTACTTTGCCCTGAAGGGCTCGCTTAATGCCATCTCCTGTGGCCTTCGTGAGTGGGGCAAAGGCCCCGCTGCTGACAAAGCCAAAAGACTTGAGAGCAAGATACAAGGCCTGGTCGGGGGGTGTGAACATAACTCGATCATCTTCTTGGGGCTGCAGGAGACTGCGGATGGTCTTGAGCTCCTGCACCTGGGCAAGCATCCGGTCTCGGGCCAGCAGGATATCCAAGGCTCGGCCCTCTTCCAGGACCTGCTGGACGGCACTGACGGTGCTATCCAGCTTATTGAGGTTTTGACGAAGCTTCTCTACCTGCAGGTATAGAGATTTAGCCTTCACCTGCCTTATCTTCTCCACCTGGACAGGGAGACAGGAAGCAAGGACAGACTTAGATCCAAGCACAGAGAATGTGTGAGAAATCTACGCTGGGCCTGGAGGAATTTAGGCACAAAAACCTAAATTATGCAGAAATAGATTTTATCTGACGAAACAGAATGGATTTCCCCCTTACTCTTTGCCTTCACATGGTCCCAGTTCCCAGGTCTAAGTAAGTTGTCCCTCACCCCGAGAAGTGACTCAATTTACAGGCCTGCCCTAGCATCAAGATTTTCTCTGGGCTAGGAAAGGCCAATGAAACTTTTCTGAGGTCTAGATTTAAAAATAAGCGAATGTGATTGTTTTAATTATGTGTGAAAGAGCCAGATCACCTGAAACTGGAAATTACAAACAGTTGTGAGCTGCCGTGTGGGTGTTGGTTAATAACTGAACCTGGGTCCTCTGGAAGAGCAGCCAGGACACTCAACTGATGAGCCATTATCTCTCCAGCCCTGGATCTCCTGAGTTGAACTAACTGGAGATGACCCACCCAGAAAGCACCGCCACACACATTCATATCTCTCTGCTCTGGAATGTGGGTGTCACGTGACTAGGCGCTTCTCCATGACAATGGACTATAAAACATAGAATAAACTCTCCTGTCAGGGTATTTTATTGCAACAACAGAAATGAGAATAGAACACACACACACCAAACACAATAAAAAGGACGGATGAGGTGGAAGCATCCGCGAAACAAGGAAGTTTATTTAAGAACAGGGATTCTAGGTAAGTAGAAATGATCTTGTAGCACACAGGATGGCATCTTCAAATCCCCCCACCAAAACAAACAAACAGAAAAAAAATCACTGTACGGTTGGACACACTGACACCCGCACTTGGGAGACAGAGGAAGGTGCATCTCTCTGAGTCTACACAAGTGAGTTCCAGGATGGCAAGGAGGCTATACAGATGCCCCCCACAACTCAAAAAAGAAAAGAGTTCTACAGAGAGCTGGTGGGAAAGAAGAACCAAAACAAGGGCCCAGAACTATCACAGAAATCTTTTCCATCCGGAAATCCAGACATGGATTTGCTGAAGCAGCTCTCATATCCTGACACAGCGTTTCAGGCTATGACTGACTAAGAAGGGGCCGGGGGCTGGAGAGATGACTCACTGGTTAGGACCTACAAGGGTAGGGCCCCAGTTCCGTCCTTGACTGTCTCCCTCTTGTCTGTCTCCTTTCCAGGGCAAGCAACAGAAAACCTGAGCCCTGCTCCATCCTGGCTACTGGGCTCTTCTGAAACGGTTTCTTGTTTTGCTATGTGAGTGACACCTAGCATTCTAAGGACGCCTCCTTCCCAGCTTAGAGCCCGGGCCTCAGATCTGAGATGAGGCTAGACTCGGGGAACCGGCTGGGGTGGGGACATGCGACATGCACCTCCTTACCTTCCATAACAGCTCGCACTCACGCTCTTCCAGGGCCTTCTTATGGCGGGCTGTCACAGCCTTGACCTCTGCCTGGACCACCTTCGCCTTCATCTCCACCTGCTCAGCCACCGTTTGGGCCTGCTCAATGCTCAGCTGGAAAAGCAAACAGAACCTTTAGGTGCTGGAAGGAACCTCGCCTCTCACCCAGGACCGAGCTTCCGTCAGGCCCACGGGGCTTATGCTAGGACAACGTTGCTGGCACCTGCTGAGGTGTAACAGATTTGCTGGTGAGAGCTAGGTCTGTGTCTCGGAAGTGGCACCTCCACTGAGTACAGACTATGATGGGAAGCTGACAACAGAGCAACCATGGTAGGCGGGTTTGTGCGAACACTGGGAAGGACCGTTGGGTAAAAACCTACAGCTCTGGGCTCTCTACAAACTTCAGACTTCTTGGGCTTCCTTTCTGAACCTGAAGGAAATCTTGCAAACCAGGTAAGTCCGTGAGGGGGAGACACGACAGGGAAGGGTGGGAGGATGGACGACGGTTAGTGGCTTCTCCACACATTTACATCAGTTGTCAGTAATCCTCCTAACCCAACAGGAAGCAACGCAATGCGCACTCTGGGAGTATCACCTGATCTAACCTAAGAAAACCATCGATCACACCCTGTAGTCAGGGGCCCTTCATCTTACACCACCAAGCCCCAGTGTATCAGCTGGCTAAATCAGACATATTGTTCATGAAAAATTAATCCAGGAGGCCTGGTGTGTTCGTTAATAATACATGAAGTATCTCAAAAAAGCCGCAAGGATTTCTTTGAGGCACTGAGCAGTTAAATCAGGATTTCGACCCGACTGTCAGAGGAACCCTTTTTAGAGCAGCTGATCCACCCAGGTGGGTACAGAAAACACAAGTCGTACAGCCAGCACGACAGGGAAGCAATGGGCAGGTACCTGCTCGGGCAGAGTGCTCTCTGAATACGAGATGGGAGGTCTTCTGCACCTCAGCCGGTAGGTGTTTTATTAAAGTAGCCCAAGTTCAAATCCCAGCTCCTATTAGTTCTAAGTAGGCATTTACCAATCCTCTCTCGAACCCTGGTGGATGGCTAACATGAGAGAAACCCAAGACAAAACATGCAGAGAAGCAAGCAAAGGTGAGAGCAGAAGAACGTCATTGTTAGTCAGGGTTGAGCTCCTGGCTGATAAAAGAGGTGTGTAAGAAACCGAGGTGGCAGGGATGCGGTGCGGTCGGGAGGCAGGCGGATCTCTGTGAGTTCAAGGCCAGCCTGGTCTACAAGACCTAGTTCCAGTACAGGTTGCAAAGCAACACAAAGAAACTGTCTCAGGAAACAAAATATAAAATAAAACTATTTTTAGAGGGGGCATTAGAGTCCTTAGAAGTGGAGTTACAGATAATTGTGAAAGACCACACAGGTGCAAGGGGTTGAACCCAGGTCCTCTTAAAGAAGCAGTAAGTACTCTTAAACACCAAGTCGTCTCTCTGGCCACTCCATCTTAATTTTTAAAAGGAATGTTATTATTTTAATTATGTGTTTGTGCACACATGTGTGTATGAGCACATGCGTGCAAGTGTCTTTGGAGTTAATCTTAACTAATTAGCCTCTATGAAGTCTTATTTCTAAAGCAAGTTACCTTCCAAGGGTAATCCCTAAGTGCAGAAGGTGGAGAGAGAGAGGCAGGCAGATCCCCCCCCCCCCCCCCCCCCCCCCCCAAAAAAGAAAGCTGCAAGCCAAGCAGTAAAACAGTAAATGTAGAATGACCAGCACTACTCTTTTCAGATGGTTCACTAACACCCAGGGCCAACAAACTGATCCTTTTTAAGATTATTTATTTATTATGTATATAGTATTCTCAGTATTCTGTCTGAAGGTATGCCTTCAGGCCAGAAGAGGGCACCAGATCTCATTGCAGATGGTTGAGAGCCACCGTGTGGTTGCTGGGAATTGAATTCAGGACCTTTGGAAGAGCAGGCAGTGCTCTTAACCACTGAGCCATCTCTCCAGCCCCCCCCCCCTTTTTTAAATTTTTATTCAAGACAGGAGGACAGGGTCTCTGTGCAGCTCTGACTGTCCTGGAACAGAACGAGAACAAGGAGGAAGCAGGAGGGGAGACGAGGAGGAGGAAGAGGAGGGGAGGAGGAAGCAGGAGAAGCGAGCAAGCAGGGAAGACAATGCACTCTGTAAGTGTGCGACTGAGGGGCCAACAAGTTAGCTCAGCTGGCAAAGGTGCTTTTTGCACGCTGATAGCGTGCATTCGGCCTGGGACCCCAGGGGTGACTTGACAGGAGAACCCCACCAAATTCTCTGATCTCAATACGAACATGGAGGTCCTTGCCGTCCCCACATACAATTATCTAATAAAATACAGCAAACGTCTGTTTAATAAACTGTTGTTGTTATTATTATTATTGGTTTTTCGAGACAGGGTTTCTCTGTGGCTTTGGAGCCTGTCCTGGAACTAGCTCTGTAGACCAGGCTGGTCT
>NC_022012.1:86528283-86540526 GCF_000317375.1 Microtus ochrogaster
TCTCTCTCTCTCTCTCTCTCTCTCTCTCTCTCGACCAGGCTGGTCTTGAACTCACAGAGATCCACCTGCCTCTGCCTCCCTAGTGCTGGGATTAAAGGCGTGCGCCACCACTACCAAGCTACATTTTCCTTATTTTAAAAACATATTTATTATATGTAATATAATAAACATATCTATTTTAATGTTGTGAATGAGTGTTTGTCTGCATGTATGCCTGTGGACCGTGTGTAGGGAGTGCCCAGAGACCAGAAGGAGGCCTGGAGCTGGAGTCACAGACAATTGACCCGGTGAGAGGAACTTAACTTAGATCTTCTAAAAGAGCAACACTTTTTCAGCTGTTAGATGGCAACAGAGCTAACCTCAGAGCAGAAAGGATGAGAGGCCCTGGCAGGGCGACTGTGCATACCGGCTAACTCCTGCGTGGCAACCACTTCACGTGCGGTAGGCTGGGACCAAACCTGTTTCCAGGGTACAGCCAAGAATCAGTCACACTGGCCACGTGGGAACCTTTTTTTTGTTTGTTTGTTTGGTTTTTCGAGACAGGGTTTCTCTGTGGTTTTGGAGCTTGTCCTGGAACTAGCTCTTGTAACTCTTCAGACTGCTCACCTCATGTGACCCAATTCCATGGATACCAGGCACTCAAGACACATTCAAAACAGCCATAAGCAGAATAATTTTTCAAATTTTATTTTTAAACATTTAAAGGTTTTTTTTTAATGTCAAATGGTTTGATCTCCAGTCCAACACTGACACAGACCACCAACTTGGTCCTGTGGCCTACGCTTCAGATTTGTGCTTAGACAGTTGAGCAGGACATAAAATGCTACACCTCTATTCTTTTCTTTTCGCCTAGAACGAAATCATCTACAGAAATGAGATTTCTCTGTTTTAACCACTCCTTTAAGGGGACAACACATTTTTTAAGCTTAGACTTCTTAGTTAATTGTGTGTGAGACTGTTTTCCTATTTGTGTGTGTGTACCATGCGGCGTGTCCCAGAAACAGGAGTTACAGATGGTTCTGAGCTGCCACATGGGCCCTGCAAAGGAAACCTGGGTTTAACCACTGAGCCATCTTCTATCTCTGCAACCTCTCCATCCATCCAATCTTTTTGTTTTGTTTTGTTTGTTTTTGAGAAAGATGGTTTCTCTGGTGTAACAGCCTAGCTGTTCTGGAACAAGGTCTTGTAAGACAGACCAGGATGGTGTTGGACTCACAGAGATTGCTTGCCTCTGCTTCCCAACTGTTGGGAGACGTGAGCCACCACCGCCTGGCCTGGCCTGCCCATCCAATCTTGAAAACTCATTTCTCTCCCCAGAGTGGTTGGGCCCACAAAGCACGAAGAATACACAACATTAATTCTATCAAGTTCATTAGTCTGCCTGGGTGCTTTCAGTCTCTGTGGGCTGAAACTGGAGAGGAGGATATGGTGGCATCCACCAAATCCCAGCATTTGAATAGAGGCAGGAGAACCCCCGAGGACAAAGCCAGCCTGGCCCAATAAATCAAGTTTTGGAATAATCAGGGTCAACAGGAAGACCCTGTCTCATTTTAAAAACAAGCACCAAAAGCAGAAAGGGGGTATTTAAGATCATGCGAAGACTTTAGAAAGTAGATCATGTGGCAGCTGGGGAGAGGAGCGGGGTGGCTGACGGGTGCCTGCATTAGGCTGGACCCAGAAAGGGGTCATATTGTGTCATCATCACCCCCCAGACACACACCACACCCATCAGCAGCTCTCTTAGTCCCGGGTCAGAAGCAGTGGCCAGAAACATCATACTAAGCAAAACAGTTTCTAGGGAATTCTAACTGCAACAGTACAAAAGAAGACACTTGGCATTTATCTGTGGAGACACAGGCGTGTCGTCAGCACAAACCAGAACAAAAGATACACTAACTTAAGAAGACAGACAGACACAGGACTATACAAGTGTTTTGTTTTGCACTTTGAGATGTAGCCTCGTGTGGCCAGGGCTTGCCTGGAATTCTAGAGTTCCAGGTTAAGAGACAACAGCCCCTCAGATGTGCAGGCATTTTAAAAGACGGAGAGGGGGTTCATCATGAACAGCACTGGCTACTCTCACAGAGAGCCCAGGTTCGGTTCCCAGTGTCTACTGGACAGCTTTTAACCATCGGGAACTCCCGGTTCCAGGAATAACCTGACACCCTCTTCTGGCTTCCAAGAGCACTACACACAGAGACAAACACATAGGAAGTAAAAATTTCTTCAAAAACAGACTGATAAAGTACCAATTCTGCTGGTAGGAACTGTCATTCCAGAAATATGTTCTTTAACCTGTATTTAAACATCAGGAGAGGGAAAAAAGTCTAATCAATCAGAAAAGACAACACAGATGCCACACACACAAACCTGTCGGCTGCTGAAAATCTGATTCAGTGAGACCTGCAAACTCAGCCAGGGGTGACTGTGCACATCTGTAACCCAGCTCTGCAAGAGTGAGGTGAATCAAACCCCTGCCAAACTGTCAACAGGGCACTCTCAAATCTGTAGTATACCCCCACACAAGATGACTTAAAACATTTTTTAGCCTAAATGATTCAAAAATGTACCTAAACGAGCTTCCCATACAATTTTGGCTGGAAATGTAGCGGTGTTTCTAGTCTTTCGAACTCATATTCATGGAAAACGTGTCATAATTTCCTAAACACTTGTCACGTAGAACAATAGACAGGAAGAATTAACATCAATCAGCCATGTATAATACACCACTGCTTAACACTGTAGAACTCAGACAGCTGTCAAAATGTCACACACGTCCCTCCCCAACCATAAAAGGAATGATGGGAATTCAAGGAGAAGTGTTTAAATCACAAGGGCTTTATGACCCAGGGACAGTTCAAGACTCCTATGTTCAGATCTCAGCTTTCAATAAGTAAATCTGTGTATCAAATACCTGTGCCTAAAGAGCATCAGACACACAGCCTGCAGTCCAAACGAAAACCAATGCTTGCTAACTCGGGAAAGCAGAACCAAACCTCGGCAAAGTTAACCATGCATCTGCCATCCTCTGGACACTGTTGGGAGCCCTCCAGAGACCTTGGCTGCTTGGGTGTCACACACTACAGAGTCCCTTTGGCTCTCTAGTGCAACCTGCCCTCCAGAAGGGACACGGGAGGCTTGAGTGGACAACTGACCTGGATAGCTTGGCGGCCCTGCTGGGCATCAGCCAGCAGCTGGATGGTGAGTGCCCGCGAGTCCTGGAGGGCATCCTGGAGGTAGGCGAAGCTGTGACCCCCGTGGCGACCCAGCGTACACTCTCTGCAGATGGGAACAGAGCAGGTGTCGCAGTACAGATGCAGAACCTGAGGACCAGAAACAGAAGTGTAAGCACGCGAGGCAGCATAGCCCTAACTCTAGATTCAAACAGTCCTCCTCCAAACATGGAGCACCCCCTCCCTCATCAAGACAGACAAGACTGCCATAGGTGCACACTTGATGCCTATTGCCTCGGACCAGAGGGGAATCCCCACCCAAGTGCAGACGGCAAAGTCGGGGATCATATAGGGTAGCCCTGCTGGCATACGGGTGGGGAAGAAGGGGTCTCCCTGTGTCTCAACAGAATGATATGGAAGGTTCTATGAATCTCTTTTTTTTTTTTTTGGTTTTTCGAGACAGGGTTTCTCTGTGGCTTGGAGCCTGTCCTAGAACTAGCTCTGTAGACCAGGCTGGTCTCGAACTCACAGAGATCCGCCTGCCTCTGCCTCCCGAGTGCTGGGATTAAAGGCGTGCGCCACCATCGCCCGGCCTCTATGAATCTCTTGTCTGTGGTTAAAAGTCTGAGTGAAAAAAAAGAATGAAGCTTTTGTAGCCACTCCTGTACGTGAAGCAAGATCAAGAGGTAGTATGTACCCCTCTTCTAAGCCCTCAGCCAGGATGGCCAGCACTTGTCTGTCTCCTGAGCACTTGAGCGAAGTGCGAGCTACAGGACGAACGTTAACATCGGCCTGCCTCTTGGCTTTCTTCCCTCTGACAAATTATTCCAAGCAGTTGAACCTGGGAGGCAGCCAGGCCAGGGGATCAGCGTTCCCTAAGAGTTCGTGTGCTTGGGTGAAGAGAAGCCCTGGACAGCCTTCAGCTGCTGACAGGCAAGAGGCTCTCAGGAGAGGGCTCGGCATGGAGACCAGCCACTCTCCTCCCTCTGTGATCGTCCGCTGGGTTGATTTCAAGAGCAGCTGGGGGCGGGGGAAGCTGACATGTGACACAAGGAATCAATGCGTAAGCTGCATTCTTCGCCACATGCAGCAACACACTTAAATCTCCACGTGAAGACAGGAGGTGGTGTGGAGACCACACAGCGGGCACACTCCAAGTCGAGCAACGGGCTGGCTACCCAAACACATGACAAAACACTCCATCTTGTCCAGATCCTGGAAGGGGCCAGGCTCTAATGGACCCAGAATCCAGGAAAAGTTGGGAGACAGGTTTTAAAGCCAGAAGGTCCGGGGCTGAGAAAGAACCACAGTGAGTGGCTGCTGTCTCCCATGCCCATCTGCTGCCCCCACAGGTGCCTGGTGGGGTGAAACATGCCTGTACCCCAAGATATTCTTCTTAATCTCATAGAGGAATGGAGTCTGAACAAGGAAACGTGACTGCAATCACTTTGGGTCACTTTTTAACCAACACAGTAGGCTATAATCAGGCAGCGATGCGATGTTTTAAGCAAGCTAACCCTCCAGACATGACCTGGTCCTCCTTGTTAGCGAATCTAAAAATCCAAGGGAACTTCTAAATGGCCAACCAAAAGAAGCTGAGCTGAATAACCGGGAGCAATCCCTCCCTCGCAGGCTGCAGTGTGGTGTGAAAGTTCTGCTGGGCTGGGCTTTCCTGCTGCATGCATTCCTCCCCGGGGCTCCATCTGCCGAGGGCAAAGTGTGAAAACCTCCCACCCGAAGGTGCCTTTTAAATTAAAACAGAATGGGCTAAGGTCTTCCCCCTTCTTCGCCAAGCAACTCTGGGATGGCTATGCAGACTGACCAAAGCACCAGAGGTGAGTCTACAGAGCTCTCTACAACGAAAGAGAAGCACCCCCGGCTTCTGAGCCTGGACCACCTGCCCTGCGGCTTCCTCTGCCGTGCTTGAGCTTCTAATCTGAGAAACAAATGGGGTCTGGTGAGGTCCCTCAGGAGACCTTTTCCAACCTTCAAAATCCAAAGAACCAGCCTTGTCTGGGAACTGGACAACAGGAAGCAAAGGGCTTTCAAGTAATTCTGGGCTGAGATAAGAAGTGGTGCTGTGCTATCGTCCGCATGTTAAGAAACTCCCAGGCCTTTAGGCTTGTCAGCCCTACAACAGGGCTTATGCAATGCCAGGCCTAAGAGACTCTCCCCCCCCCCCCAGGCCTTACAGAAACCTGGAAGGACTCTAGGGAAGAGAAATCCCAGTCAGAACCCACAGTGCTGTCAGGAGAATAGACGCGAAGAGCCCAAAAGCATCCAATGAGACAAGGGAGTCCCAGTAAAACGCGGCCCGGAATCCTATCCCAAGTGAATGGGAGCGCGTCCAAGGAGCCAGGGTAGATAAGCTGGAGCGGGGAGGGGCAGCGGCAGTCGAGAGGAATCCACAGATGCACAGGACAGCCTCGGCATGTTTATAACAAATAAACTGCATCTTCAAAAGACTGTGAAACAAGATGGATTTCTAAGTCTCCGAGTTAGGAGCGGGATTGAAATTTGGAAGCCTTCCAGGTTTCCTCACCTGCCATTTCCAAGAAGGGGGGGGGGGCAGAGCTTTAGAACTAAAGACACGCGATCAACAGGGAAGGGATAGCACCGGGAACCTTTCAAAAGTCAGACGATTCAAGAAATAGACTTGGGGCTGGGGAGATGACTCTGGGTTAAACCCCTGCTGGCAAGCAGAACAACCTGAGTCTGTTCCCAGGACCCACACATGGAGAAGAGATCATAGCCTGCCTCTAAAAAAATAAAATAAAATAAATGTAGTTTAAAAATATACTTTGGGGGGGGGGTATCCTTGGAGCCAATGTTTAAGAAAAAAAAAAAAAAACAAGGAATAGACTGGGCTAGGTAGAGGAGCCAGTGACCTCAAAAGTGACAGCCCCTACTAGGGAGCAGGAAGAGAAGTGGAGTCCCCTAGTGGCAAGAATTCCAGGGGCTTCGTGCTGCCTGTTTAGGGCTACCCTGGCAGATGCATGGACACGCCCCCTCAGGCCTGGCGACAATCTGGCTGCTCTAGCTAAATGGAGCTGGCCTGACCTCTGACCCTCCCAGTGACCACCCCCTTCCCTGCCCCCAGCTTCTAGAACGTCCCACCCCTCCCGGCCTTCCTCTCCCAAAATTTCTAAAATACCAAGCAGAGACAAAGACCCAGGAATGCGGGCCCAGCAGGAAAGGAACAGGGGGTGGGGGAGGCTAAAGAAAAATAAATAAATAACAACACAAGGTAGGCAGGCTGGCCAGGGTACCTTCTTGAAAGAAAAGGCTTTGTTGGTGAACAAGATACTGTGTGCATAGCTTTCTCCCTCCCCCCACTTCCATCCAGCACCAGCTGGGACACACACATCCGGGGACACGTTGGGGAAACGCGGGCAATAGTTCCCAAAACACAGCGACCCACATTAGTGAATCAGTGAGAAAGGGGGAAGGGCAGCTGCAATCACCACGTGGTTTCAAGTTTGTCAAGACGCCTTAGCTTGGGCACAGTGACAACCACTGTTTATTGTTTTACTTACTTAAAAAAAGTTTAAGTACAGTATTCCTTAAAATGGCTCAGGACAGTTGCTTGGTCTCTCACAGAGCAAAGTCTCAAGCACACACTGGTCAGTGACCACCTCCCATTCCTGAAGTATCAGGCAGCAAGCACAAAAGCCCAATCCTTGGCTGCACACAGACATCGGAAACTCACTTTAAAAATCATAAGCCGCACTCCGGAACCATGAAAAACATCTAAAGAACACCAAAACCAGGCTTTACGGCTGGGCTGGTGAGGTGGCCACCAGAGTTTGAGCTCAGGGACCCATGACTCCAGCAAATCGTCTCCCGACTTCTGCAGGGGCGCACACACCACAAACAAGTGTTCACAGAAAGAAAGCGAGAGGAGAACTCTTAAACCAAAGGGCAAGCAAGTCCTCTGGGGCTGGGAAGCCTGGGGAGAGAGCGAAGGAAGCCACGCAACCACTTTGCAGGAAGAAGGGGCAACTCACAACGCTGCTGCTAGGATGTGGTGGCTGGCGCATGCTTTCAGTCCCAGAACTTGGGTAGAGTCAGAAGCAGGAGGATCTCACATAGCAAGTTCCTGGGCAGCCAGGGCTCTGAAAATCCCTGTCTCTCAACAAACAAAAACAAAAGAAACAAACAGAAGGACTGGCCTCACTCCTCACTATATTGCCGGGGCTGGCTTCCAACTGTAGTACCGAATCATTCTTTTCCATCCTGAAATGGAATCTCTCTCTCTCTCTCAGGACAGCCATGGCACGTGCTGCCTTGAGACCTGAATAGGGGAAATTTGGGGGCGGGAGAATGCCTACTGAGGTCGGCGGGAAACTTCAGCAACCCCAGCACCCCAGCAATGGGTGGGGGTAGGGGTGGGGGGGATAGAGGCAGTTGGTCTAGAATTAAATATCTGCCTGGACTGCATGAAAACTCTGTCTCAATATATAAACAACAGAAACAAACCTGGGCTGGAGGATGGCTCTGCCATTAAGGGCCAACTCTTACATCCTTCCTTAGCCTTCCTTAGCCTCCCGACTTAACACATAGCATGCAAAATATCCACACACATAAAATAATAAGAAAACCTAGACCAGATTGGCCTCTCAAGAGCCGAGATTAAAGACATATACCAGCACTCAGCTGAGACCAACTTTTCAAACAAATAAAACAACCCTCCAGTCTGTTGCCTGATTTCTAACAATCTCTCAAAGTACCCCGTATTCTAGGCATAGTGCTAAGGTTGGGATCCACGCCTTGAACACGCTGGGCCTTGCACTCGCGGGGTGAGCTCCCACCTGCGGTCCTAACTCAACTCAGCTCAGATACTGTAACCCAGGCTAGCCTAAAACCTGCTTCATCTCCTGTTCCTGTCTTGACCAAAGTGCTGGCATACTGGTGCTTGGGTCTTCACTTGCTAAACCTTCTAAAATGTCCTCGGAATACTCCTTCATTCCTGAATAGTTTCAGAGTGTTTTTTACATCAACAAATTATAGCCAGTACTTGGTAATAAAAATTAGAATGTGAAGAGATGGCTCTGTGGTTAACTCTGCACTGCTTTTCCAAAAAGACCCAATTTGTTTATTTCTGGGGTGGGGATTTGTTGAGACCGAGTACTATTTATATATACTCCTGGAACTCATTATGTAGACTAGGCTAGCACCAAATCCACCAAGGTGCTGGGATGACAGCAGGCCCGGTCCCACAATTTCTTTACATGAATAACATTGTTGAAGAGTGTTGTTTTCGGGTTATTTGGTTTTCCGAGACTGGGTTTCTCTGTGTAACAGTCCTGGCTGGCCTTGAACTCCCAGAGACCCACCGGCCTCTGCCTCCCAAGTGCTAGGATTGGATTAAAGGCGTGCGCCACCACCTCACAGCTTGTTCAGTGTTTTATAAACACAAATGGGGTTGTGAGACGCCTCCGTAGATGTGGGCTGCTCACCACCATCTGAGGACCGGAGTTCGAATCCTGTACTATGAGTAAAAAAGAAGAGACTCTCTCCCACAAGACCTGATCTCTAAGGCATACTTGAGTGCTGTGTCACACGTGTGGACTAGTTAGTGGTGGTGCACACCTTTGACCCCAGCACTCCAGTGGAACAAAATTTCCAAGGGCCAGTCCGGGTTGAAGGTTGCAGGGATCAAGTCTCAAACAAAAAACAAACAAAAAACTGCGCCAGAACACCTTTGGTTCCAGCAGCTGGAAGGCAGAGGTAAGTCGAGGCCAACTTAGTCTTACATTTTGAGTTCCCAACCAACCAGAGCTACATAGTGAAACCCAGTCTCAAAACATAAAGGCCATAAGTAACTAAAAACTCCCCATCGGCTAGCGAAGCGTGCAATGTGAGCACACACAAGAGGTAAATATGAAATGGGTTACTGCTTCAGTCAACTACAAAGATGAACTAAACAAGCAACCCTCATCCTGGGGAGAAGAGCTGGAATCCAAAGAGGGCGAGGACGTACAGCATAACTCCACTCAAGATGGGTACAGCGAGGTATAAAGCAGAAACAAGCACGGAGGAAACAGGGCTGAGGGCTTTAACACCATCACCCAGAGAGAGAGGTGGGTCACAGAGGAATATAACCAAACGAGCTCCCAACCCCCAAACACTAGCTCTGGGGGATCCAATGTCCTCTTCTGACCTCACTAGGAACTAGGCACACACATGGTGTGCAGACCTACACATGTAAATAAAACCAAAAATATTAATAACAAACCCTAAAAAAACTGATTATACTTATATCCCAAATTCCACCAGGGAGATGTCTAACAACAGGACAGCTCAGACTCCTCTGCAGCCCTCTCTAAGGAACACGAAATGAGTTAGCTCTGGTGGCCTCACAAAATCTCTTCAAATGGCCTGCCACCAGTCTGTCCATGATGTCCCATTAGCTCTTACTCCCCCCCCCCTCCCTACCCCTCCTCACTTTAAATACTATCTTAAGTTCTATCTCACCCAAGGCAAGCAAGGACCAACTTCCTGGAGGCTTGGGAAGAAAATTTTTAAAAATTTTAAAAATTAGAATCCCCAGTCCGATTTACAGCACCCTTGGCCAGGGGGTCGCACAAAGCCTATGAAATCATTAGCGTCCCAGCTGCTGCCCGGCAAGCATCTGACCTCTGGAGTTCTAATGAGCAGTTTAATGCGGCTTCCAGGCGGAAATAAGAGAGATCTGTGCAAACGCAGAGATCACCGCGCGTGTAAATTATAGACTTTCAAATCAGGCCCACCTCAGGAAGGATATCTGAGTCTCCGTTCCCGTGGCCTCCAGGGCTGTGAGAGCAGGTGGTTAAGTCAGCTGAGTTTAAGGCAAGCAGGGCACTTGACTGACCGTAGAACAGAGAGGACTCCATTGGTGGCCTGAAACTCAGCCCCCTCCCTTCCTCGTAAGGGGACACTGCGCACCTGAACCCTTTCACCCCCTCAAGTAGCCAAAGCTTCCTTCCGATGCCTGAGCAGTGGAGAGGAAAGCAAGAGAAAGCACACAAACTGGCCAAGATGAGGAGAAAGGAAAAAAAAAAATCAGATACCAACAGGGCATGGGGTATAACTTAATGAGTCACATGCACGCATGCAAACAATGCAATCAGTTTTGTCGTTTTTGTTTTTTTAAGAAGCCGGCTAGCCGGGCGATGGTGGTGCACACCTTTAATCCCAGCACTTGGGAGGCAGAGGCAGGGGGATCTCTTGAGTTCGAGGCCAGCCTGGTCTAGAAGAGCTAGTTCCAGGATAGGAACCAAAAAGCTACGAAGAAGCCGGGCAGTGGTGGCGCACGCCTTTAATCCCAGCACTTGGGAGGCAGAGGCAGGCGGATCTTTGTGAGTTCGAGACCAGCCTGGTCTACGAGAGCTAGTTCCAGGACAGGATCCAAAACCACAGAGAAACCCTGTCTCGAAAAACCAAAAAAAAAAAAAAAAAAAAAAAAAAAAAAAAAAAAAAAAGAAGAAGAAGAAGCTGGCTAGATGTTTCCGCAGTTAAGAGCCAGTACTGCTCTTGCAGGGAGTTCAATTGGGAGCTCAGGTCCTGTAATTCTAGTTCCAGGGGATCCAATGACTCTGGCTTCCCAGGACACCTGCACATACCCCCCCTTCCACATACATAGATACACACATAGATAAGTATGTACGTACGTACATACATACATACACACATACATAGATACACACATAGATAAGTATGTACGTGCGTACATACACACATACACACACACACATACATACATACATACATACACACATACATACACACATACACACACACATACACACATGCATACACACATACACACATACACACACACATACATACATACATACATACATACAGCTAGTAGCCTTCCTGTCAAATGTAACAGGACCATCTTTGCACTAACTTCCACGTCCTTGTAGCTGGGCTCTTCCATTACACGGTTGCTTCTCTGAGAGCCCTCAGTTCCTGGTACAGAACACATTCATTGGCACCGTGAGTATTGTTCTAAATCTTGGCATTTACAGGACTCTGTGTAACTGTGAAGGGGACTATGTCACAGCCGACTCACGACAGGACATGTCCCAGGAAGCAGGACTGACATAGACCCCAACCTCAAGAACAAAAATAGAAGCTAGCCTGGCTATGGTAGGGCCTAGAACCCCAACAATCAGGACGACTAAGGCAGGGGGATTGCTGTGAGGTTCGGGGTCAACCTGGGCTAGTCTCAGGCCATCCTGCCTTCAGCTTGAGACATTATCAAACACAAAACAAAAACAGAACCAGCAGCCAATCATTCCCTAGCAGAACCTCCTCATCTACCCCCAGAAAGTCAGGAAGCCCAAACCATCAACTTCCCAAGTGCTGGGATTATCGTTTTGCACCACCAAACCTGGCTTGCTTTACTGGGAAAATAAAGAATGAATGTCATGTCTCAGATGAGATCCCAGCTCAGTCTCCGTGCTGGACCAAGGGCGTGTGTAATGTGCAGGTGAAGAACCTCCTCAAATGACCTGGTGCCGGCTAATTAACAGCTAATTAACGGAACTGAGAAAGGGGCACTTGAGGACCCCTGCTCAGCCTTAGAGGTGCTGACAGAGCCTCTCTCCACTCTCCACTTTCCCAGATAGCATCGGATCACCTCAGAGGGAGGGGAAGAGGGGAAGGGAAGTGGAGGGATGTCTAGAGGAAAACAGGCAGGAGAGGAAGAGAAGAGTGAGAAAAAAGAAAATCAGGTCGGCCGGGGTGGAATAAAAGCTAAACCAGAGCTGGGCAGTAATGCCACACTCCTGTAATCCCAGTCCTTGGAAGGCAGAGGCTGGGGGATCAATCTGTGAGTTAGAAGACAGCACAGAGCAAGTAAGCTCCATGACAGTTAGGGCTACACATTCGCAGAGAGACCCTGTCGTGTAAAAAAAGAAACTAAGCTAGTTAAAACTAGCTGGATTGGGGCAATAATCTAAAGCTTCAGAAGAAAACTAAGCACAACAACCTTCAGAAAGTTTCTGGGGGTTCCTGGAGTCCCTGCATTTGGTCTTGTACTGATGAATGTTACTTCTATAGGGACTAGCAGAGACGTGAG
>NC_022012.1:86540761-86545021 GCF_000317375.1 Microtus ochrogaster
AGGGAGGGAGGGAGGGAGCGCAAGAGGGCCCTCTGAGGCTGGGAATGGATGCTTGTGTCCCACAACTTAAAAGGGGCTAAGTGACAAGCTTTAGTGTGTCAGGAAGGCCAGGGTGGCCCCAAGGCCAGAGATGCAGCTCCACTGGTTTAGTGCTCAGTGGCCTTACACACGCAGAGCCCAGAAGTAGACGTGGTGGCCCGTGCCAGGAATCCCAACACTTGGAAAGTGAAGGCTGGAGGGGCAGAGGTTTACAGACTCAAGGTCAGCCTGAGCTAGGGAGACTTTGTTTGGGGAAGGAGGCACCCACAAGACCTTTCGGCCGCCATTCTCCAGCCTAAGTCTTCTGCTTGCCTGCTGGAAAGAATGCTCAGAGACCCCGAGGGCTGCCACTAGGAGAGTTGTGCTGACTGACACCCTCTGACACTGCGGTGGCCCAGCTTCCTTTGCAGGCCAGCAGCTGCCCATCTCCACTGAGGAACCACACAGTGGCCGATCATTCCTGATGGCAGATTTTAACCCTGCACCTTTCCTCACTGTGCTGGGCTCCGTCCTTCCAGTATGTGCTCAGGTCACAGTCCAGCAAACCAGTGAGGGGACCCCAAAAAAAAAAAAAAAATTGGGCCTGGGGTACCATGCGGGGGGGGGGGGAATGAGTCTGACATGAGCAAGCAGAGATGGAGGGGGAAGCTTCCAAGAACAGGCGCTGTTCCATATCACTTCCCAGAACAGTAACAGGTAGTTTAGTTTTTTGGGGTTTTTTTTGCCCCTGCAATCTCTCCCCATGCAGTGGACAGAGCCCTTTAAAAGGCCTAAGACCTTTCATGCATGCAATTCCTGTCCCTGTGCTTGGAAAAAGCAAGTTAGCGCCTACCCAGCCTGCCTGTTGGTCAGCACCAGAGCTGAACAGGCCCTGCTCATTCAGCAGGGTGGGTTCCATGGGATGCCACCCCACTGCCTTTGGGGTTCTTTCTTACACTGTGTGCACTGCGACCACCTACTTAAATCCTCCTGGTTAGTCCACGGGAGGGTCGGACCCACCTGCTATTTACGTGGCTGCCTGGCTCCAGGCGCAACATGGCTTCCTCAAACACTTCCAGCTACTGCACGTGGCACTGGTTCACCTCAGTCCCATTCCCTTCTTTGTCTTGGGTGGGGTCTCCCTGAGTTGTCTAGGCTGGCCTTCAGCTCAAGTGATTATCCCACTGAGGAGTCATTAGATCCGTGTGTGTGTGTGTGTGTGTGTGTGTGTGTGTGTGTGTGTGTGTGTGCGCGCGACGCACCGCCCTAGAATTTAAACAAGGCTGTGTTTTGTTCACTAGTTAAGTGTAGCCCCAGAAACCATTTGGTAGTCCCACCCTCAATAAATACTTGAGAAATAGAACGAAGAAAAAACAACGGTTTTCAGTAAACAACTATTCAATTTAGTGAAACAGGCTGGAAAAGTAAAATTGCGGCAGGAAAGAGTCAATGTCCCCTTACCGTCTCAGCCATTTGATGGGGAGTCTCCAGACTGAGAGGAGACTTTACTATCTATAGCGACTGCAAGGCACACAGAATCCCTATACACAACAAAGCCAGGAGGAGGAAGAGAGGGCAGGCCCAGCAGAAATGACATACCCAGCTAGTCCACTAGGAAGCATGGATAAAAAAATGTAGGCTGTGTTAGGGAACTCGCTCCAGGCGGGAAAGAGAACCTTCAGGCTTCACCCTAAAAAGCTCTCTCCTGCCCTCGTGGCCAGGCCTTGCCACCTGTACAGATCACAGCTGTAGAGTAGGCACAGCACAGGGAGCTCAGCACGGGTGGGCACCTGAGGGAGCACAGACAGGGCAGGTGTGAGTGAGTGCTGGACCTCATAGCGTCCTCCTCTGCCTCTCAAGTGTCGGGCACAGTCCTCTAAGCTACGTCCGACCTTGTCTACTGTGTGCTACCTGAGAGTACACTCAAGGCTTCTCCCTAGCCCTGTCTACTCAGCCAATTCCATCAAAACGGGGTGCAGCTCCCACCCTTACCCCAGCCTTAGTGGAGAGTCAGACTCCCCAATACCGGTGTGCCATGCATAGCTTCCTAGTCCTCACAGCCTAAGCAATGTTTTTGAATTTCTTTCTGTAAAGCTATTTTGGTAAAATGTAATAACTGAGGAAGGTTAAAGACCAATACCAACACTTCCTCCTCACACAGCTTAGGAACTGCACAAAGAATGAAACCGAGACTGGGAACATGGCACTCAGGCAAGTAGTCTACCACTGGCTGAGCAATGCCCTCTGGGGCTGGAACCCTGAGAGAGCACTAGCTGTGCTCACGGAGTTACACTAACACCCACAGCCTCGTTTCCCTTTCCGGAGTTACCCAGGTGATCTTCCACCCTCCAGTCTCAGCATTCCGGACAGCTAGCCTGGGATAGGACAAGCCACCATCTTGCTTCTTCATTTTTAAGGCCAGAAGAGGCTGCTGGGTGGTGGCACTCAGGAAGCAGAGGCAGATGGATGTGTGAGATTGAGGCCAGACTGGTCTACATTGACTCCAAGGACAGTCAAGCCAGGACTACACAGTGTGACCTATCTCAACACGTTTGAGTTTCACATAGAGAAACGTTTTCCTAGTGACCGTGAGGGCCACTTACCCCAGCTTTAGCAGAGGCAGTGTATATTTACCGGCGGGCAAGCGGTCACATAGCAGGGCTGAGCCCTGGCACTGCTCCGCCCTGGTCACTACTGTCACCCCTGCTGTTTTATGGATGAAGAATGGCCGCACACGATTCAGTCTGCTCAAGGCCACAATTAGGAGGCGGCCCCAGGTCACGGCAGAGACCAGTGGGCTCCTCTGCCTCGGCAGGCTGTAACACGACTCCTCTCCAGACCGAGCCAGTGAGGCTCCTGCGGTCCAACCATCGCCACAACCAAAGACTACTTCTTTGTTGAAGTCGACAGCCCAGTGGCTCCCCATTCTGTTACAAACAGGTCGAGAGTAAATTCCTCTTGGGTAAACAGGCCTGACATCAGCGGCTTATCTCCAGAGCTTGGTAGGGTGAGATGTCCGGCCAGGTGTTGTTAGGCCTGGTCCCATTCCCAGGTCTAGGCTCCTCTCTTATCATGCTGCATTCTTGCCTCTTGCAATACTGCTCCCAATACCTCAGATTTCTCAACAACCCCTCGGGGGTGAAAGTCAGCAGCAGAAACGGAGACGCTGGAGAGACCCAACCCCCACACTCCCTTTGGTCAGAGACCAGGACACCCTCGCTGTCTTTTTCCAAGAGGTGCCCCAGATGCTCCAGCCCAGGCCACAACACTATCCTGCTGCCAGAATCCAAAAGGCTACCGCCCCTGGGAATAGATGATCAATTGATAGTCCAAAGCACAAGGTCTTGATGAAATGACTGGCCCAAGATGGCAGCTGGTCCAGAGCCGTGCCTTTGTTCCTAGCCTCACTAGAGGGAGACTTCCCGGCACATGCTCAGGCCAGAGCTCGCTGACCCCAAGCAAATACGTTCTTCTAAGACTGGACAGTGAGGCAGCACGCTCTCCTCCAGGCCCGATTTTCTGGCTCCCTCAAATTGTTAGCTAAGGGTAGTCAACAGCCTCCTGTTGGTGAGCTGTCAGATTCCCGTCACCAGGACTAAGGAAGATGTGGCCAGCCAGAGATCTAAGCCACCTGGACACCTTCCCTGGTGGACACAATCATTCAGATCAGCTCCATCAAGCCTATATGACTTTCACTAACGGTGGCTTGAGATTCAGACCTGCGAATGTGCCTGAGTGAAGTTAGAGGTGAGGAACCCCAGACTGCTTTCGGAGAGGACCCGGCTGGTTCCCACTGCTGCTCACAACCATCTCAGTCCAGTTCCAGGGGACCTGGAGTGCTCCTCAAAACATGTACACTTATGCAGGAAAATACACACATTAAAGAAAACATAAATAAGCCTGGTGGTGGTGGCACGTGCCTTTAATCCCAGCACTCCAGAGACAGTCTGATCTCTGTGAGTTCGAGGCCAGCATGGTCTACAAGAGCTAGTTCCAGGACAGCTCCAAAGCTACACAGAAACCCGGTGGTGGTGGTGGGGGGGGACATAAATAAAATCTAACCGGGTGTAGTGGTGCACACCTTTAATCCCAAAACTTGAAGCAAAGGCAGGCATCTCTATATGTAAGTTCCAGGCCAGTCTGGTCTAACTGTAATGAATGGTCATGTAAATACCTGCTTCTCGACGGTCTCAGGTGACCCCTGTGAATGGTCATTTGTCCCCCAAAAGGGTTGTGACCCGT
>NC_022012.1:86545121-86547020 GCF_000317375.1 Microtus ochrogaster
ACATAAATAAAATCTAACCGGGTGTAGTAGTGCACACCTTTAATCCCAAAAGTTGAAGCAAAGGCAGGCATCTCTATATGTAAGTTCCAGGCCAGTCTGGTCTAAATATCATGTTCCAGGCTGGCAGGACCACAGTTAAAAAAACAAAAAATGAATATTTGGGAGTAGTCTCATCGTGGGATATGAATTCAACTTTCTATGTATTTCAACAAAAATCATTTATATATTCCAGAACAGAAAAAAAAATTGTGCTTCATCTCCATGTGAACCATGGAGGCATGGTGTGGTATTCCATGTGGCTCTCTGGTGCTCAGAAGCCTCTGGACCTCAGCTGGAGACACCATGGGTGCTGGGAATCAAACCTGGGATCCTCTAATGTTCTTCATCTGAGCAGTGGGAAGGTAGAGAGAGGTGGGTGTGAGTTTGAGGCCACCCAGCTCTATCTACAGAGGAAGTTCCAGGGCAGCCAGGGTTACAAAGAGGAACCAAAAGACCAATAAAGAGCTGCTTGGGAAGTTACGTGTTGGGGGGAATGCTAGGCCTTTGGTTTTGTTCCACTTTTGAAATAAAACAGATACCTTGTTTTAGGAACGCTGAAGTAAACTCCAAGATTATTTTGAGCCACAAAACCTTACCATCTAGCTAGACAGAAGCCACCTTTAATGGTGCACACCACAGCCCTTGGAGATGGTGCACGCCTTTAACCTCAACACTTGAGAGGCAGAGGCTGGCGAGTCTCGAGTTTGAGGCCTTTACATACTGAGTTCCAAACTTGCCAGGGTCTGTCTCAAAACCAAGCAAGCAATTAAAACATCTGCACAGAGCAAAGACTTTTGATGATTTCAGGGGCCTGCCAACCCCCGTGTGTGCACTCTGCTCCCCAGCTATGTGTGCCCAAATCTGTGTTTCAGGCCAGCCTGGGGCTAGAGATCCTGCCTATCAGTAATAAGGGCCCTTAATGTATCCCACTGGAGGACTGGGGAAAAACAGCCACAGGCTAAGCAGGAGTAATTTCTTGTTTACCTGGTCCTATCCAGGATCCTTTCTCTAATCCAGTAGTTCTCAACCTTCCTAATGCTGGGATTCTTTGTTGCTACTTCACAACTGTAATGAATGGTCATGTAAATACCTGCTTCTCGACGGTCTCAGGTGACCCCTGTGAATGGTCATTTGTCCCCCAAAAGGGTTGTGACCCGTGGGTGCTCTAATCTCTTACAAACATAACCTTTCCAGTCAGGCAGAGTGTACCTAGCAGTTAGGAGGCCAATGCAGCAGAAACAGAAGTCCCAGGCCAGCTTGGACTACATAATGGAGTCTAGACTGGCTCAATTTTTAATAAGTCCTAGGTGGCCTTGTGCTTGCTGAGTTCAGAACACACTGACAGTGGGTTTTGTGTACCCAAGGCCCTGGCTCAATCACATAACAAAAACACCACTCCCGGGTATCAGAGGGAGACTGTAGCCAGGCTGACAATCTAAAGCGCCAACCCCCCCCCAAAAAAAACCCCAAGAATGTGCTGAGGCCTCCATAGGATTTGCCAAGAGCACCTCCTTATTCGTCCCTAAAGTTTTCAGTCCTGCTTCCCCAACCCAAGACCCCTTTTCCCAACATTCTTAGACTTGACAGGTATGAGGGTACACATGGAATCCCAGTACTTGGAAACAGAGGTAGGAAGACCTCCGAGTTCAAGCCCAGCCTCGTCTGCTTAGTCTAGGACAGCCAGGATGGGCTACTTAGTGTCCCAAAAACAAACAAACAAACAAAAACCCAAAGAGGGTAATGGCAGGGGATGGAAAGGCACTGCCTGGCACAAAGCTATACACACTCCCAGGCACCATTGCCCAAATATTAGTATGAGGAGAATGTTTGCTGTGTAAGTGCTAAGCGTGAGAATCAGCA
>NC_022012.1:86547120-86547984 GCF_000317375.1 Microtus ochrogaster
TGCAGGGGCTGGAGAGATGGCTCAGAGGTTGAGAGCACTGACTGCTCTTCCAGAGGGCCTGAGTTCAATTCCCAGCAACCACAGGGTGGCTCACAGCCATCTGTAATGAGGTCTGGTGCCCTCTTCTGGCCAGCAAGCATACAGACAGACAGAACACTGTATACATAATGAATAAATAAATTTAAAAAAAAATGTGCATGGGGATGGCAGGTGCCAGTACCAGAGGGCCTGCTACAAACCTGCTGCTCGGCCAGGTCAGGGACACTGAAAACATCTGAGTTTTAGGTGGAGCATCCTCTGGCCTCAAAGAGGGAATACGGATGCAAGGGATAGCACTGACCAAGAATGTAAGAAATAGGACAAGCATCGCCGGGCGGTGGTGGCGCACGCCTTTAATCCCAGCACTCGGGAGGCAGAGGCAGGCGGATCTCTGTGTATACACACTCCCAGGCACCATTGCCCAAATATTAGTATGAGGAGAATGTTTGCTGTGTAAGTGCTAAGCGTGAGAATCAGCAAGTGTCCTTTCTTAGGAGGGGACTGCCCCAGCTGCTCGGCCTGGCCTGGAGACTCAACCTCAGAGTGGCGCCACGCGGCTGGGCTGCTGGGCTGACAGTGCTAGGCCAGCTGACTTCTGGAGACAAGATAAGAGCTGGCAGGCCAGACCCTGCAGAACTCCCTAGGCAGGATTCCTCTGACCCCAGAACAAGAGGGCAGGGAGGAGCACGCCCCAGGCCCAGGAGCACAGCTGGAGACAAGTGTCCTGTGCTTGCATGCAGGACACCAGAGGTATGAGCCTGTCAACCAAGAATCCAAGGACTAGGAGAGCCAAGCTCACATGCAGCAAGGAGCAGAAGCTCCTCC
>NC_022012.1:86548084-86549997 GCF_000317375.1 Microtus ochrogaster
GAGAAGGCAGGTCCAGGGCAAACCTCAGCTGTCAGGGTACCCAAGTGTCCCAGGGGAAGAAGGCCGAATGCAACTGAGTGCAGAGAACAAAGCTCAGAGGCAGGAGGCACACTTCGCAAATGCATAAAAGCAGAGCACAGCCCTGGCCTAGGTGCTTGCTCAGAAAAACAGTGTAAGGGTCTCTCAAGACACTAAAGCACTATTATGCTATGACCAGACTTAAGAGGGTGTTTGAAAGCATTCATCAGGACAACAACACTCACAAGACCAGTCATCGGCCTACAGGGCAGTCAGTAAGTGGACAAAGGAAACAGTCACATGGGATCACTTCTAAAGCCTTTTACAGACTGGCTTTTCTAGCCCAGGCTACCCTGATCTCCTGGCAATATGGCCTCAGGCCCCAAGTGCTGAGATTACCACAGGTGCAAGGCAACACACCACCAGCCAAGTCCAGCTCTTCATTCTGCACTTTTTTGTTGTTGTTTGTTTTTCGAGACAGGGTTTCTCAGTAGCTTTTAAGCCTGTCCTGGAACTAGCTCTTGTAGACCAGGCTGATCTTGAACTCACAGAGATCTGCCTGCCCCTGCTTCGCAGGTGCAGGGATTAAAGGCGTGCACCGCCGCCAACCGGCCTATCCCTGCACTTTTATGTTCTGTGGTATGTGGCTGTTTGTGTGTAGAGGCCAGGTTAATGCTGACTGTCTCCAGCTTCCCGTTAGACATGCCACTGTGTCCAGGTCTGATGTGGTGCTGGGGATCTGAACTCAGGCCCTCGGGATTCTACGACAAACACCACCAACTAAGCCAGTTATTCTTCCGCCAGCACTCTTTATACCATCGCTTCAAAGATATTCCATCCATCATGTTTTGTTTGTTTGAGATAGGGTCTCTTCTCTGTGTAGCCCTGTCTGTCCTGGAATTCAGAGATCCACGGGCCTCTGCCTCAAGTACCGGGATTAAAGGTGTGCACCATGACTGCCCGGCAAGAAACTCCATTATCTGTGACAGCCTACATGAAACTAGAGGCCGTGGTGAAAGCGGAGGGAAATAAACCATGTACTGAAAAAAAGCAAAGGCTGCATCTCACTTGCACTATGATGGTGCAGATGTGACTAAGAGGCTCGACATTTGCCTGGTGTGCGTAAGACCAGGACAGGCTACAGAGAAACCTTGTCTTAAAACAAAACAAAACAAAACAAAAAACAACAACAACAAAAAGACCTTGATTTCAATACCCAGCACTGCAAACACTCAGGACACCAAGAGCTAGAACAAGGCCCTGTCTCAAAATGCATTTTTTATTCATTTATTTATTTATTTTTGAAATAAGCTGAGAGCCAGGCCAGATGGCTCAGTGTATAAAAAGTCTGATAGTATGAGTTCCTGGAACCCCCAATGAAAGCAAATGACTCCCCAGAGCTGTCCTCGGAACTTAACACTAGAGTATGCACAGTTATATAATAATACATAGTTTCCTGTGCAGCACCGCTGACTTTAATGAATGGATTGTTTACTTCAAAAATCGCTAAGGTCTCCTTTCTACAAAGGCCAGTGAGTACGCGAATGAGCTTGACAGTCACTCTCGGGACACATGACATTGTATGAGTTATCAATGTGAGCCGGGTGCCGTGGCGCACACCTTTAACCCCAGCACTCAGGAGGCAGAGAGGTGGCTCTTTGTGAGTTCAAGGCCAGCCTGGTCTACAAGAGTTAGTTCCAGGACAGCCAGGGCTGTTACATAGAAAACTCCTGTCTCGAAAAACCAAAATAGAAGAAAAAAAAATAAAGAGAACTAAAAATTGGCCCAATTAATTTTCTATCAGACATTTCTCATGAGGGAAGGAAGGAGGAAGGAGGGAAGGACTTGATGGCTAGTCTCCACCCCCATTTTAAACAGTGCAAATTGTGCCGGGC
>NC_022012.1:86551102-86558363 GCF_000317375.1 Microtus ochrogaster
AGAGAGGAGAGACTCCTAAACAGACAAGGTAGTGTATGCCTATAACCCCTGTGCGTGGAAAGTCAAGACAGGATTGCTCTCAGTTCGAGGCCAACCTATGCATCGTCATGAAGAAAGGGAATGGGAAGGGAAGGGAAGGACTCTGTTTTTCTGACACCTTATATTGCACTGGGGCACATAGTGTTTAGCCAGGACACACAGCCTGGAGTTACTTGTACAACATTAAATTCAGAAGGACTTTTGGGAAGACTCTTCAGAGAACAGGCTGGAGGGAATGCCTCTTCCGCATCTGCTCTCAAACCCAGCAGGGCAACAGGGTGAGCACAGGCGCATGAAGCCTGCTTCCTGGCAGGAAGACTAGCTGGCAGAGAAAGAGAGACCTATTAGCAGGACAGGTGGCGACTGCCGCGCTGAGTCCCGGGTCTTCCAAGCCCTGCTATTTATTCTCCTCCGCCACAACCTCCACCTCTCAGGCCAGATATGGAGAGCTGGAAGCTCTGTCTGTCCCCCATTCATATTCCAGCAACTGACAACCCTGCAGCCCCAGGCTGGTCATGTCATGTTCCCAGCTGGCCTTCCAGCCACCTCGGTGGTGATGCTGAAGCTTCCCCTCCACCTCCCAGCCACAGAAGACCAATGGTACTACCATCAAAAAGTACTTAATAAGCGCCAAACCGCTTGGGGTTCAGACACAGAATCAGAGGGGCCTGGCCCAGCCTTCAGAGGAGAGGGTCATTTATGACCATTAAGGCAGAGTAAGGCAGGCTCCCAGAGGCTAATAAAACTCCAGGGAAGGAAGTGGGGATTAACCACTTCCTCCCACCTCTCAAGAAGGGGTTTCATGTTGTACCAAACTGCAGAATAGAGGGTTCTAGGGTGGGGGTAGGGGTAACATCGTCAGAATGGCCTAATCCTGGCCAGGGCCTTGGCAAAGGGAGGAGGCGGCTACGAGAGCCCTCGTGCTTTGACTTTTACACGTGTGGCAATTTTACCAAGTCCTCTTGGCCCGCCCCTTGGCACGGGTCTGGACTCTGTCCAAGTACAGACCGGCCAGCACTGGAGGATTTAGCGTTTGTTTGCCAAGTGCTGTGACGGCACAATGGCCTAATTCTTTTACATTCCATCGGACAGTTTTGCTGGATCAAAAACAATCCTTACACTGGGCAATAAATACATAATCCTTCAAATTGTACCCTTTTGTCATTTGTTGAGACAGGGTATTATTCTATAGCTCTGGCAGTCATTGTGTACAGAGCAGGCTGGCTTTGAACTCAGATCCGACTGCCTCTGCCTCCCGAATATTCCACCACAATCAGCTCAAATTTCAACTTTATTTAAAACTTATTTCATCAGCTTTACTCAAGCTTAAGAAATGTAACTTACAGGAAAAAAAAGTTTTTGTTTTGTTTTTTTTTTGAGAAACGGTCACACCCAGGTTGGCTTTGAACCAACTCTGCCTCCAGAATGTTGGGATTCATACACAACATAACCAATATCTTGAAAACCCCCAGGTAGCTTGAAGCTAGCCTTGACTAACTCCCTCCAACTTCCTGGGTTCTCTCTGCCACCTTGGCAGAGTGCTTGGGTCACCAGCCCATGCCACCACATCAGGTGGAGACAAAAATTTACAGACACAGGCAAGCTGAGCCAAGGAGAGTAGGAGAGAGCCCGAGAGCTGGCTCAGTGGTTAACTGCTGCTTTTCCAGGACCTGAGCTCAATACTACTCACCAGGGTCCCTAACTCTAGTCCAATAGCCTCTTTCTGACCTCTACAGGTACTGTCTCCAGATGGTGTGTAGATACCCGTGCAGGTAAAACGCCACACAGAAAATTTAAATAATAATAAAAAAAAAAAAGAGCCGGGCGGTGGTGGCGCACGCCTTTAATCCCAGCACTTGGGAGGCAGAGGAAGGAGGATCTCTGTGAGTTCCAGGCCCAGCCTGGTCTACAAAGGGAGTTCCAGGACAGGCTCCAAAGCTATAGAGAAACCCTGTCTCGAAAAACCAAAAAAAAAAAAAAAAAGATTAAGAAGCATGCTAACTGGGATGGTCTCCTAAATAGATCGAGATCGGAGTAAAGCTTTTGGGATGTTGGACACACAATTACGCCATAATACACAACCAGTACAAAACCAACCCTCACCCACATTCCCACAGCAGGGAACAAAGTCACACTTGCTGAACCAGAAGACGGCAGGTGTAGATCTGTCAGGCACCCCATCCCACCCTGCCCTGAACTGATTTCTCTGAGCCCTGAGGTCTCCAGAAGTCATTTCATGGTGGAGGGACGAGGTTCTGGAGTTCCAATCCAGCTAGGCTGGATACTGGTGGCATACTTGTTTTATTTTGTTTTGTCAAGACAGGGTTTCTCTGTGTTAACAGTCTTGCCTGTCCTAGAACTCACTTTGAAGACCAGGCTGGCCTCAAACTCACTGAAATCCACCTGCCTCCGCCTCCCTATAGTGCTGGATTAAAGATGTGCCACGACTGCCCAGCTGGCATGCTTTTTTCCAATCCCTGCACTGGGGAGGCAGAGGCGAGAGGATCTCAGTTCAAGGCCAGCCCAGAATACAAATTGAGATCAAGGACAACTTCCTAAAGGACCCAGTTTCAAACAACCAAACAAATAAATAAAAATCATGCATGCACACCCAGAACTGAACCATAAAATCCTCTTCTAGTGTTAGAATCTGTGTCCTCCTGGCTCAGCTCCAGAGACAGGAATAGATTGGGAGGGTCATCATCCACATAAACCTGTGTTGCAGCCCCGGGAGCCAGAGAAAGCAGAAGCTCTTCCTCAGTGACTCACTGCCCCCTCCCCTCAGCCCTTGCCTGCCTGGGGCAAGCTTCCTCCCTTGCCCTAGGCATGCAGGGGTGGGAGGGGTCGGAAAGCCTTGAGGTTAACCCTGGTCCTCCTCAAGGATACTCTGTGGGGCTCTGGAGATACAGTAGGGAACCCATTCAGGGTTCTAAATGAAGCTGTCATACAAAATGTCAGGCACCATCCAAACATGGCACACAACACACATACAGGAAAAATGAGGACAACTTATTGTTCTACCATTTTGTGCCGGAAGGGGCTAAATGTAGTATCAGGAGGTTTTCAGATAAACTGTGGGGACATAGTCACACCTTAAAAGGAAAAAGTTGGGAATTAAGGCAAGTCCCAACTTAAGCCTATTAAGAAGCAGAGGTCCTCCACAGGAGCAGGCCGGAGCACTCACACACACCCATCCCCGGGAAACCCAGAAGTCAGGACAAAAGCTAACTAACTGGCTATGTACAATTTAGAGTGTTTTAGGAGGTCTAGTCACAACCAGGTATACCTACACCTAAGGGGCAGGGCAGGGCTTTCACGACACTATCCATCCAAGACAAGCAGGCCATCCTGTCCAACACTGCAGCAGGACAGCTACTATTCAAGCTTTTGGGGAGCAAAGCCCTAGAGAGGAATTCATACAGCAGGACATGCAGATCAGCAGGAAAGAAAAGGCCACAAGGACATGAGGTACAGGACATGAGGTACGAAGAACTCCATTCTCTGGGTGCAGGAAGAAAGGCCAAGAAAGGGTTCCAGTAGCAACTCAAACCAAGATCTACAAGCAGCAAGCTGGCCGATGTAGGGTGAGTCCCAGGGCGTGAGGGAGCAAAGTTCAGGAAGAAGCAAGGGAGGAAACCAGGTCCAAAGCCCTGGATTTAATCATTAACTGCTTCCCGAGGGTCTCCTTTGTATTTCTGCTGCGCACTGGCTTTTCGGTAACTCGGGCAAACACTCACACTCCCCTGCCCTTCAAAGCCTGGAAGGTGGGGCTGTTCAAACAGCAGCCCAGCGTCACAGCACCACAGGGGATGATTCAGGGAGATTCCGCCAGAGAGAATGCGGGAGACTGCTGGGTCTATGGTGATGGCACAGAGGGGAGAAGGAGAACAGCTAAAGACACCTGGACTTTGGTGGGGACCCACACGCCTGCCTGGTTCTCTTCTCTGAGAGCAGACAGGACAGCCCAGCCAGACACAGCAGCTAATTTCCCAGCCCTAAAGAGGTTGAAGCAGGAGGATTGCCACAAATTCAAGAATAATCTGGGACTCACAGCAGGTCCCAAGATAGCACGTATGAAACCTTCTCTCAAATAATGTAATTAGCTTAATCAAACAAATATTCAGTGGAACCAAACAGCTTCCTTCAGCCAATCTAATTGATCTGACGCTGCTGAACTGAACGGCTACTGTAGATGAAGTCTAACTGCCCAGGCATTTTCCAGATTTCCAAAGGCCCATCTCCTCAAAAGCTCCCAGGTCTTTTGGGGACCCCACCACCACCACCGTGGCTCTTCATCCCTTTCCTGGGTACCACCCAATCAGTTCCCCTAGTCCAACCCCCCTCTGGTTTTTAATACACTCAGATCCTCCTGGAATCCAGAGATTGTAGGTGGGGAACAAAGCAGAAGATGCCACTCTTCCCGGTCCAAAGGGGTTGGTGAGGAAGCCTTCCTCCACAGCCAGGCTTGTGGGGTGGGAGAAGGGCTCTGGACCCTGCAGGAAGGAAGCAGCCTGCAGCCTCCTGTAAAGATCAGGGAGTCACGTGCCCCCACTGGTACGATCAGGTCACTTCCCCTGGGACCTCATCACCAGCGGAAGGCTATTCTGAAAGACACTTACAATAGCTGGTCCATGGCAAAGCTGCCCTGATGGGGACCAGGAAGTAGCTCTGTTGGTAGAATGCCTGCCAACTGGCCCCATTTCATCTTCTGCACAGTTTACATTCTTGTTAAGAAGCCAAAATGCAACATTTGCTGAAAGGAAGCCACCTGGCTGCCTAGGCAACTAAGTGCTCAGACCCAATCAATGGCCACTACAGAAAATCCGCTGTCAGTTCCAAAGGCTCTGGCTGCTCTGGTTCCCCTGCCCTGCCCTGCCCTGCCCTACCCTGCGGACACCTCTGGAACGTCACAAAAACTGCCTTTCTGGTAACTTTTAAAACCCTACTCTAATGTAAACGTAGAGCACTTTTACCAATGACTCAGGCCAAATGCTGCTGGCCAGCAGTCTTCCCGTAATCCGGTGACGCAAACGAAGGTCCCCAGACGGCAGTCTCTGGGTCTCTGCGTCCCTCAGACACCAGGAGGGAGTTAGGCAAGGCGGACACTCGGTGGAAACCACCGATGGAATGGACTTCACCTCCACATTTTCCAGGCAGTCCTTCGAGGAATTCGCCTCCCAGCGGGTATCTGCTCAGTAAAAACAATGTGCCCTGGCCATTTGCCTTGTGGCCCAGAAACAGCAAATGTTCATCATCATGGGGGAGGGGACAAGATGGGGTTTCCTTGGAGAGGATGTGGCTTTTCAGGTAGAGACATCCTGCACCCATCAGCGGTGAGCCAGGCCATGGCAATTTCTACTATTAAGACCCACCCGTTAGGGGCTGGAATGATGATGGTTCAGCAGCTGAAAACACTGGCTGATCTTTGAAAGGACCTGGGTTCGATTCCCAGCACCCACACATGGCAGCTCACAACTGTCTGGTTCTGCAGGATCCACACGCACCAGGATGTGTACTCACTCAGAAACACATATAGGAAAAACACCAATGCACATAAAAGTTTTAAAAAAAAATTAAAAATAAACCTTTAAAAAAAAAAAACCACCCCACTTACTGGGAGTGGCGGTGGTAGCACAAGCCTTAAATCCCAGCACTCACGGAGTGAGAGGCAGGCAGATCTGTGAGATAGTTCCGGGATAGGTTCCTGTCTTTGGTAGGGGAGACTTGATATCTTGGGCCGGCAAGATAGCTCAACAGGTAGAAGCTTGGTGCTAAGCCTGCCAACCTGAGTTTGAACCACACGGTGAAAGGTGAAAACAAGCTCCCTCAAATTGTCCTCTGACCTCCATGTGTAGAAAAATAAACAAAATGTAATTTTTAAAAAGAGTAAGAAGTTGGCCAAAGTACGCTGAGCAGAAAACTCAAAGGAGGAAACCCAAATGAGCAGCAATAGGACACACGAAAGCTACACCCATCCGCCCTTTCTGGTAATCACGGAAGTGTGGGGTAAAACAGGACCGGCCATTTTTCTTCCATTAGATTGAGGGCAATAGGCAGACAGTGGGAGGAAATGGGGCGCTGGGGGGTGGGGGAGCAAGGCCTGGGGCTATTAACATTTCAAATGTGCCTCTTCAGGGTCCCAGGGTCCCAGAGGTCCAAGGGAACCAGGCCAGGAACTGCTGCTGGAAAAGACCAAATATTCCTGTCAGCCTAAGGAGACCAGGCCCAAGCCTGGAGCAGGAAGGAGTAGCCAGCCCTGAGTGGAGCATTCAATATGGCTCTGCAAACAGCTTCGTGGCTCTGTGTGCACGCGTGACTGCTAGGAAGACACGAGGGTCTAGCACTTTTAATTAATTTGGGACCATCAGGATAGCTCTGCAGTTAAGAATTCTTGGGCCTCCCCAGCACACACATGATGGTTCACAACCGTCCCTAACTCCAGGTCTAGGGAATCTAATGTCCTCTCCAGACCTCATGGGAACTTGGCACGTGTTTGGGTACACATACATGCATACATATAAACAAAGCTCTCATACATATAAAGTACACTTTTTAAAGCTTTTCAGGGCAGGGTTGGATTAAAAGGTGTGTACCACCACTGCTGGGCACAATTTTTTTTTTTTTACTTTACATTTACAGATAACCTAAAGGGCACATTTAGGTACAGTGTTAAATCAGGATTAGAATGAACTAGATAAATTTTCTTTAACAAATATAAACAAGGCAAGCTGGGTGGTGGTAGTACAAGCCTTTAATACCAGCACTAAGAGAGGCAGAGGCAGGTGGATCTCTTTGAGTTCGAGGCCAGCCTGGTCTACAGAAGGACAGCCAAGGCTACACTGAGAAACCCTATCGAGCCTCCTATCCACGATTCCAATATGACCAGCTAGCCTTCTGTATAGGACATCTCAATTCCAATCTTCATAGCAAGTATTGTCTCAAAAAAAAAAAACAAAAAACAAAAAACAAACAACACCTAACTCTGAACAAGGCAATCCCAGGTACGCCCGTTTTCCTTCCATCTCCCGAGTGTAAAATGAGCAAGGCCAGCGAAGGGCAGGGCAGATGAAAGCTAAAGGCTGAACAGACTCAGAAAAATGACATCCTACTGGATGTGCAAACTGTAAAAACCAAGTCAGGCTTCAGAAGACCCTCTCCTGTGACTATAGAAACACAATTTAAAAACAAAATTCTCAGAGGCAGGTGGATCTGAGAGTTCAAG